>NC_134137.1:921590-1224621 GCF_033958435.1 Carettochelys insculpta
TGCTGGGCTCTGGGTGGTAGGTTCCCCCCAGGGCCCGGGCCCCCCCCTGTGATGGAGTGGGGGGGGTGCATGTGTGAGTCAGGCTGGATGTCCGAGGCAAGCAGCAGCTCCCAGTGGCTAAGGATGAGCCTGGGGCTACAACTGGCAGATAACACCTCTGCCTGAACAAAGAGCAGGGAGGAGCTGAGCTGGGTTTTGAATTGGGGGCGGCAGTTTGAGGGAGGAAAAGGGAGAGCTGGAAGGCAGCCAGCCTGAGGAGGGGGAAAGCTACACCCCAGAGGGGCACCCCTCGGGGTCTTCCCCCCAGGACAGGTTGGAAGGACTGTCTCTGGCTGCTGTACTGTCGCTTCTGTGAGAAACTGGGCATCTGTTGCCTAATAAACCTGCTGTTGTGCCTGCTGAGTGAGAGTCTCTCCTGCCAGCGGGCGGGGTGCAGTGCAGGGGGACCCCTGAACCCCATCACACTGGTGTCAGAAGTGGGATGCACTGCACCCACGGATGAGCTCCCAGCAGTGGCTGACTGAGCACCAGAGAAGGAAGGAGTCTCACAAGAGCCAGAGGGGGAACAGAGCCATTCCTGCAGCTGCTGCTGGTGAGTGGATACCCCGGGAAATAGCGGGGAGATGGATTATACCCGACTCCTGAAGGCAGAGCTAGCGGGGCTGTGCAGAGAGAGGGGCCTGACCGTGGGGAAGGCGACCAAGGCCCAGCTGATTGCACAGCTGGAAGAGAATGACCGATCCGGGGGGGCAGAGCCTGTCCCGGCAGAAAGTGGCCGGTCAGCCTCGGGAAGCATTTCGGATTCTCCGACAGGAGCGGGGGCTCGACGCCGTCAGACAGACGCGGTGCCCACCAGGTCGCGCTCAGCTAGCGGTGGTCCATCGCGGGCAGAGTCCCCCGCCGCAGAGCTGCAACGGCTGGAACTCGAGGTGAAATTAAAGGAACTGGAGCACCAGGAACGGGAAAGAGAGCGTGAGCGACAGGAACGAGAAAGAGAGCGTGAGCGCCAGGAACGGGAAAGAGAGCGTGAGCACGAGCGCCAGGAACGAGAAAGAGAGCGTGAGCACGAGCGCCAGCTACAAGAGACACAGCGGGAGGAGAAAGAACGAGAACGGAAGGAGAGAGAGCGAGAGCGGGAGCATGAGCGAACCATGGCAGAGGCGAGACGCCAAGAGGCCCCAGCTGCGGTAAGCGGGGAGAGGGCCAGACGGCTCGGGGTGGCCAGTCACTTGGAGACGCGTGTGCTGGCCCAGTGTCAGGACCCAGGGGACATGGACGAGTTCCTTACCGCCTTCGAGCGAGCCTGTGAGTTGCATGAGGTTCCCCCAGATGAGTGGATCCGGCACCTCACCCCCTTGCTGGGCCAGAAGGCCGCAGTGGTGCTCAGCCAGCTGGTGGGGCTGCAGCCTGGGGACTATGAATGGTTCAAACAGGCCCTGCTGCATAAGTTCGGGCTGACTCCGGAGATGTACAAGAAGAAGTTCCAGGAGGCGCAGAAGAGGCCAGAGGAAACCCACGTAGATACAACCGCCCGCCTGAAGCAATACTACCAGAAGTGGGCGTTCGGAATGGGAGTCCAGTCCGTAGAGGACCTGATCGAGCTGGCGATCGTGGAGCGATTCTACGAGATGTGCGCACCTGACCTGAGGGTGTGGCTCGTGGACCGGAAGCCAGGGGACTCTCACGATGCAGGGAAACTGGCAGATGACTTCACAAACAGCCGGGCCAGGTTTGAAAGTGAGCCCCACAAAGAGAGGGAGTCTCGGAGAGAGAGGGAGTCCCAGAGGGAGAGGGAGTCCTGGAGAAACCGAGAATCTCAGAGAGACCGGTCCCTAACTGTACGACAGAGGGGACCACCTCTTGGGCAAGCCCAGGAAAGAGGGGCCAGCCACCCACCCCCCAGAGAGCCAAACAGAGCCCGGACAGAGCAGCCGGCCCGAGGGACACAACAAGACCCAGGCTGTTACCGCTGTGGGCGAAAGGGGCATAGAGCAGCCCAGTGCCCCAGGCTCCCAGACACGTTGAGCAGGCCGGGGGGTCATGGAGTCAACTGGGTGGGGTCCCAGAAGTCAGAGGGGCTGGCGGCCAAGGCGGGTGGTGCTGACAGTGGGCACTCGGATTGGGCCGAGTCCGCCCCACAGACCAGCTCCTCAGGGGGACCAAATGCTCAGAGGCCAGTTTACAGAGTGGGGGCGGCAATGCCTCTGTGGAGCAAGTGTCTCAAACACCTCGAGGTAGACGGGAAAAAGGTCACGGGGTTCTGGGACACAGGCGCTGACGTGACGCTGGCCCGACCCGGGGTGGTGGCACCAGGCGGCATGATACCCGATTCCCACCTGACGATAACAGGAATTGATGGAACCCCTTTCAAGGTGCCCATGGCGAGGGTGCACCTGAAATGGGGGAAGAAGGAAGGCCCCAAGGAAGTGGGCGTGCACAGCCATTTGCCGGCAGATGTACTGATGGGGGCTGACCTGGAGAACTGGCAAGGCGAACGCCCTCGTGCCCTGGTCCTGACCCGTAGCCAAAGAAAACTAGGGGTGCGCTCCCCAGATTCAGGGGTACAGGCCCAGCCAAAGCCACAGGGGCCAACCCTGAGAGAAAGGGGGCCCCCAAAAACCAGATCTCACAGGCCAGGGATGCTGGAGCCAGGCAGGGATGGGGAAGTAGCTTCCGCCCCTGCCCCAGCGGAAGAGTTCCAGGCAGAGCAGCAGAGAGACCCCTCCTTGCAGAAGCTGAGGGAACTGGCCAGTCTCAGCCCAGCTCCACAGCTGGGGGAGGGCTGCAGGGAGAGATTCCTGTGGGAAAAGGGATTCCTGTACCGGGAATGGGCTCTCAGACGCAAAGCGGAGCCATGGAAGGTCCAGAGGCAACTAGTGGTTCCCCAAAAGTACCGGCGCAGGCTGCTGTACCTAGCCCATGATGTCCCGCTCGCAGGACACCAGGGGATCCACCGCACCAGGAGAAGGTTGTTACAGAACTTTTTCTGGCCAGGGATCTTTGCAGCTGTCCGTCTGTATTGCCTGTCCTGCGATCCCTGCCAGAGGGTGGGGAAGAGCTGGGACAAGGGGAAAGCTGCCTTGAGGCCACTGCCCATCATAGAGGAGCCTTTCCAGAAAGTGGCTATAGACATAGTGGGCCCCTTCAGCAAGGCAACGCGTTCGGGGAAGAAATATATTTTGGTGGTGGTAGATTTTGCCACGCGATACCCAGAAGCAGTGGCCTTGACCTCTATCGACGCTGACACCGTGGCGGATGCGCTGCTGTCCATTTTCAGCAGAGTGGGGTTCCCCAAGGAGGTCCTCACAGAGCAGGGGTCCAACTTCATGTCGGCCCTACTGCAAAGCTTGTGGGACAAGTGTGGGGTCCGGCACACCTGGGCCACAGCCTACCACCCGCAGACCAATGGGCTGGTGGAAAGGTTCAATGGGACTCTGAAGCAGATGCTGAGAACCTTCATGAATCAATACCCCCATGACTGGGACAATTACTTACCCCACCTGCTGTTTGCATACAGGGAGGTGCCCCAGGAATCCATGGGGTTCTCCCCGTTTGAGCTGCTGTACGGAAGGAGGGTACGGGGACCCTTGGACTTGCTCAGAGAAGAGTGGGAGGAGACGGCCTCTCCTGAAGGGGAGTCAGTGGTACAGTATGTACTGACCTTCCGGGAAAAACTCACCGAGCTCATGGGCCTGGCCAGGGAGAACTTCTCCATGGCCCAAAGGAAGCAAAAGGTCTGGTATGACCGTAACGCCAGGGCCCGAGCCTATGCCACCGGGGATCAAGTGATGGTCCTTGTACCTGTGCGGCGGAACAAGCTGCAAGCGGCCTGGGATGGGCCCTTCAAGGTCGTCAAACAGCTAAATGACGTGAATTATGTGGTGGAACTGTCGAACCGGGCCCACAGCCACCGGGTCTATCATGTGAACATGATGAAACCTTACTGGGACAGACAGAACTTGGTGCTGGCCGTGTGCAGACACTGGGAGGGGCAGGGGGATGATCCCTTGGTGGATTTACTCACAAGGACTGGAGCTGGCTCCTTGCTGGAGTCTATTCCCCTCTCAGACCAGCTGACCCCTGCCCAGCAGACGGAGATCAAGGAGGTGCTGCATTTGCATCAACAGCTGTTCTCGGACAGACCCGGACGCACTGACCTGGCTGTCCACCGAATAGAGACAGGCACCCACGCCCCTATCAAGTGTGTGCCATTCAGAGCCACAGGGAGGACGGCTCAGGACATAGAGCGGGAGGTTGAAGACATGCTGGCTCTGGGGGTGATCCAACCCTCGTCCAGCCCCTGGGCCTCTCCCGTGGTGTTAGTCCCTAAAAAAGATGGGTCTGTTCGGTTTTGTGTGGACTATCGCAAGCTTAACGCCATCACTGTCTCGGACGCCTACCCCATGCCCAGGCCTGATGACCTTTTAGACAAGCTGGGGGGAGCCCGTTACCTCACCACCATAGACCTCACCAAGGGGTACTGGCAAGTGCCATTAGACCAAGATGCCCGGCTGAAGTCGGCTTTCATCACCCCTGTGGGGCTCTACGAGTTCCTGGTCCTGCCCTTTGCCCTCGGGGGGGCACCCGCTACCTTCCAGCGTCTGGTGGACCAGCTCCTGAAAGCGATGGAGAGCTTTGCCCTGGCTTACATGGACGACATTTGCATCTTCAGCCAGACGTGGGAGGACCATGTGTCCCAGGTCAAGCAGGTGCTGGACCGACTCCAGAAGGCCGGTCTGACTATCAAGGCAGGGAAGTGCAAGGTGGGAATGGCTGAGGTGACCTACCTGGGCCACAAGGTGGGCAGCGGCTGCTTAAAGCCAGAGCCAGCTAAAGTGGAGGCTGTCAGAGATTGGCCAACACCCCAGACTAAGAAGCAGGTCCAGGCCTTCATTGGGATGGCGGGGTACTACCGGAGGTTTGTGCCCCACTTTAGCTCCATCGCAGCCCCCCTCACGGAGCTGTGTAAAAAGGGAAAGCCTGACAAGGTGGTCTGGACCGAGCAGTGCCAAGAGCCCCTCTGCGCGCTGAAGGAGGCTCTGGTCAGGGCCCCAGTGCTGGCAAATCCAGACTTCAACAAGCCCTTCCTGGTGTTCACCGATGCCTCGGACGTGGGGCTGGGGGCGGTGCTAATGCAGGTGACTGACAAAGGGGAGAAACACCCCATCGTGTACCTGAGTAAGAAGCTGCTGCCCCGGGAGCAGAACTACGCGGCCATAGAGAAGGAATGTCTGGCCATGGTGTGGGCGCTGGGGAAGCTGCAGCCGTACCTGTTTGGACGGCGTTTCACCGTGTACACCGATCACTCACCCCTGACCTGGCTGCATCACATGAAAGGGGCCAAGGCCAAGCTCCTGCGGTGGAGTCTGCTCCTGCAGGACTACGACATGGAGGTGGTCCACGTCAAGGGGAACAGCAACACCATAGCCGATGCCCTGTCACGCAGGGAGGGCCCCGAACTTCCCCAGGTCACTGGCTAAGTGACCCCGCTCAGTGCGGTCTGGAAGGGGGGAGAGATGTGATGGCGGGGGGGGGTGCATGTGTGAGTCAGGCTGGATGTCCGAGGCAAGCAGCAGCTCCCAGTGGCTAAGGATGAGCCTGGGGCTACAACTGGCAGGTGACACCTCTGCCTGAACAAAGAGCAGGGAGGAGCTGAGTTGCGTTTTGAACTGGGGGCGGCAGTTTGAGGGAGGAAAAGGGAGAGCTGGAAGGCAGCCAGCCTGAGGAGGGGGAAGGCTACACCCCAGAGGGGCACCCCTCGGGGTCTTCCCCCCAGGACGGGTTGGAAGGACTGTCTCTGGCGGCTGTACTGTCGCTTCTGTGAAAAACTGGACATCTGTTGCCTAATAAACCTGCTGTTGTGCCTGCTGAGTGAGAGTCTCTCCTGCCAGCGGGCGGGGTGCAGTGCAGGGGGACCCCTGAACCCCATCACACCCCCGCCGTGCTGGGCTCTGGGTGGTAGGTTCCCCCCAGGGCACTGTGCCCCCCACCCCCCCGTGCTGGGCTCTGGGTGGTAGGTTCCCCCCAGGGCACTGTGCCCCCCACCCCCCCGTGCTGGGCTCTGGGTGGTAGGTTCCCCCCAGGGCACTGTGCCCCTGCCCCCATGCTGGGCTCTGGATGGTAGGTTACCCCCAGGGCCCAGCTCCCCCCCCCCCCCCCCGTGCTGGGCTCTGGGTGGTAGGTTCCCCCCCGGGGCACTGTGCCCCCCCATGCTGGGGTCTGGGTGGTAGGTTCCCCCCGGGGCACTGTGCCCCCCGCCCCCCTGTGCTGGGCTCTGGGTGGTAGGTTCTCCCCAGGGCACTGTGCCCCCCCACCACCACTAGGCTCTGGATGGTAGGTTCCCCCCGGGGCACTGTGCCCCCCCCCCCCCATGCTGGGCTCTGGATGGTAGGTTACCCCCAGGGCCCAGCTCCCCCCCCCCCCCCGTGCTGGGCTCTGGGTGGTAGGTTCCCCCCCGGGGCACTGTGCCCCCCCATGCTGGGGTCTGGGTGGTAGGTTCCCCCCGGGGCACTGTGCCCCCCGCCCCCCTGTGCTGGGCTCTGGGTGGTAGGTTCTCCCCAGGGCACTGTGCCCCCCCACCACCACTAGGCTCTGGATGGTAGGTTCCCCCCAGGGCACTGTGCCCGCCCCCCCCGTGCTGGGGTCTGGGTGGTAGGTTCCCCCCAGGGCACTGTGCCCGCCCCCCCCGTGCTGGGGTCTGGGTGGTAGGTTCCCCCCAGGGCACTGTGCCCCCCCCCCAGGCTGGGCTCTGGGTGGTAGGTTCCCCCCGGGGCACTGTGCCCCCCCACCATGCTGGGCTCTGGATGGTAGGTTCCCCCCAGGGCACTGTGCCCACCCCCCATGCTGGGCTCTGGATGGTAGGTTCCCCCCCGGGGCACTGTGCCCACCCCCCATGCTGGGCTCTGGATGGTAGGTTACCCCCAGGGCCCAGCCCCCCCCCCCCCCCCGTGCTGGGCTCTGGGTGGTAGGTTCCCCCCCGGGGCACTGTGCCCCCACCCCCCAGGCTGGGCTCTGGGTGGTAGGTTCCCCCCGGGGCACTGTGCCCCCCGCCCCCCTGTGCTGGGCTCTGGGTGGTAGGTTCTCCCCAGGGCACTGTGCCCCCCCACCACCACTAGGCTCTGGATGGTAGGTTCCCCCCAGGGCCCGGGCCCCCACCGCCCCGTTCTGGGCTCTGGGTGGTAGGTTCCCCCCCAGGGCACTGTGCCCCCCCATGCTGGGCTCTGGATGGTAGGTTCCCCCCAGGGCACTGTGCCCGCCCCCCCATGCTGGGGTCTGGGTGGTAGGTTCCCCCCAGGGCACTGTGCCCGCCCCCCCATGCTGGGGTCTGGGTGGTAGGTTCCCCCCAGGGCACTGTGCCCGCCCCCCCCATGCTGGGGTCTGGGTGGTAGGTTCCCCCCAGCGCACTGTGCCCGCCCCCCCCCCGTGCTGGGGTCTGGGTGGTAGGTTCCCCCCAGCGCACTGTGCCCGCCCCCCCCCGTGCTGGGGTCTGGGTGGTAGGTTCCCCCCAGGGCACTGTGCCCGCCCCCCCATGCTGGGCTCTGGATGGTAGGTTCCCCCCAGGGCACTGTGCCCGCCCCCCCATGCTGGGGTCTGGGTGGTAGGTTCCCCCCAGGGCACTGTGCCCCCCCCCATGCTGGGGTCTGGGTGGTAGGTTCCCCCCAGGGCACTGTGCCCGCCCCATGCTGTTGTCGCGGGGGGCCACATGGGGCCCCCTCTGGAGGCGGCACATGCAATCCAGGAGGCAGAGCAGGTGGGCGGGGTCTTTCTTTCCCGGGAGCTTTCGGGGGGAGCCGTCACTGGGGGCTGTCGAGCACCCCGGAACCCCGAGTGATGTTCACTTTATTTCCCTCTGCCTCGTCTCCCCCCAGTTCCCTGCTGCCCTCTGCACCTCGTCTGTCCCACGCCTGTCACAGGGCTGCCGCCGGCTCCCTGGGGGAGCAGCCACTCTGGCGTGCCCTCCGCTTGCCTGTCTGTCTGTCTGTCTGTCTGTCCCGCTGCAGCTCTCCTCCCCGCCCGCCCGCCCGCCCCTCCGTCTCCCCGTGCCCAGCGGCTCCCGCGCTGGCAGTGCTGACCCTCTCGTTGTGCCCGCTCTGCCCCAGGTGTCTCCAGAACTATATCCCGCCCCAGAGCCTCACCCTGTCCTGCCCCGTGTGCCGCCAGACCTCCATCCTGCCCGAGCAGGGCGTGGCCGCGCTGCAGAGCAACTTCTTCATCACCAACCTCATGGAGGTGCTGCAGCACAGCCCCGAGAGCAGCAGCCGCCCCGACCCCGTCAGCGCCGTCACCGGCCAGCCGCTCTCCTGCCCCAACCACGAGGGCAAGGTGGGTGCCCTGGCAGGGGGAGCTGGGCTCTGCCTGGGGGTGGGACTAGGCTGACCCCGCCCCTGGGGATCTCAGTGCCAGTCAGGCGGAGAGGGGGGCTTCTGGGGGTGCGGTTGGTGCTAGTTGGGCGCAGGGGGGCTGCTGGGGGTGCGGTCGGTGCCAGTGAGGCGCAGGGGGGCTGCTGGGTGCGGTCGGTGCCAGTCGGGCGTAGGGGGGACTGCTGGGGGTGCGGTCGGTGCCAGTCGGGCGTAGGGGGGGCTCCTGGGGGTGCGGTCGGTGCCAGTCGGGCACAGGGGGGCTGCTGGCGGTGCGGTCGGTGCCAGTCGGGCGTAGGGGGGGCTGCTGGGGGTGCGGTCGGTGCCAGTCGGGCGTGGGGGGCTGCTGGGGGTGCGGTTGGTGCTAGTTGGGCGGGGAGAGGGGCTGGGGCTCAGAGCCGCTTGCCAGGACAGGTGGGGGGCTCTCTGGGCGGTCCTGTGCCCATGCGCTCTCTGGGCGGGGAGTGGCAGCCCCTGACCCCGCTTTCCGGCAGGTGATGGAGTTCTACTGCGAGCCGTGCGAGACGGCCATGTGTGGGGAGTGCACGGGGGGCGAGCACCGGGAGCACGTCACGGTGCCCCTGCGCAGCGTCCTGGAGCAGCACAAGGCCGCGCTGCAGCAGCAGCTGGACGCCGTCCGGAGCAGGTACCGGCGCGGGCGAGGCCCTGGGGGAGAGTGGGGCTGGGCCCCGCACACTGGTGCCCCAGGCTGACCTGGCGGAGGGGTGCCCATGGGTCAGTGCCTCAGCTGCAGGGGTAGGAGCTGTCCCAGCTGATGGGGGTGGGAGACGGTCTGCCCTGTGGGTCAGTGCCGCAGCTGGGGGGCTGGGCTGGGCTGGCGAGGGCGCCCGGGTACCCACGGTGCCTCTCCCGCAGAGTGCCCCAGCTGGGGGGCTGGGCTGGGCTGGGCTGGCGAGGGCGCCCGGGTACCCACGGTGCCTCTCCCGCAGAGTGCCACAGCTGGGGGGCTGGGCTGGGCTGGCGAGGGCGCCCGGGTACCCACGGTGCCTCTCCCGCAGAGTGCCGCAGCTGGGGGGCTGGGCTGGGCTGGCGAGGGCGCCCGGGTACCCACGGTGCCTCTCCCGCAGAGTGCCGCAGCTGGGGGGCTGGGCTGGGCTGGCGAGGGCGCCCGGGTACCCACGGTGCCTCTCCCGCAGAGTGCTGCAGCTGGGGGGCTGGGCTGGGCTGGGCTGGCGAGGGCGCCCGGGTACCCACGGTGCCTCTCCCGCAGAGTGCCGCAGCTGACGGCCGCCATCGGGCTGGTGTCGGAGATCAGCAGGCAGCTGGCAGAGCGGAAGGAGGCAGCCCTGGGCGAGATCAGCGACTCCTTCGCCGAGCTGGGGCAGGCCCTGCAGCTCCGCAAGGGGCTGCTTGTGCGCGACCTGGAGGCCACCTGCGGCTCCAAGCAGAAGGTAATGCTGGCCCGGCCCTTGCTGGGCACCGCCCCCCCGGCTTCCCTCTCCAGCCCTGGAGCCCTCGCGCCCTGGGGGACCCCGGGACCCCAATGGGAGCTGGCCACCCCTCCCTGACTGCCACGCTCAGTGTTAGTGGGGTCCAGCCTCGCCCAGCTGGGTCCTTTCAAAGCCCCCAGCCCCAGCAGGGCCCCGCTGCCTGTGTCCTGAATGGCTGATACCAGCCGGCTGCCCTGGGCACCGCTGAAATGGTGTCTGGGGCTCCCCGCAGTGTGGGCCCAGGCTGCTGGGCACTGGCACACCTGAGCTCTGCCACCCGCGTTTCCCCACCTTGTGAGCTTCCCCCTAGCCAGGGGAAACCGAGGCACCCTGTTCCTCCTAAACGTTGCAAAAAATTCCTACTCATTTGCAGCCCCCCAGGCCCCACTCACCTTCTAATGCACCCCATCACCCCGTCTGACGCATCCCGTCCCCCTAGTCCCGTCTAACGCACCCCATCACCCTGTCTGACACATCCCATCCCCCTAGCCCCGTCTAACGCATCCCATCCCCCCGTCTGACGCGTCCCGTCCCCCTAGCCCCATCTAATGCACCCCATCCCCCCATCTGACACATCCCGTCCCCCTAGCCCCGTCTAACGCACCCCATCACCCCGTCTCACGCATCCCGTCCCCCTAGCCCCGTCTAACGCACCCCATCCCCCTGTCTGACACATCCCATCCCCCTAGCCCCGTCTAACGCACCCCATCACCCTGTCTGACACATCCCATCCCCCTAGCCCCGTCCAATGCATCCCATCCCCCTAGCCCCGTCTAACGCACCCCATCCCCCCGTCTGACGCATCCCGTCCCCTTAGCCCCATCTAAGGCACCCCATCACCCCGTCTGACGCGTCCCGTCCCCCTAGCCCCGTCTAACGCACCCCATCCCCCCGTCTGACGCATCCTGTCCCCTTAGCCCCGTCTAACGCACCCCATCCCCCCGTCTGACGCATCCCGTCCCCTTAGCCCCGTCTAACGCACCCCATCACCCTGTCTGACACATCCCGTCCCCCTAGCCCCATCTAATGCACCCCATCCCCCCATCTGACACGTCCCGTCCCCCTAGCCCCGTCTAACGCACCCCATCCCACCGTCTGACACACCCCGTCCCCTTAGCCCCGTCTAACGCACCCCATCCCCCCGTCTGACGCATCCCGTCCCCTTAGCCCCGTCTGATACACCCCATCACCCTGTCTGACACATCCCGTCCCCCTAGCCCCGTCTAATGCACCCCATCCCCCTGTCTGACGCATCCCCGTCCCCTTAGCCCCGTCTAATGCACCCCATCACCCCGTCTGACACATCCCGTCCCCGTAGCCCCATCTAATGCACCCCATCCCCCCGTCTGACACACCCCGTCCCCTTAGCCCCGTCTAACGCACCCTATCCCCCCGTCTGACATGTTCCGTCCCCTTAGGCCCGTCTGATACACCCCATCACCCTGTCTGACACATCCCGTCCCCCTAGCCCCATCTAATGCACCCCATCCCCCCGTCTGACACATCCCGTCCCCCTAGCCCCATCTAATGCACCCCATCACCCCGTCTGACGCATCCCCGTCCCCTTAGCCCCGTCTAACACACCCCATCCCCCCGTCTGACGCATCCCCATCCCCTTAGCCCCGTCTAACGCACCCCATCACCGCGTCTGACACATCCCGTCCCCCTAGCCCCGTCTAACGCACCCCATCCCCCCGTCTGACGCATCCCCGTCCCCTTAGCCCCGTCTAACGCACCCCATCACCCTGTCTGACACACCCCATCCCCCCAGCCCCGTCTGATACACCCCCTTCCCCTAGCCCCATCTGACGCACCCCATCACCCTGTCTGACACACCCCATCTCCCCAGCCCTGTCTGATGCACCCCATCTGACACATCCTGTCGCCCCAGCCCTGTCTGACGCACCCCATCACCCCGTCTGACACACCCCAGCCCCCCAGGCCCGTCTGACACACCCCGTCCCCCCAGCCCCATCTGATGCACCCCATCCCCCCATCTGACACATCCCATCCCCCCATCTGGCGCTCCCCATCCCCCCAGCCCCCTCTGACGCACCCCATTGTTCTGTATGATGCACCCTGTCCATCTTTCCCCGACCTCTCCGCTGCCCTGGCAGATTCAACCCCCAGACCCTGGCGCACAATCCACCTGGCGACAAGTAGATGGAAATGTCCCCCAGCCTGGCAAGAGCCGGGGTCAGCAACACTCCCCCACCCCACAGCACCGGAGCAGCATCATGCCATGCAGCAGCCTGGAGCTGAGCATCCACTTGGCCCGGCCTGCCCCCGCCCCTGCCCCCAGCCACCTCCACGTCCAAGCCCCAGCCCCGACTTCTGGTCCTACTGCTGCCCCCAACCCTCTGGCTGTCATGCCTCCCAGGTGCTGCAGGCCCAACTGGATGCCCTGCGCCAGGGCCAGGAGAACATCCTGAGCAGCTGCAGCTTCACGGAGCAGGCGCTGGACCACGGCACAGCCCCGGAGGTGCTGCTGGTGAAGAAGCAGATGAGCGAGCGGCTGAGCGCACTGGCCAGCCAGGAGTTCCCCGAGCAGCCGCAGGAGAACCACCAGCTGGACTACGTGGTGGAGACGGACGGTGTCCGCAAGTCCATCCTCAACCTGGGCGTGCTGCTCACCACCAGCGCGGTGGCCCACCAGACAGTGGCCACAGGCGAGGGGCTGCGGCATGCCGTGGTGGGCCAGCCCTCCTCCCTCACCATCACCACCAAGGACCGGGCCGGCGAGCTGGTGCGCAGCGGCAGTGCCAGCCTGCAGGCCCAGGTGACAGCACCCGACGGCAGCCGGGCCGAGGCTGAGGTGCTGGACAACAAGAACGGCACCTACGAGCTCGTGTACACGCCCCGGCAGGAGGGTGACCACCTGCTCGCCATCCTGCTCTACGGGCAGCCCATCCGCGGCAGCCCTTTCCGCGCCAAGGTTGTGCGGGCCTGCGACGTGCCGCCCTCTCCGGACGACGTCAAGCGGCGCGTCAAGTCCCCCAGCAGCGGCAGCCACATCCGGCAGAAGGCCGTGCGGCGCCCCTCCAGCATGTACAGCAGCGGCAAGAAGAAGGAGAACCCCATAGAGGATGAGCTCATCTTCCGCGTGGGTGAGGGCTGGCTCGGGGCAGAGTGGGGGCAGGCTGGGAGGTCCTTGCGGCACCTGTCCCCCAGAGCACTGGGCGTCGGCAACTCTGAGCTCCAACCGCGGAGCACGCAGGGTCCCTGGGGCGCCGGTCTCCACTGGGTGTCAGCGACTCCAAGCTCCAACCTCGGAGCACGCAGGGTCCCTGGGGCGCTGGTCTCCACTGGGCGTCGGCGACTCCAAGCTCCAACCTCGGAGCACGCAGGGTCCCTGGGGCGCTGGTCTCCACTGGGTGTCAGCGACTCCAAGCTCCAACCTCGGAGCACGCAGGGTCCCTGGGGCGCTGGTCTCCACTGAGCATCAGCGACTCCAAGCTCCAACCTCGGAGCACGCAGGGTCCCTGGGGCGCTGGTCTCCACTGGGCGTGTGTGACTCCAAGCTCCAACCTCGGAGCACGCAGGGTCCCTGGGGCGCTGGTCTCCACTGGGCGTCGGCGACTCCAAGCTCCAACCTCGGAGCACGCAGGGTCCCTGGGGCGCCGGTCTCCACTGGGTGTCGGCGACTCCAAGCTCCAACCTCGGAGCACGCAGGGTCCCTGGGGCGCCGGTCTCCACTGGGCGTGTGTGACTCCAAGCTCCAACCTCGGAGCACGCAGGGTCCCTGGGGCACCGGTCTCCACTGGGCGTCGGCGACTCCAAGCTCCAACCTCGGAGCACGCAGGGTCCCTGGGGCGCTGGTCTCCACTGGGTGTCAGCGACTCCAAGCTCCAACCTCGGAGCACGCAGGGTCCCTGGGGCGCTGGTCTCCACTGGGCGTGTGTGACTCCAAGCTCCAACCTCGGAGCACGCAGGGTCCCTGGGGCGCTGGTCTCCACTGAGCATCGGCGACTCCAAGCTCCAACCTCGGAGCACGCAGGGTCCCTGGGGCGCTGGTCTCCACTGGGCGTGTGTGACTCCAAGCTCCAACCTCGGAGCACGCAGGGTCCCTGGGGCGCCGGTCTCCACTGGGCGTCGGTGACTCCAAGCTCCAACCTCGGAGCACACAGGGTCCCTGGGGCGCTGGTCTCCACTGGGCGTCGGTGACTCCAAGCTCCAACCTCGGAGCACGCAGGGTCCCTGGGGCGCTGGTCTCCACTGGGCGTCGGTGACTCCAAGCTCCAACCTCGGAGCACGCAGGGTCCCTGGGGCGCTGGTCTCCACTGGGCGTGTGGGACTCCAAGCTCCAACCTCGGAGCACGCAGGGTCCCTGGGGCGCCGGTCTCCACTGGGCGTCGGCGACTCCAAGCTCCAACCTCGGAGCACGCAGGGTCCCTGGGGCGCCGGTCTCCACTGGGCGTCGGCGACTCCAAGCTCCAACCTCGGAGCACGCAGGGTCCCTGGGGCGCCGGTCTGCACTGGGCGTCGGCGACTCCAAGCTCCAACCTCGGAGCACGCAGGGTCCCTGGGGCGCTGGTCTCCACTGGGCGTGTGTGACTCCAAGCTCCAACCTCGGAGCACGCAGGGTCCCTGGGGCGCCTGTCTCCACTGGGTGTCGGCGACTCCAAGCTCCAACCTCAGAGCACACAAACCTCCACAGCACATCCCCCTGACAGGACCTTGAGGAAGCTGTGGTGTTACTGGGTTTTTAAATTGAATGTGGAAGCCATTTCTGTCACCATTGTACGTAACTGGCACCAACCCTTGTGCCAGGCGGCCAAGTGTGAGGTGTCTAACGAAAGCTGGTGATGCCCCACCTCTGTCTGTGCTACTTGTACGTGTGTGCCCAGTTTGTATGTGAAGATACAGATATTGGCTTTGTACTAAACTGTTTTAGCGCTGAGATTCACAATGGGAGGTGTGATCACCTCCCCAGCCAGTTAACCTGGGCTGCGCAAAGGGGCAGAGATCAGGTGCCCAGACTATGGCAATAGACTGAGGCTTGCTGGGGAACCCAGCGACCAAAGGCACAATGTCACAGTAGCCCACCTGCTCAGGTGCTACTCCGTTACCTATGGAAGAGGAAAGGAATTGTTCCCTGCACTTCAAAAGCTATAAGGTGGCCCTGGCAGTGACCACCCTTGTTCTTCGGGCTCCAGAAGCTGAGCCTGTGTGAGCTGGGTTCCCGACCCAATGGGGTGAGCTTTCAGACACTCTCGAGAGGTCAGCAGATAACATCACTGGCCTGCAGCTATAGCTGTCACTGGCAGATGTAATGTAGCACTTCAGCAATCTTTTTCTCGCACCTTGTTCTTTCTTTCCTAATCAACCATTAGATTTTAGATTCTAAAAGATGGGCACAAAATGTTGTTTGGCGAAGATCCAAGTATATGTTGACCTGGGACAGTGTCTGGAACCTGTGGGGCTCAGGGGAATCTCTGTGGAGTTGGTGAAATATGTTTTAACAGCCTCTCACCTGAGCATAGGGGTTTGCTGGCTCTGGGAGTTAGGAGAAGCTGGAGAATCTCGGGGTTTGCTTGTGTGGCTTCTGGCTGGCCAGTGTGGCTCTCAGCGGTACTTTTGTGGCTGGGTCCGTGTGCCTCAGTGCGAAGCCTGGGCTGTAAGTGGCTGGTTTTAAGCGATTTGCCCAGGACTGGTTCTCTCAGCTGTGCAAGACCGCCCCCCAGCCCCCCGTCCTATTACAGTCAGCAGAGTCCACAGAAGCAGGTCAGTGGAGCTTGGGATCAGGACCCCACGCTGCTCTAGGTTTGAGTTCTGGCTTTGAGAAAGTTTTGGTTAAAGTGCAGTTGCAATGTGTCTGCAGCAGCTGCAGGGTCTCACTAGAGAGAATCCCCAGAGACTGAGCAGGCAGAGAGAAATCACCTGTAGGAAGAAAGCTCCTGCTGAGGCGCTGAGAGGCTTGCTAGTGGAAAGGGACCAGCCGGTGGCAGTACAGGCCTCCCCGATGCAGTGAACCCTGCCGTACGCAGGAGAACAGGCAGCGAGAGTCAGGGGTTTGATTATCAGCAAAAAATCGTCAAACTTTGCTTCAAAGTAAAGCGAGAGAATGATGCGTTGGAAGGTGAGGCAGCCCAGAAGAAAGCACGAGACACGGAGCTGGAGTGAGAAGCAGCTCAAAGGAGAGAGTGAGACGCCAAGTTGAAGCGAGAATCTCCTGCGCGATTGATGGAGAAAACAGAAGCTGAAAATTGATCCAGGAAATGGCAGATGAAACTATTGCAGGAGCAGAGGCAGCAGCTGCCCCCTGCTTCCCCCTGAGAATCCACTCCCCTGGGGCAACCAAAGTTGGGAAGAGATGTGCCCCATGGACCAGGATATGGAGGAGTTCCTGTCTGCGTGTGAACGCCGCTGCATGGTGAACCGAGTCCCAGAGGGTCAGCAGATGCCTTCCCTGCTGAGCAGACTGACTGGAAAAGCCCGATGACCTCAGGGAACAGGAGGCTCTGGACTGTGGGCAGTTTAAGGATGCTGTACTGGAGCGATTCACTCCTGAGTGCTACAGGGTTAAATTTAGGGGGTTCAGAATGTCGGGTGATTGCACCCGTGTGGAATGTGCTCACAAGCCGATGGGTTTGTTAAGAAATGGGTCATGGGGCCAAGGCAGACGGGAGGTTTGAGAAGCTGCTGGATCGAATTGCTCTGAAGTGATTTCTAGCCTTTGTTCCTGACACTGTCAAGGCAGGTGTCTGTGACAGGGAGCCGGAGTCCGGCCTGTGGGCTGCGGATTTTGCCGATGCCCGCCCCCAGAACAGGGCTAGCGGAGGACGCCGGCCCCATGGGAAGATTAGTCAGCACCTTTCCCCGCCCCGGGACGGAAGAGAGGGTTTAAGAAGCGACCTGGGCCCAACTTGGGTGGGGAAGCGCTGGGAACCCTGAGGGCAGGGACCTCTACACCAGTATTAAGCAGACTAGATGCTACCACAGTGGGAGGACCGGCCACAGGAGGCTGAGCTGCCCAAACCTGAGAGGTGGCCTTAGGCCAGCAGGCCCAACCCCCACTGCTGGGACCCAGCGATGCCAGCCAGGGGTCAGCTACGAGTGATGCAGAGGCTCATGCTAATAATCCAGTGCGCCAGGAGAGGGCAGCGAGCTCGTCCTGTGTCAGGCCTGACGCACGGGAAGGGAGGCAGAGGTTGGTTAAGCAGGCGAAGGTTGATGGGGTGGAGCGCCGGGGATGGCGCGATCCAGGCTTGGGTATCACTATAGCCGAAGGGCCCCTGGTGAGGTCGGAGGACATGCTGCTGGGGAGTGCGTGATGGTCGTGGCGCTGTCGGAGTACTGGGGAAACCTGCCGATGGCTACAGCCCACCTCGAGTGGGACGGCCAGGAGGGCGAGGTGCTGGGGGCTGCCCGGGAGTTAATCCTGGCTGATACCCCGGTGGGGAATGACGCAGCGGATGCGCCCGGCCGGGTTAACGTGGTAACCAGGTCGCAGAGGGAGTGTGGGTCTGAGGCGCACTCCCAGGCCGAGAGCCGGGGAGGGGACTACGAGCAGACGGAGGGTGTCCCTCCGGCCGGGGCTCAGGAGTCGCCGCCTGAGGACCCAGAAGTGGCTCTGGGTGGGAGCGAGGCCGAGCGGAGTTCATTACGGCGCAGCAGAGCGATGTGTCCGTGGAGCGGGGCCGGGCTGATGCTCAGAATCAGGGCCCAGGCAGTGAGGAGCGAGGCAGGTTCTTCCTGCAGGACGGCCCGTTGTGCAGGGAAAGAGACGCCCCTGGGTGGCAGCGTGCAGGCGGCCGGTGGTGCCAGAGAGCTGTTGCAGTGAGCTGCTGAGGCTGGCTCATGACGGGCCCTTCGCAGGGCACCTGGGGCAGGGAAAACCCGTGGCAGGCTGGAGCAGAATTTCTACTGGCCCCGCATGTACCGGGCAGTGGGAGAGCCCGGAGGAGCTGCGAGCTGTGCCAGAAGCACAAGGGATCAAGGGGGCCGAGTAAGGCTGCCCTGCAGCCCCTGCCCGTTGTGGGGGAGGCCTTTGCCCGCGTGTCTGTGGGCCTTGTGGGAGCACTCCCCAAGCCGTCCCGCAGTGGGAAGCGGCACATGCTCGCAGGGGTGGATTTTGCCACCGGGTACCCGGGGGCTGTAGCGTCGTCTGAGGTGGAAGCGGAGACAGTAGCGAGTAGCCCTGTTAGCTGTTCTCAGCAGGGTGGGATTCCCTAAGGAAACCCTGTCGGACCCCGGGTCTGACTTCCTGTCGGTGGTTTTTGAACAGCTGTGGGAGTTGTGGGGGGTGAAGCACCTGAAGGCTGCTCCCTACCACCTCCAGATGAGTGGGCAAGGAGGGAGGCTCAATGGAGCATTGAGGTCTATGCTGAAGATGTCTGCGGACGGGCGCCAGACTGACTGGGATGTTCTGCTGCCGTATCAGTTGCATGTGTACAGGCGTGTGCCCCAGGAGTCCATGGGATTGGCCCCTTTTGAACTGCTCCATGGGAGGCAGGTAAGGGGGCCCCTGGGTTTGGTTCGTGCCCTTGGGAGGGCAGCACGGAGGTGTCAGGGCAGCCAGTGGTGGACTATGTGGTGCGGTTGAGGAAGAGTCTGGAGAAGATGCCGGCTGTGGGGCAGCAGAACGTGAAGGGGAGCCGGGAGGCTCGGAAGGCCCCAGTCTGACCAGGACGCAGAGCAGAGGGTGTTTGAGGGAGGTGAGCTGGTGCTGGGGATGGATCCGGTGAGGAGGAACAAGGTGCAGGACATCTGGAGCGGACGCTCTGAGGTGGTCGAGAGAGTAAACGAGGTGACCCGTGGTGTGAGGAGGGCCCGTGGCATGGAGAGTGCGCATACGGTGCGTGTGAATGGGGTGAAAATGTACCACCTGTGTTAAGGCAGGTCAGCAATCCGTCCGTCCGGGCTCAGTTCACGGCATAGATGCTCCCAAAGTGATGAGCTGGACTGAAGACGAAGATGGGAGCAAGCTCAGGGTCTTCTTCAGACGTTGGTTTATGTGGAGGGAATTCCAGTTTTCTCCTTGTGTGTGAACGTCTGAGGGATCCTGGCCCATGAGCAGGTCACCTGTCCATGTCATTAGGCAATCAGCCATTGCCTGTTTCCTGGGTTACATGGCCACAGCCAGATTCCTGCAATGTCACTGGACTCTGATAAGGCCCTTCGTCTGTCAAGTGCGACTTCCCCTGCCTAGGGACCGTTCACCGTCCCCAGCTTTCATCAGACACCTCCCTTGGGCCGCTTGGCGGTGCAGACCTGGAATGGTGTCTGCGTCCATTCGAGAAGACTGCAGTGTTGTGCAAGGGAGCTGGCCGTGTGGCTTGGGGAAGGCAGTGGACTGGACGTGGCAGAACCTGAGGTGAGGTTTCCCAGGGTGGTCTTGTTTCTGCCTGACAGGGAGAGCACAAGCCTGGCCCTGCCTTTGCACTTCCCCGTTGGCTGAGGGTGTCAGACGTGCGCAGCCACAGATCTCAAACCCAACCAAAGCCAGACCTTGGTGGCCAGAGGATGCCCAGAAGCCCGCAGCCAAGTGTCCTCAGCGCATCTGCCTCTGAGCCTGTGACATCCATGAAGCCGCAGGACCGGGGCCACTGCTGGGAACTCTGACAGCTGATGACAAACATGGCTCTTTCCACGGCACGGCTGTGAGTGCCGGGCAGCACCGACGTGCAGCACCCTTCACTTTCTGCCTGTCATACCTTGGCATCAGCAAAGGTGTTACTTATGCATCCCCCCGTATTCTGGCCAGCAAGTTACAGCCGGATGGCCTGGCTGAATGAGCTTCAAGGCAGAAAGGAAGCTGGGTAGATTGTCAGGCTCAGCGCTCGTGATGGATGTTTAGTGGTAGGAGCTATCAAGCCCCAGCAGGTCAGTTCTGGGGCCAGTTTTGTTCAGCATCTTTATCAATGACCTGGATGAGAATCACAGAGTCCTGGGGCTGGAAGGGACCTCGGGAGGTCATCCAGTTCAGCCCCCTGCCCAAAGCAGAATGGACCCCACCTAAGTCATCCCAGCCAGGGCTTTGTCAAGCCGGGACATAAAAACCTCCGAGGAAGGAGATTCCACCACCTGTCTCAGTAACGCATTCCAGTGCTTCACCGCCCTCCTGGGGAAGTAGTTTTTCCTAATATCCAACCTACTCTTCTCCCTCATCAAGTTCACACGTGACACTAAGTAAGGGGAACAGGTAGATACATTGGGGTGGTGGGTAGGAATAGGGTCTAGAGTGACCTAGATAAATTGGAGGACTGGGCCAACAAGGGGAAGTGCAGAGTTCTGCACCTGGGAGGGAAGAATCCCAAGCATTGTTACCGGCTGGGGACCGACTGGTTTAGCAGCAGTGCAGCAGAAAAGGACCTGGGGATTACAGCGGATGAGGCTTGATGTGAGTCAGCAGTGTGTGTTGCTAATGGCAGATTGGGGTGCACTAGGAGAAGCATCTGGAGAAGTTGTTGTTCCCCTCTGTTCAGCACAGGTGAGGCCTCGTCTGGAGTATTGCGTCCAGTTCTAGGTCCCCCAGTGTAGCAGCAGTGTGGATGCTCTGGAGCAGGTCCAGTGGAGGGTGACAAATTTCTAGAATTAGTCTCCTCCGCCTCTGAGGACCAGACAAGAGGCAGTGACCTGAATTTCAGCAGGGGCAGCTGAGCTTGGACGTTAGGAAACCTTCCTGCCAGGGTGGAGCAGCGCTGGATTACACGGCCTGGGAGGCTGCGGAACCTCCAGCTCTGGAGGCTTCTCAGAGCAGGTGTGGCGCACACCTGTCGGGGGTGCGCTGGGTGGTGCTTGTGCTGCCATGCGGACACAGGCTGGGGATATCTGACCCCTGGAGTCCCACTGCTCCTACAGTGCTGTGATCCGGGGCCTGCTCCCTCACAGCAGATTCCGCCTCACCCTCCGCTCTCTTGCAGGCAGCCGAGGCCGGGAAAAGGGGGAATTCACCAACCTGCAGGGCATCTCCACTTCCAGCTCCGGGCGCATTGTGGTGGCCGACAGCAATAACCAGTGTGTGCAGGTAGGGCCTGGTCTGCCCCGCCCCACTCCCGCCGCCCCCCTGTGTGCCCCCTGACTGTCTGCTCTGCCCCACCAGGTGTTCTCCAACGAAGGCCAGTTCCGGCTGCGCTTCGGTGTGCGGGGCCGCTCCCCTGGGCAGCTGCAGCGCCCCACTGGCGTCACTGTGGACATGAACGGAGACATCATCATCGCTGACTACGACAACCGCTGGGTCAGCATCTTCTCCCCCGAGGGCAAGTTCAAGGTGAGCAGGCAGGGCAAGGCAGAGGGTGCCTGGGCAGGCAGATGCGGTGGACGTTAGCCTCCGTGCCCCTGGAATGAAGGGGAGTCCTCAACGGGAGGCCACTAGATCCACCACCCAGGGGGACTGTGGGGCGCTGTCAGTCCGTACGCCGAGCGGGCGACCCACCTGAGGTACTGTCTCAGGCATGAGTCAGTAGAGAAGGGTTTGGTAGCAGCAGGACTGGCTGACAGTCAGCCCAGAGCCTGAAGGGGCTCAGCTGTGAGTTACAGAACCGCTCACTGGGGTGTGAGTGAGCCCGTCCAGGCTTCTGTGGGAGCAGACCCAGCCACGATTGGCGACCAGAATTCGATGGAGGAAATTCTGTATGGCTGCTGTGAAGGGAAGTCCGGCCTCACCATTACTCGAGCTCTTTGAGGGGTCAGTGAACATATGGACAAGGGGGAGCCAGTGGGTATGTAGTACTTGGATTTCCAGAAAGCCTTTCACAAGGTCCCTCACCAAAGGCTCTTACGTGAAGTCAGTTGTGCCGGGGTGAGGGGGAAGGTCTCTTGGAGACTGACAGCTGGTTAACAGGCAGGAAGCAAAGAGTGGGATTAAATGGTCAGCTCTCAGAATGGAGAGCGGTCACCAGTGGTGTCCCCCAAGGCCTGTACTGGGACCAGTCCTATTTCATATGGTCTGGAGAGGGGGAAATGGTGAGGGATACTGGGGATACTTGCTGGGGATACTGAACTGCTCAGGACTAAGTCCCAGGCAGACGGCAGAGCCTGACCGGGATCTCCCAGTGGGGAGGTCTGCACCACAGACTGGCAGAGGAAGGTCAGTGTCAAGGAACGCTCAGCAGAGCGTACGGCCGGCTGTGCATGTTCCGGGGCGCCTGTGTGTGCCCCCAGCATTGCCAGCTGCGGGAGATCTCTGAAACCCTCCGGCTAGCGTGCAGCCGCAGCCAGAAGGCAGCCGGGCCTTGGGCACCCCTCGGCAATGTCTCATTGCCTAAAGCCACGCAGTGCTTGCATATGGGGTCGTTCCCCCTCAGAACAGAGGTCTGGAGAGGGCGCAGCGTTTGGGACGGCTGCCGTGCAAGAAGCATGTGCTCAGGCTGGAAGAGCGACGGGATGGAGGGGTAGAAATCCGGGCTGCGTGGAGAGAGCCGGTGAGCTTCCCTCCTCCCGCCACCCCGAGGCACGCACAGGCAGCAGGTGTGACACACGCCCAGGCAGCAGGACTTCACACCGTCCAGCTGTGGCACTCTGCCGGGGACGCTGGGAAGGGCACAGCGGGGCCTGCGCGAGAGCTGTACACTTTGCTGGCGGCCGGGTCCCTGTCAGCCAGGCTGGGCAGGGCGGGGGTCCCAGCTGCGCCTGGGCTAGCCGGCTCTGCCCGGCCCCAGAAGGAGCTGCCTGACCCCTCCCCAGGCTGCCTGGGGCTCTCCCTGGGCAGAGGCGACAGGGCTGGGGCTGGCCCCAGGCTAAGCCACCCAGTGTCCCACTCCCTACTTTGCAGACCAAGATCGGGGCTGGGCGGCTGATGGGTCCCAAGGGCGTGGCCGTGGACCGCAATGGCCACATCATTGTGGTGGACAACAAGGCCTGCTGCGTCTTCATCTTCCAATCCAACGGCAAGCTGCTGGCCAAGTTCGGCAGCCGCGGCACCACAGAGCGGCAGTTTGCAGGTACCCTTGATGGTAATACCGCGACCGCCAGGTCCTTACTACTGCATGCCTTTGGCTTCCTCCTGCTGCCGCTTGGTGAGTGCCCTGGGCTGCAGGGCGCATGCCAGCCTCGGGGAGGGAGCGCAGGTGCTCGCTGTAGAGCAGAGGGGCTGGGGGCCAGGACCCCCGAGTTCTCTCCCAGCAGTGGGGGGGCCATAGGGTCTAGTGGGTAGAGCAGGGGGGAGACAGGGGCCAGGACCCCCAGGTTCTCTCCCAGCTGTCGGGGAGTCATGGAGTCTAGTGGGTAAAGCAGGGGGGAGACGGGGGCCAGGACCCCTGGGTTCTCTCCCAGCAGTGCGGGGGGCCATGGGGTCTAGTGGGTAAAGCGGGGGGAGACAGGGTCCAGGACCCCCAGGTTCTCTCCCAGTAGTGGGGGGCATGAAATCTAGTGGGTAGAGCAGAGCACCAGATGGGGGCCAGGACCCCGGGTTCTCTCCCAGCTGTCGGGGGGCCATGGGGTCTAGTGGGTAGAATGGGGGAGAGACAGGGGCCAGGACCCCTGAGTTCTCTCCCAGCAGTGGGGGGGCCATGGAGTCTAGTGGTTACAGCAGGGGGGAGACAGGGCCAGGACTCCTGGGTTCTCTCCCAGGGGTGGGGAGGCCATGGGGTCTAGTGGGTAGAGTGGGGGGGTCAGATGGGGGCCAGGACCCCTGGGTTCTTTCCCAGCAGTGTGGGGGCCATGAGGTCTGGTGGGTAGAGCTGGGGGAAGACAGGGTCCAGGACCCCTGAGTTCTCTCCCAGCTGTCGGGGGGCCATGGAGTCTAGTGGGTAGAGTGGTGGGGACAGATGGGAGGCCAGGACCCCTGGGCTCTTATCTTTCTTTCCCAGCATGGGTGCCCTCTGGGAGTGGTGGGGGGCCCTGTGCTGGGGCTGGCTGCCACTGGATCGCTAACTGCCCCGTCCCACACACCCTGCTCCTGCTCCGCCCGCTTGTGCCGTGCCCCGCCTGCCCCAGAGAGCGGGCGTTGGACGGGCACTCCGCCATCACCCCCACGGAGCCCATCCAGCCCGGGGCTGGCAGCAGGTTCAGGCCCCTCTCTGCTCCCAGGGCCCCACTTCGTCGCCGTCAACAACAAGAACGAGATCGTGGTGACCGACTTCCACAACCACTCAGTGAAGGTGAGAGTCAGGCCCGGCCCCGGCCCCTCAGCCAGTCACACCCTGGCTTCACTTGAACCCCCGTGCCCTGCGCCCCCTTGGCAACCAGGTCCCTTGTGTCCCTGTACCTAGAAGGTCGGGCCCAGCGGGTAGTGATCAATGGCTCGATGGCGGAATGGCGGTCGGTTTCTAGTGGAGTGCCCCAGGGTTCGGTTCTGGGTCCCGTTCTGTTCAACATATTTATCAGTGACCTGGATGAGGGGTTGGATTGCACCCTCAGCAAGTTTGTGGATGATACTAAGCTAGGGAGAGAGGTAGATATGCTGGAGAGTAGGGGCAGGGTCCAGAGTGACTTAGACAAATTCGGAGACTGGGCTGCAAGAAATCTGATGAGGTTCAAAAAGGACAAGTGCAGAGTCCTGCACTTGGGCCAGAAGAATCCCAAGCATTGTTCCAGGCTGGGGTCCGACTGGCTCGGTAGCAGTTCTGCAGAAAAGGACCTGGGAGTTGTAGTGGATGAGAAGCCGGACATGAGTCAACAGCGTGCCGTTGTAGCCAAGAAAGCTAACGGCATGTTAGGTTGCATCAAGAGGAGCATTGCCAGTAGATCCAGAGAAGTGATTGTTCCTCTTTATTTGGCTTTGGTGAGGCCGCATCTGGAGTACTGTGTCCAGTTCTGGGCCCCCATTTACAGGAAGGATGTGGCTACACTGGGGAGGGTCCAACGGAGGGCAACCAAAATAATTAGGGGGCTGGAGCATATGACCTATGAAGGAAGGTTGAGGGGATTGGGACTGTTTAGTCTGCAGAAGAGAAGACTGAGGGGGACTTGGTAACAGCCTTCAACTTACTGAAGGGAGGTTGCAAAGAGGCTGGAGAGAGGCTGTTCACAGTGGTCACAGACGGCAGAACATGGAACAATGGTCTCAAGTTGTGGTTGGGAAGGTCCAGGTTGAACATTAGGAAAACCTTTTTCACTAGGAGGTCGGTGAAGCATTGGAATGGTCTAGCCAGGGAAATAGTGGAGTCTCCATCCCTGGACATGCTTAAATCTCGCCTCGGCAAAGCTCTGGCAAGGCTGATCTGATGGGTTTGGTCCTGCTTAGAGCAGGGGGCTGGACTCGATGGCTTCTTTACGTCTCTTCCAGCTCTATTGTTCTGTGGTGTTATGACCCTCTGGCAGCCAGGTCCCTTGTGTCCCCGTACCCCGTGTCCTGGGCCCCCTTGGGAGCCGCACCCCCTTTGTGTCCCCGTACCCCGTGTCCTGGGCCCCCTTGGGAGCCGCACCCCCTTTGTGTCCCCGTACCCCGTGTCCTGGGCCCCCTTGGGAGCTAGGCCCCCTTTGTGTCCCCGTACCCCGTGTCCTGGGCCCCCTTGGGAGCCACACCCCCTTGTGTCCCCGTACCCCGTGTCCTGGGCCCCCTTGGGAGCTAGGCCCCTTTGTGTCCCCGTACCCTGTGTCCTGGGCCCCC
Organism: Carettochelys insculpta; assembly: GCF_033958435.1. Taxonomy (NCBI): domain Eukaryota; kingdom Metazoa; phylum Chordata; order Testudines; family Carettochelyidae; genus Carettochelys; species Carettochelys insculpta. The sequence goes on from NC_134137.1 coordinate 946,892, forward strand.
TCCGGAGCCAGGCCCTCTTGTGTCTCCCTATGGCAGGCTGTGTCAGTCCCTCACCCAGTGTGGCGGGGCCCAGAGCTGCAAGGGTTAACCCGTGGCACTCCCGGCCCGACTGCCCTCCGTCGGGCTCTGCCGGGACAGGATGGGACGGGACATGCCAGCCCCTCAGACTGGTGCGGGCTGCGCCCCGGGGCTGCCGGGCCGGGCCGGGCCGGGCTGGGCTGAGTGGAGCGGCCGGTTCTGTTCTGCGCCCCAGGTGTACAGCGCCGACGGCGAGTTCCTCTTCAAGTTCGGTTCCCACGGCGAGGGCAACGGGCAGTTCAACGCCCCCACCGGCGTGGCCGTCGACGCCAACGGCAACATCATCGTGGCCGACTGGGGCAACAGCCGCATCCAGGTGGGCAGCCGGGCCAGGTAGCTGCAGGCTAGGGCAGACCCCCACAAGCTGCACCCTGCATGCGGGTGACCCCCTGATGCCCCCCCAAGCTGCACCCCCCAAGCGGATGACACCCCCATGCCCCCCCAAGCTGCACCCCCATGTGTGTGACCCCCCAATGCCCCCCACAACCTGCACCCCTGGCACCCCCCAAGCTGCACCCCCCCATGCAGGTGACCTCCCCTGATGCCCCCCCAAGCTGTACCCCCCATGCGGGTGACCCCCCAATACCCCCCACAAGCTGCACCCCCCTGCAGATGCCCTCCCTTGCAAGCTGCACCCCCTGTGATGGGGTTCGGGGTCCCCAAGCTCTGCACCCCGTCCACAGGCAGGAGTGACTCTCACTCAGCAGGTAGAACAGGAGGTTTAGGAGGTGACAGACGCCAGCTCAGCACAGAGGGGTCAGTACAGCTGGCAGAGACAGTCCTTCCAACCCGTCCTGGGGAGAGGAGCCCGAGGGGGGCCCCTCTGGGGTGGAGCTTCCCCCCAGACAGGCTGGCTGCCTTCCAGCTCCCTCTCCCCCCAGCCTCTAACTGCCGCCCCCCATTCAAACCCAGCTCGGCTCCTCCCTCCTCTTTGTTCAGGGCAGAGGTGTTACCTGCCAGCCCAGAGTACAGCCCCAGGGTCATCCTTAGCCGCTGGGAGCTGCTCTGCTTGTCTCCCACATCCAGCCTGAGTCTCACACATGCACCCCCCCCACTCCATCACACCCCCCACGTAGGTGTCTTCCCCCAAACAGAGGCCGGGCGCCCCTCCTGTCCAGGCAGGTGCCAGGGCCCCCTGCCCCCCCCAGGCTGGGCACCAGTCCCCAGCACACAGACAGCGCCCCGCCCCGCCCCGCGCCGCGCCATTCTCCCACAGCAGGACGGGCTGGGGGCTTGCTGGGGCTGGGACGGCTGGCTGGGGCGGTGCCCCGGTTTGGCGCAGACCCACGGCTGCAGCAGGCAGGGCGGGCAGCACAGCTGAGCAGCACCTCTCTCGGCAGGTCTTCGACAGCTCGGGCTCCTTCCTGTCCTACATCAACACGCTGGGCGACCCGCTGTACGGGCCGCAGGGCCTGGCGCTCACCTCCGACGGACACGTGGTGGTGGCCGACTCGGGCAACCACTGCTTCAAGGCCTATCGCTACCTGCAGTAGCCAAGGGCCGGGTGGGCTGGACTAAGGACTGCAGGCTGGTGCTGAGTGCCCAGCCCCATGGCCGGGCGGCCCCCTTCCTGCCAGCTGGGCCCCATGGCCTGTCAGGGGAGGGGGCCAGCCAGTGGCCCCCCCGGCTGGGGCAGGGTCTTGGATGTGAGACAGGGTGTGGCATCTCCTGGCCATCCCCTGCCACCCCAGGCCCCCCAGCGCCAGCAGCAATGCCTGCCCTGCCCCCCATAAGTCCCAGCAACGCCCACCCCCACCTGCTGCCTCCCCGTGCCCCCAGCAGCTCCCACCTGCTGCCCCCAATGGTGCCAACTCGCTGCCTCCCTGTGCTCTCAGCGGCACCCACCTGCTGCCTCCCTGTGCCCCCAGCGGTGCCCACCCGGTGCCCACCCACTGCCCCCGGTGCCCACCCACTTTCCCTGCATCCCCAGCAGTTCCCATGGAGCCGCACCTGCCTGGGGTGCCCTCCCAGTGGCTCCCAGCTGTGCCCCAATCTGCCTTTCCACTGTGGCGCCCCAGCTCCCCCCTACCCCCCGACTCCCAGCATCTCCTCCCTCTCAGGGGCTGTTCTGCACTTTATCTCTGTGGCTGGTTTCTTGGGGCCGGGGCCGGGCCCAGCCCAGCACTGGGGGCTGGCAGGGCGGTGGCTGCCCCCTCGCGTGGGACCTGCCGGTGTGGAGCAGCAGCTGGCCAGGGGGTGCCGCCTCTGCTTGTTTCCAGCATGTCTCCCCCTGCCCCGCCTGCGGCGCTGGGCACAGCTGGGGGGCCGTGGCCTGCAGGGCCTGGCGCACTCCCCCGGCGGGGTGCAGGGACCTGGCCTGCGGTGGAGCAGCATGGAGCGGAGGGGTCAACCCCCACCCGGGGAGCCCCACGTAGCCTGGTACAGGCTGTGCCCTAGCAGCCAGCCCAGGGGCCCGAGGGCGGCGACAATGCGCACTGGCCACCACGCATACACAATAAAGTATTCGGCACCTTGCCCCTGCCCAGTTCTGTGGGGGGGGGCCCAGCAGTGCTCTCCTGCCTACCTGCCCCGGGGGGACCCCGCCCAGCACCGCCCCCATGCAAGCCTGGGATACTGGGGGCAGCCTGGGGTCTCGGCAGGGGTGTCATGGCCTCAGGTTGTGCCCACTGAGAGGCGCATTGGTCCCTGGTGTTATCCCCTGCAGTGCCAGGGCCCCTTTTTGTGGGGCGGGGGCTCACTGCAGTACCACAGCCCCTGGTGGTGGTGGGGGTCCTGCTCCAGAGCCCCGCCAGGCCCTTGTGCATGCCCCAGGTCCCCCCACCCAGCTGTGCCCAGCACCCCCAGGGCTCCTTTTTGTGGGGTGGGGGCTCACTGCAGTACCACAGCCCCTGGGGGTGGTGGGGGTCCTGCTCCAGAGCCCTGCCAGGCCCTTGTGCATGCCCCAGGTCCCCCCACCCAGCTGTGCCCGGCACCACCAGGGCAGGAGGCCCAAGTGCACCTGCTGCAGATGTCCTGGGCAATGGGGCTGGTTTGGCTCTGATCCAGGTGCTCTGGGCTGTTTGCGCAGGGCCCGGGCCAGGTGGGCTGTCATGCACCTCAGCATGCTCTTCTGAGCCATGCCTGGGGCCCGCAAGCAGAGAACCCCTGTTCAGCTTTGGCCCAGTACCAGGCCAAGCCCGGTTTCACAGGCCTCATGGGCTCCCAGGAAGAGCTGAGAATCTCCCTGCTCAGCTCACCTGCACTAGCATGGGGGCCCAGCTCCCTTGTCAGCTGGGGACCTGCCAGCCCCTTGGCCAGCCCGCACAGGTGAGCTGTGAGGACTTTGGATCATTTCCTATGCTTACCCAGAAGGCTGGGGTACGATGGGAATGCCTCACAGCCACTCAAGTCCGCTACTGCAGCCACCCTGGTATTCTGGCTCCCCTGGGCTATGGCCAGAAGCCATTCGTTCTCTCACCCTCTGCTATTGCTCACTCCAGTGCCACGGCCCCTTTTCGGGGAGCGGGGGCCATCCCATGCTGGTCATCGTAATATACGGGGGAGATCTGGCCACAGCTGAGAGACCCAGTTCTGGGCCAATTGCTGAAATCCAGGCCTTTGACAGCCCAGGCTGGGATCTCCTCACGAAGGCAAATCCAGCCAGTCACAAAAGTACCTCTGCCCCCCCCAGCCAGCCAGAAGCCACATGAGCAGACCCACTGATTCTCCAGAAGAAACCATGCCCAAACCAGCAGCCCACCTCCGCAGGTGAGAGGTTATGAAAACCTAATTTACAGAGATTCTTCCAGCCCCCAAAAGGACCAGCCACAGTCCCAGGTCAATATATACTTAGAGCTCACCCAAGACAGCACGCTGGGCCAGTCCTTTAGAATCTAACATCTAAAGGTTTATTAAAGTAAGAACAGGGTGAGAGAGAAATTGATAAAGTGGTTAAATGAGAGCCATCAATTACAGCTATTGATGCAGGATAAAGCTGATGGTATATGCTGGGTTCTTGAAAGTATCTGAATATACATCCTCTGAGGGAGGGATAGCCCCAGGCCATACAGGCTTAGTTCATAGCAGAGATGGTCTTGACAACTGCTCCCAAGATGGACGATAAGAGCAGTGGTCTGAGGCCTGAAAGACAAATGAAGCCATGGCCTGGGTTCAGTAGCACAGGGGCTTCTGGGCACAGCTCAGAGACCCAATCCTGGGCAAATTCATTAAATCTGAGCCACTTGCAGCCCAGGCTGGGATTTCCTTCTCACTAAGGCAGATCCAACCAGCCACAGAAGTACCTCCGCCAGCCCCACTGGCCAGCCAGAAGCCACACAAGAAACCCACAGACTTCCCAGCTGCTCCTAATGCCCAAACCAGCCACCCCCTATACTCAGCTGAGAGGTTATGAAAGCCTGTCCCACCAACTCCACACAGATTCTGCTAGGCCCCAGAGGGTCCAGCCACTGTCCCAAGTCAAGGTACACTTGAATCATCCCCAAAGCGGCACGCTGGGCCAGTCCTCTGGAACCGAAATTCTAAAGGTTTATTTAAAAAGAAAGAACAGGGTAAAAGAAAAATTGTTAAAGTGACTACTCGGTTACAGCTACTGATGCAGCTGATGATATATGCTGACCCTTGAACGTCTCTGAAAATACACCCCATGGTGGATGGGACCCCAGTTACATAAGAACGGCCATACTGGGTCAGACCAAAGGTCCATCTAGCCCAGCATCCCGTCTGCCGACAGTGGCCAGTGCCAGGTGCCCCAAAGTGGGCTGGACCAAAGACAATAATCAAGCGACTTGTCTCCTGCCGTCCATCTCCAGCCTCTGCCAAACAGAGGCCAGGGACACCATTCCTATCCCCTGGCTAACAGCCTTTTATGGTCCTAACCTCCATGAATTTATCTAGTTCTTCTTTGAATTCGTTTATCCTAGTCCTGGCCTTCACAGCCTCCTCTGGCGAGGAGTTCCACAGGTTAACTGTGCTCTGGGTGAAAAAGAACTTTTATTAGTTTTAAACCTGCTACCCATGAATTTCATTTGGTGTCCTCCAGTTCTTGTATTATGGGAACAAGTAAATAACTCACCCCCTCTGCACTGCTCGGGATTTTATTCACCTCTATCCCATCCCCCCCTCAGTTTCCTCTTTTCCAAACTGAAAAGGCCCAGTCTCTTTAACCTCTCCTCATGTGGGAACCCTTCCAAACCCCACATCATCATCATCTTAGTTGCCTTTTTCTGAACCTTTTCTAATGCCAAAATATCTGTTGAAGCGCAACAGAGAGGGAGCCGTGCTAGTCTACGTAATATCAAAACAACAAAGCAGTCCAGTAGCACTTTAAAAGCTAGCAAAATAAGTTATTAGGTGATGAGCTTTCCTGGGAAGTGAGTCTGTCCCGCGAAAGCTCATCACCTAATAAATTATTTTGTTAGTCTTTATTAAAAGTGCTACTGGACTGCTTTGTTGTTTTGTTTTGAGGTGAGGCGCCCACAGCTGTACGCAGTATTCAAAATGTGGGCGTCCCATGGTTTTATAAAGGGCAGTAAAATATTGTTTGTCTTTTTTTGATAATTCCTAACAGCCTATTTGCCTTTTTGACTGAGGCTGCACACTGTGTGGCTGTTTTCAGAGACCTATCCATGATAACCCCAACATCGCTTTCCTGATTAATTGTGCCTAAATTAGGCCCCATCATATTGAATGTACACTTGGGGTTATTTTTTCCAATGTGCATTATTTTACACTTATCTGCATTAAATGGCATTTGCTGGTTTTTGCCCAGTCACTCAGTTTGGTGAGATCTTTCTGAAGTTCTTCACAGTCTGCCTTTGTCTTGACTATTTTGACCATTTTTGTATTGTCCACGAACTTTACCACCTCACTACTTACCCCTTTCGCTAGCTCACTTATGAATGAATTGGAAAGGGCTGGTCCTAGGACTGACACTTGGGGAACATCGCACATTACCCTTCTCCAGTCAAAAAATTTCCCATTGATTCCTTTTCTGTCGTTTAACAAGTTCTCAATCCATGGAAGGCTCAGCCCATGACTACCTCATTTACACAAGAGCCTTTGGTGAGGGACCGTGTCAGAGGCTTTCTGGAAATCTAAATATACTCTGTCTACTGGATCCCCCCTTGTCTGCATGTTTGTTGACCCCTTCAAAGAATTCTAATAGATTAGTAAGGCATGATTCTTCTTCGAGTGGTCCCCGTGGGTGCTCCCCATTAGGTATCGGGCTCGCCCCGGTGCTGCAGATTGGAGATTTCCAGCTGTATCTCAGTGGGTCGTGCATGTGCCGATGTGCGTCGGTCCTTTGTGCACTTTTGGGCATGTGTGTGATCCGGTCCACGCCAGTTCCTCTCAACCGCCAACGGCTGCAGATGAAATTCTCTTTGGCTCCAACACCTGAGACAGATAAACTCATTTATAATATAGTTATTAGTTTCTTTCTTGTTCTATAAGACTGTTAAAGTGCTCTTGTATATAGTTATATAAAAAAAAAGAGGGAGAGAAAAGAGGAGGAAAAGAAGGAAGAGGCAGCTGCCTTAGGTGGTCCGCTATCTCAGAGACTGCGAACCTTATCTGTTTTTATTAGCTATTGGTAGCTGTTAAGTGCCTTGTTTAACATTAGAAGTAGTTAAGTACTTTGAGAAGTGATGTCTTCGCGGGGGTTTAAGAAATGTGAATCGTGCCGCGAAGCTATGCCTGCCTCCGATGGCCACAGCAAACGCATTCTGTGCTTGGGAGAGGCCCATGTCCCCCAGAAATGTCCTCATTACTCTAAACTAATGGCCAGAGCGAGAAAGGACAGGGAGATGAGACTAAAAATAATCTTGTTTGACAAGGCCCTCCAGCCTGAGCCGTCAGAGATGCCCCAGAAGGAAGGGCCCTCAGGGCCGCATGAGAGGAAGGCAGCCTCTTTGACGTCCTCTACGCATAAGAAAACGAAGGTATCCCCTACTCAATCCTTGCCAGTAGTATCTGTGAGCAGGACGAGTGAGGCACAGGGCCGTGAAGCGCTGGCTGTCCAAAGCAGCGAGAAGGCTGCACAACATAAAACAGTGCCTGGGGCTCCAACCAGTAAACAGTCGGCACCGAGAACCCTGCAGGCACCAGAGGCTACAGCACCGAAAGCACCGGAACCGGACACCACAGCACACAGCGATTGCTACGCTCGCGGAACCGCACGCAGAGGCACCGGGCACGGTACAAATGGCACCGACACCCACACCGAGGTCCCAGGCACAGCCACATGGGCTGGGCAAGGCAAGATCTAAGACCCAGCACTAGTCCATCCCCAGACATTCTCAGGATGCCAATTTTGCCCAGCTCTCCTCCTGAGATGGGTATCCCAGAACGACCGGCAACACCACCAGCCTTCCTGAGACCTCCGTCTCCATTTCTACAGCCTCCATCTCCCTGGCTCAGACATCCTTCACCAGTTGCCTTAATGGAACTACATGAGCGCTTCTATAGAGCATCCCCGCCGATCGCTACATCATCAGGGAGCTCACATTCCTCTTGGCGCTATGCATAAAGATACCGATCGTGGTCTAGAGCTCCATCACCGGGGCCCTGCCCCTGCTACTACAGTCACTCATATCGTGGGGAACATCATCGGCACTGGGGCTCAAGGTCGAGAGACAGATCCCCACCTCAACCTTCACTGCGTGGCCACCTCTCCTCCCTCCCTTCAAAAAGAGCACATGCCTCTCCAGTGGGGATGGGTCCAGAGTTGTTAGGCCTTCCCCTAGAATTCTCAAGGGAACTGACACAGGAGGTGTCCGAAGAGCAGGAGGAGGTTTATCACAGTGATGCCCCCTCGTCCTCCCCAGAGGAGGTGGTTGTTCCTGGGGATATATGTCCCCCAGATGACCTCAAGCAATTGCAAGAGCTTTTTAAGAGGGTGGCACACACTCAGGACATACAGATCACAGAGGTGCAAGAGAAACACCACAAACTCCTCAAGAACCTGAGACCCCCCAGCATCATCCAAAATAGCCGTCCCACTAGATGAAGTCATTATGGAAGCTGCCACAAATATATGGCAGACCCCAACCTCCATTCCACCTATGAACAAACGGGCAGACAAGAAGTACTTTGTACCATCCAGGGGTATGGAGTTTCTATTCAACCACCCCCAACCAAACTCCCTAGTAGTGGAGTCTTCGCAGCACAGATCGAAGACGTCACAATACAAATCTGCGGGGTCGACAAGGATGCAAAAAATGGGCATATTCGGAAGGAAGGTATACTCCTCCTCCACCCTACTGCTGCGCATGGCCAACTGCACCGCCCACCTTTCAAACCATAACATTGACACTTATACCAGACTTACGTCTCTCATGGACTTCCTACCGGATCATAAGAAACCGGTCTTGAAGGCGATAGGCCAGGAGGGCTATGCAGCCTCACGCACAGGTGTCCAGATTGCCCTAGTTGTTGCAGACACAGCGGCACACTCCACAGCCACAGCAGTGGTGATGCGTAGAGAGTTGTGGCTCCAAACATCTGGCATCCCCAAGGACCTGCAAACAAAAATCATATATTTTCCGTTCGATAAGGAAAAACTATTTGCTGACTCCACTGACTCAGTCCTCCACTCTAGCAAGGATTCGAGGCCCACGCTCAGAGCACTGGGGATGTGCACCCCTCCCTATAGGAGGAAGAGATTCTACCCAGAACAAAGACATTACACCCACCAACCCCAGTGCTCAAAATACGAGTGGGGTTACGATCAAGGACGCCACCAATAGCAACAGCAGAGGCCATCTAGGCAACATCCCCAACAAGGAAGTACATCGTCGGGGCAAAATCCAAGATAGCATGTTTGACAGTTATGTTGAGGACTGTGACACCACGAACATCCCTCACAGCACGTTCCACCACCGACTCAGACCGTTCTATCGACAATGGGAAAGCATCACGGTGGACAGGTGGGTATTGGAAATTGTAACCAAGGGATATACGATCCCATTCCGATCCATGCCCCCACCAAAACCCCCTACCCAGTCCCTCCCCAGGGATCCCTCTCACAAGACGATGTTAAAGCAGGCGGTAGACCACCTCACATTTATACGGGCGGTGGAGAGAGTCCCGGACAATTTCCAAGGGAAAAGTTTCTGCTCCCGATACTTTCTCACAGAGAAGAAAACAGGAGGCTGGAGGCCAATCCTGGACCTACGGGCTCTCAATCGCTATCTGCCCAAACAGCACTTCAAGATGACTCTAATTGCCTCCATAGTCACGGCACTGGACGATGGGGATTGGTTCACAGCCCTCGACCTACAAGATGCATATTGCCACATAACAATCCATCCGGCACACAGGCGCTTTCTTCACTTCAAAGTGGGCGTGGAACACTTCCAATACAGAGTCCTTCCCTTCGGACTCTCTTCAGCGCCCAGGGTCTTTACCAAGATGCTCGTGGTAGTGTCAGCTTACCTACACTGGTAGGACGTGTTCATTTTTCCTTACCTGGTTGACTGCCTTCTGAAAGGCGTCTCAAGGACAGATGTCCTGCACATGATAGACGTCACTACAGGGACCTTCCTCTTGCTGGGCCTAGTCATCAACTTTGAAAAATTGACCACGGAGCCCACGCAAAAGATAGAATTCATAGGGGCATGCCCAGATTCTACTATGTAGAGGGTATATCTGCCCGATGCACGTTTTCGCGCCATCAGATCCTTGGCGCAGGTGCTGATGTACAGCCCTACAGTGCCAGTCCTAACTTGCTTACAGCTACTGGGACCACATTTGTGGTGCAGAATGCCAGACTACATAGTTGAGGCCTTCAGCGCTGGTTGGTGAATGTGTACAGGCCAACGAATCATGCCATTCACAAAAAGGTATTGCACACGATGGAGGTGCGAAAGTCTCTGGCATGGTGGGCAGACCCCCAAGAACTTGCTATTAGGCATGCCCTTCCACCAACCGCAAATCACTGTTTTTCTCACAATGGACGCATCCCACGTAGGATGGGGGGACACACATGGGCAACAAAGTAACGCAGGGGCGATGGTCCCCACGCAGAGATGGCGATGCACATAAACGTGCTGGAACTCAGGGCGTTGTTCAATGCATGCAGGCAGTTCCGCAAATACCTGCGGGACAAGGTAGTTGGAGTCAATACCGGCAACACCTCCACAATGTTCTATATCTATCGCCGAGGCGGAGCCAGATCCTGTGCAATATGCTCAGAGGCTGTCCGACTATGGAATTGGTGCATCGCAAACAACATAACCCTAAAAGCCTCGTACCTACCTGGTGTCTACAATGTGAGAGTGGATCAGCTGAGCAGGCATTTTGCTCTCACGCATGAGTGGCAGATCTGCTCCGATCAACTCTGCAATGTATTTGACAGATGGGGATTTCCCCAGGTCGACGTGTTTGCCACCTTACCAACAGAAAATGCCCGCAGTACTGCTCCAGAGCGGGCATTGAACAAGGGTCATTGGGGGACACCTTCACGCTGTCATGGAAGGGCCCCCTGCTGTATGCATTCCCTCCCGCAGGGCTCATTCACAAGGTCCTGGAGAAAGCGAGGAGGGAGAAGGCGCACCTAATACTCATAGCCCCAACACTGGATCGACAGCACTGGCTTCCCCTGCTGCTACGCATCTCACGCTGCCCACCACTCCCCCTCCCAATGGTGCTGGACCTTCTCACACAGAGTTGGGTCCATAACACACCCTCATCCTCGGATGCTCCGCCTCAAAGCGTGGCTAATCCATGGCTCAGCGCCTTAGAGAGAACATGCTCAGAAGGAGAAAAGGAGGTCCTGGAATGCAGTCAGCGGGCCTCTACCAGAAAGGCTTATGCATATAAATGGAATGTTTTACATCCTGGTGTCTGTCCAAGCAATTGACTGCTCTGGAGGTCTCCATTCCCACAATCCTAGAGTACTTACTGGAACTGAAACAAGGTGGACTCACTTTGTTGTCATTAAAGGTCCACCTTGCAGCTATATCAGCATTTCGGCGTATGGCGTATGGGTCAACTGTATTTGCCCATCCCATTATCACACAGTTTCTGAAGGGGCCTGCAAATCTTTACCCGCCCATGGAAACCATTATTGCCTTCATGGAGCTTAGACCTGGTCCTTGACACACTGTCTAGACCACCCTTTGAACCCCTCCAACTACTTACCATAAAAGCAACTTTTCTTCTTGCAATTACATTGGCCCGCAGGGTGAGTGATCTGCCAGCGATAATGGCAACGCCACCCTATACAACTTTCTCAAAGGAAGCGGTAGTTTTGCGATTACACCTGGCCTTCCTTCCAAAGATCTCCTCGGACTTCCACATTAATGAGCCAATAGTTCTACCATCATTTTACCCGAGACTGCATACCTTGAGTAGGGAAGTGCGACTGCATTCACTCGACATGAGGAGGGTGCTGGCCTTTTACATAGACAGAAGTAAACCCTTCCAGAAGACGAATAGGCTCCTGGTGTCTCTCGCACCCAGATCAAAAGGGGAAGGCCTATCATCACAGAGAATTTCAAATAACATTGTGTCCCGCATAAAATGTGCTACGAGCTCTGTAAGACCCTCTGTTAGTTCTGCCCAGGGCTCACTCCACTCGAGCAATGGCTACGTCGACAGCCTTCTTTAAAGGAGTCTTATTAAAGGACATCTGCAGAGCGGTGATATGGTCATCTTACGACACCTTCACCAGATACTATGCGATTCACCAGGTGTTGGATGAGGATACCCGTCTATCAACAGCAGGCCTTTCAAAGGCAAGCTGCACATAAATCTGGTACCCACCTCCATTTTTGGGGTCACTAATCACCTAATGTGGAGCACCTATGGGGACCACTCGAAGAAAAAGAGGTTACTCACTTGTGTAGTAACAATGGTTCTTCGAGATGTGTCCCCGTGTGTGCTCCACTACCCACCCATTTCTCCCTGCTTCGGAGTTCTGCTTTGTGTCTTTCAGGAGCATCCGGGGCGGTTGGTCGAGGAACTAGTGTGGACTGGATCGTGCATGTGAATGAAAGCGCGCGAAGGGCTGATGCACATTGGCGCATGCGTGACCTGACGAGATACAGCTGGAAATCTCCGATCTGTGGCGCCGGCGCGAGCCCGACACCTAATGTGGAGCACCCACGGGGACAAAATCTCGAAGAACCATCGTTACTACACAAGTGAGTAACCTCTTTTTACCTTTACAGAAACCACAGTGACTTTTGCCCAACAAACTATGTTCTTCTACATGTCTGAAAATTTTAGTCTTTACTATTGTTTCAACTGATTTGCCCAGTACTGACATTAGACTTACCAGTCTGTAATTGCCAGGGTTCCTTCTAGAGCCCCTTTTAAATCATAGAATCATAGAATAGTAGGACTGGAAGGGAAGTCGAGAGGCCATCGAGTCCAGCCCCCTGCCCCCATGGCAGGACCAAGCACTTTCTAGACCATCCCTGAAAGCCATCTATCTAACCTCTTCTTAAATATCTCCAGTGATGGAGATTCTACCACCTCCCTTGGCAATTCGTTCCAGTGTTTGATCACCCTGACAGTTAGGAACTTTTTCCTAATGTCCAACCTGAACCTCCCCTGCTGCAATTTCAGTCCATTGCCTCTTGTTCTATCCTCAGAGCCAAGGAAGAACAAGTTCCCTCCCTCTGCCTTATGACACCCTTTTAGATACCTGAAAACTGCTATCATGTCCCCCCTCAATCTTCTCTTTTCCAAACTAAACAAGCCCAATTCTTTCAGCCTTTCTTCATAGATCATGTTCTCTAGACCTTTGATCATTCTCGTTGCTCTCCTCTGGACCCTCTCCAATTTCTCCACATCCTTCCTGAACTGCGGCGCCCAGAACTGGACACAATACTCCAGCTGAGGCCTAACCAGCGCAGAGTAGAGCAGGAGAATGACTTCTCGTGTCTTGTTCACGACACACCTGTTAATGCATCCCAGAATCATTTTTGCCTTTTTTTGCAACAGCATCACACTGTTGACTCATATTTAGCTTGTGGTCCACTATAACCCCTAGATCCCTTTCTGCTGTACTCATTCCTAGGCAGTCCTTTCTCATTCTGTATGTGTGACACTGATTGTTCCTTCCCAAGTGGAGCACTTTGCATTTGTCCTTATTAAACTTCATCCTGTTTACCTCAGCCCATTTCTCCAGTTTATCCAGATCCTTTTGAATTATGACCCTACCCTCCAAAGAAGTTGCAACCCCTCCCAGCTTGGTATCATCTGCAAACTTAATAAGTGTACTTTCTATGTCAATATCTAAATCGTTAATGAAGATATTGAACAGAACCGGTCCTCAAACAGACCCCTGCGGAACCCCACTAGTTATACTTTTCCAGCAGGATTGAAAACCATTAATAACTACTCTCTGGGTGTGGTTATCCAGCCAGTTGTTCACCCACCTTATAGTAGCCCCATCTAAGTTGTATTTGAGTAGTTTATTGATAAGTATATTATGTGAGACTGTGTCAAATGCTTTACTGAAGTCTAGGTATACCACATCCACCGCTTCTCCCTTATCCACAAGGCTCGTTATTCTATCAAAGAAAGCTATCAGATTGGTTTGGCATGATCTGTTTTTAACAAAGCCATGCTGGCTGTTCCCTATCACCTTACCACCTTCCAATTGCTTGCAGATGATTTCTTTAATGACCTGCTCCATTATCTTTCCTGGCACAGAAGTTAAGCTGACTGTCCTGTAGTTTCCCGGGTTATTCTTGCTCCCCTTTTTATAAATGGGTACTATATTTGCCCTTTTCCAGTCTTCTGGAATCTCTCCTGTCTCCCATGATTTTCCAAAAATGATTGCTAAAGGCTCAGATACCTCTTCTATCAGCTCCTTGAGTATTCTAGGATGCATTTCATCAGGCCCTGGTGATTTGCAGGCATCTAATTTTTCTAAGTAAATTTTAATTTGTTCTTTTTGTATTTCAACTTCTAAACCTACCCCTTTTTCACTAGCATTCTCTATGTCAGGCATTCCTTCAGATTTCTCAGTGAAGACCGAAACAAAGAAATCATTAAACATCTCTGCCATTTCCAAATTCCCTGTTACTGTTTCTCCCTCGTCACTGACCAATGGCCCTACCCTCTCCTTGGTCTTCCTCTTGTTACCAATATATTTGTGAAAAGCCTTCTTGTTTCCCTTTATGCTTGTAGCTAGCTTGAGCTCATTTTGTGCCTTAGCCTTTCTAATCTTGCTCCTGCACGCTCGTGTTGTTTGCCTATATTCATCCTTTGTAATTTGTCCTAGTTTCCATTTCTTATACGATTCCTTTTTTAGTTTGAGATCATGCAAGATCTCCTGGTTACGCCAAGGCAGTCTTTTGCCATGTTTTCTATCTTTGCTACGCAGCGGGATAGCTTGCTTTTGGGCCTTTAATAATGTCCCTTTGAAAAACTGCCAACTCTCCTCAGCCGTTTTTCCCCTCAATTTAGCTTCCCATGGGACCTTACCTACCAGCTGTCTGAGTTTACCAAAATCTGCCTTCCTGAAATCCATTATCCCTATTGTACTGTTTTCCCTTCTGCCCTTCCTTAGAATTGTGAACTCTATGATTTCATGATCGCTTTCACCCAAGTATCCTTCCACTTTCAAATTCTCAATAATTTCCTCCCTATTTGTTAAAATTAAATCTAGAACAGCTTCCCCCCGGTAGCTTTTTTAACCTTTTGGAATAAAAAGTTGTCTGCAATGCAATCCAAGAATTTATTGGACAGTCTGTCCCCTGCTGTATTAGTGTCCCAACATGTACCTGGATAATTGAAGTCCCCCATCACCACCAAATTCTGGGCCCTGGATGTTGGTGTTATGTTAGGTGTCTTCCAGTCCTTGGGTACAGAGGCTGAGTTAAAGGGTAGGTTACCAATCACAGTTAATAATGCTGCAATTTCACCTTTTTCCAAACACTGGGGTAAATGCCATCTGGTCCTGGTGAATTGCTACTGTTTTCTATTTGTTGCAAAACCTCCTCTAATGGCACTTCAGTCCAGGACAGTTCCTCAGATTCATCACCTACAAAGGATGGTGCAAGGTTGGGAATCTCCCAAACAGCCTCAGCCGTGAAGACTGAAGCAAAGAAATCATTTAGTCTCTGCACAATGGCTTTATCGTCCTTGATTGTTCCTTTTGTATCTCGATCATCCAGGGGCCCCACTGGTTTTTTAGCAGGCTTCCTGCTTGTAATGCACTTAACAAACATTTAGGTATTAGTTTTTGGGGTTTTGGCTAGCTGTTTCTCAGAAGCTTTTTCAGCTTTTCTTATTTCATTTTCACACTTAATTTGGCAGTGTTTATGTTCCTTCCTATTTACCTCACTAGGATTGGACTTCCACTTTTCTCTCTCACTGCATCTTTTACATGGTTGTTAAGCCAGGGAGGCTCTTTTTTAGGTCTCTTATTGAGTACTTCTACACTGGGGAAAAACTTTGAAATGGCCATGCTAATCGCCAAATTGGAGAATACTGATAAAGTGCTGAAATGAATATTCAGCTCCTCATTAGCATGCTGCCAGCCGCGGCACTTCAGAAGTGCCACATTTCACTCATGTGTGGCTCGTCTACATAAGGGTCCTTTTCGAAAGAACCCTGCAACCACTGAAATCCCCTTATTCCTATCAGCTGACCAGAATAAGGGGATTTCCATGTTTGCAGGGTCCTTTCAAAAAGGACCCCCATGTTGACGAGTCGTGTGCGAATGATACATGGCACTTTCGAAGGGCTGCAGCCAGCAGCATGCTAATGAGGTGCTAACTATTAATTTCAGCACCTCATTAGTATTCTCCAATTTGGCCATTAGCATGGCCATTTTGAAGTTTTTCACAAGTGTAGGCACAGCCACTATGTTTTTTAAATTGAGGTATACGTTTAAGTTGGGCCTCTACTACGATGTCCTTGGAAAATTTCCATGAAGTTTGCAGGCATTTTACTCTAGTCACTGTACCTTTGAACTTCTGTTTAACTAACCTCCTCATTTTTGTGTAATTCCCCCTTTTTGAAATGAAATGCCGGAGTGTTGGACCACTGAGGTGTTCTTCCCACCGCAGGAATGTTAAATGTTGTTATATTGTTCCCAAGCAGTCCTGTAATGGGTGCCACTTGGACCGGATCCTGTGCTCCACACAGTACTAAATGGAGAGTTGCCTCCCCTCTGGTGGGGCCCTGTACCAGCTGCTCCAATTACCATCATTTGAGGCATTGAGAAATTTTATTTCTGCATCTCATCCTGAGGTGACCTGTACCCAGTCAGCATGGGGATAATTGACACCCCTACTATTACTGCGTGTTTTATTTCAGTAGTTTCTCTAATCTCCCTTAACATTTCACCATCACTATCGCTGTCCTGGTCAGGCAGTCAATAACATATCCTCACTGCTATGGTCTTAGGAGAGCTTGGAATTACTATCCACAGTGAGTGTAGGGAACATTTTGATTCATTTAAGATTTTTGATCCTACGTTATATTTCACATGCAGTGCCACTCCACCACCCGCAAAACCTATGCTTCTTCCTTGAGTGTCCCCATGGGTGCTCCACAATAGGTGTCGGGCTCGCCCCGGTGCCGCAGATTGGATCTTTCCAGCAGTTTCTGCCCGACCGCGCATGCACCGGCGCGCGCAGGTCCCCTGTGTGCTCCCGGCCACGTGCGCGATCCGGTCCCCGCCTGTTCCTTCTTAACCGCCATCGGCTGCAGACAGAATCTGCTCAGGCTGCGGCCAGAGTCAGCATATTTAGAGTTTTCTTTCAGAGTTCTTAGTTAAATTGTTTGTTTCGTTATTGGGGAAAAAAAAAATATATATATATATATATAAGTAGAAAGTCTTAGTAACGAGAAAGAGGAGCGGAGGCAACCCAGGGACGTGAAGGCCAGTAGGCCTCCTGCTGCGGCAGGCTGGAGTCCGTGAGAGGGGAACAGGCACAGAGAAGGTGCTAAGTATCCTATTAACAGCTCAAAGACTCAGTGCAATGTCCTCTTCAGGATTCAAGAAGTGTGAGTCTATGCCGGCCTCTGATGGGCACAGTCAATGTGTTAGGTGCCTGGGGGAATCACACGTCACCCAGAAATGCTCCTTCTGTGCAAAGCTCACGGCCAGAGCCAGAAAGGACAGAGAAATGCGTCTGAAAATGCTGCTGTTTGATAAGGCCCTCCAGCCAGACGTGCCAGAGAGGCCTCAACCGGAGGGACCCACAGGGCTCCATAAAAGGAAGGCGGTGTCCCTCACCCCCTCAGTGCAGAAACGGAGGAAGCTCTCTCCAGCCCGATCCCTGCCGGCGGTCACAGCGAGCGGGATGAGCGTAGCACACAGCCCCCAGCCGCCGTCATAAGCAAGCGGCAGCGCAGCAGCGCACGTGGCAGAGGCTGAGCCTTCGATTACTAAGCAGCCGGCCTGCGCATTCAGAGCGGCAGCCAGGCAAGCGCTGGAACTGGCAGCACCACCGCAAGCGGCACAGACCCCTGCGGCACCAACGGTGCAGGGCCAACAGGCACGTAGACTGCAGGCACCAGAGGAGACCACCCACGCAGCACCGCAGATGAGCGTGCCGAGCGCGGCGCCGACAGCGGGGCCAAGATCCCCAGCACGGGGAGGGGCGGAGCCAGCCCCGCAGGGGAGGGGAAAGGCAGCAGCGAAAACCCGGCACCGCAGCCCTTCTCTGGACTGGGCTGCAGGGCTGATCTCAACAAGTCCTCCCCTTATGCTGCGTACACCAACCAGGAGACATGGGTCTCCCCCAGCCTACCCAGAGCCTCTTTCTCCGTTCCTCCAACCAGCATCACCATGGCTCGGGCTACCCTCACCTTTTCTGGGATTTGACCCTCTGGAGTACTACCACAAACCAGTTTCACCATTGTCTCAATCATCCAGACGATCTCGCTCCCCCAGACATTGGGGGTATGCACCTCGAGAGTGGTCCAGGTCTCCATCCCAGGAACCGTGCCCGTGCTGCCACGGTCGTCCTTATCACGCTGGGCATAGGCACCACAGGCATACACCCAGGGGCAGGTCCCCCTCGACCGCCCAGTACCCCCGCGGGCACTCACAGACGGGGATGGAAACACAGCTGTCCCAAGGGGAGCTGATTCTGGAACCCCGAGATTTTCCCTCGCAAGCCTCTAGTGAGAGGGTGTACCACCGGCAGCAGGACCCTGAGAGTTCAAGGGAGGTCTACCCTTGTAGTTCCTCCTTGTCCTCCCCCGACGAGGCTACGGCCCCCGGGGATGTTGCCCCCCGG
The DNA here is from genome assembly GCF_033958435.1 of Carettochelys insculpta. Classification (NCBI taxonomy): domain Eukaryota; kingdom Metazoa; phylum Chordata; order Testudines; family Carettochelyidae; genus Carettochelys; species Carettochelys insculpta. The sequence continues at coordinate 965,143 of NC_134137.1, forward strand.
GACAACCTCAAACAGTTTCAGGAGCTGTTTAAAAGGGTGGCTTTCATGCAAGGCATCCAAACAGCAGAGGTGCAGGAGAAGCACCACAAGCTCCTCAAAAACCTGAGGCCTCCGGCCTCATCCAAAATCGCTATCCCGCTCAACAAAGCAATCATGGAGTCTGCTACCACCATATGGCAGACCCTGGCTTCCGCTCCACCTATAAACAAGAGGGCGGATAAAAAATACTTCGTCCCGGCAAAGGGCATGGAGTTCCTGTTTAGTCAACCACAACCAAATTCTCTGGTGGTAGAATCGTCTTAGCAGAGATCGAAGACTTCCCAGTACAAAGCGGGGGGAACGGATAGAGATGCCAAGAAGCTCGAGCTATTTGGCAGAAAGGTATACTCCTCCTCCACCCTGCTGCTGAGAATGGCTAATTATGCAGCACATCTAGCGAACCACAATTTCGACAATTACTCCAGGCTTACTTCTCTCATGGATTCACTTCCAGAAGATAAGAAGCCGGTGCTGAAGGCCATCGTGCAAGAGGGCTATGCAGCTTCAAGGACGGGAGTCCAGATCGCCCTGGACGTAGCAGACACGGCGGCACGCTCAACGGCTACGGCAGTGGTCATGCGCAGGGAATCCTGGCTCCAGACATCGGGTATCCCGAGGGATCTGCAGGCAAAAATTGTCGCTCTCCCTTTCGACACGCAGAAGTTGTTTGCAGAGTCAACTTATTCGGTCCTTCATTCCAGTAAAGACTCAAGAGCCACACTCAGAACCCTGGGTATTTATACCCCTCCATACAGAAAGAAAAAGTATTACCCTCAACAATGGCGATACCCGTACCAGCCTCAGCATGCTCAGTACCAACGGGGCTACGACCAAGGGCGGCATCAACAGCAGTATAGAACTCCTAGGCGACGTTCCCAACAACGCCGTGCATCCTCGGGGCAGGCCCAAAGGCAACAGGTTTGATGGACAGGTTGAGGGCTGCACTATTACTACCATTGCACAATGTCATCCACAATTAATATTCCATCATTGCCTCCGACCGTTCCACTCACAATGGCAAAAGATCACCACAGACAAATGGGTTCTAGAAATCATAGCCACGGGTTACGTGATCCCCTTTCAGTCGCTCCCACCGCCAAGACCTCCGCCCAGGCCTCGTCTCAGGGATGCTTCCCACGAGGCAAAACTCAAGCACGAGGTGGACCACCTGATGCTTATAGGGGCGGTCGAAAGAGTGCCGGAGCGACTTCAGGGGGAAGGGTTTTATTCACGATACTTCCTCACAGAGAAGAAAACAGGAGGCTGGAGGCCCATCTTAGATCTTCGAGGCCTCAACCGGTACTTGCACAAACAACGCTTTCGGATGATCACGGTCGCCTCTATACTCACGGCACTGGACGATGGAGATTGGTTTGCAGCCCTCGACTTACAAGATGCGTATTTTCATATAACGATCCACCCGGCTCACAGACGTTTTCTCCGGTTTATGGTCGGCAAAGAACATTTCCAATACAAGGTTCTGCCGTTCGGCCTCTCCTCAGCCCCCAGAGTCTTTACCAAGACCCTGGCAGTGCTGTCAGCCTACCTGCACAGACAGGGGGTATTTATATTCCCATATCTGGATGACTGCCTACTGAAAGGGGCCTCGAAAGAGGAGGTACTACGCATGATACGCGTAACAGCAAACACGTTTTCTTCGCTGGGCCTGGTCATCAACCTTGCGAAGTCAAAGATCGACCCCACACAGGACATAGAGTTCATAGGGGCACGCATGAATTCTATCACAGCAAGGGTTTATCTACCTGACGCCCGCTTCCGCGCCATCAGTTCGCTGGTGCAAGTCATTACATACAGCCCCACGGTGCCGGTTTTAACGTGCTTGCAGCTGCTCGGCCACATGGCAGTGGCAACGTTCGTGGTACAGAACGCCAGATTGCATATGCGCAACCTACAACATTGGCTGGCAAGCGTTTACAAGCCGGCATCCCATACCGTCCGCAGGGTGGTGTCGCCCACGACAGAGGTGCGCAGATCCCTGCAATGGTGGGTAAACCCCAAGAACATGCTAACAGGAGTACCCTTTCACCAACCACAAATCGCTATTTTTCTCACCACCGACGCCTCCCACAGAGGGTGGGGAGCACATATTGGCGAAAAGGTGACGCAAGGACTGTGGTCCCCTACGGAACAGTCACTGCATATAAATATACTGGAGCTCAGAGCGGTGTTCAACGCCTGCAAACACTTTCAAGACCACATACAAGGCAAGGTAGTCGGGATCAATACAGACAATATTTCCACCATGTTTTATATAAACCGACAAGGCGGAGCTCGATCTCGTGCCTTATGTGCGGAAGCAGTCCGGCTGTGGAACTGGTGCATCGCCAACAATATAATGTTGAAAGCCTCGTACTTACCAGGCGCTCACAACGTGAAGGCAGACCAGCTGAGCAGGCACTTCGCACTCACACATGAGTGGCAGATCTGCTCTGATCTGCTACGACCGATTTTTCATGCATGGGGGTTTCCCCAGATAGACCTGTTTGCCATTCAGCACAACAAGAAGTGCCCCCAATACTGCTCAAGGGCAGGACTGGGGCGGGGGTCCCTGGGGGACTCGTTCACGATTTCGTGGAAGGGCCCACTGCTTTATGCGTTCCCCCCCCCCACAGTGCTCATCCACAAGGTCCTGCAGAAAGCCAGGAGGGAGAGAGCCCGCATGATCCTAGTGGTCCCCACATGGGATCGACAGCAATGGTTCCCCTTGCTTCTCCGCATGTCGGATCGTCCACCGCTTCCCCTTCCGGTAGCGCCGGACCTGCTCACCCATAGTGCATCCATACCCCCATCCATCCTCACCCCCAAGGCCTGCGCCTACAAGCATGGTTAATCCATGGCTCAGCTCCCTAGAAAGTACATGTACGGAGGGAGTACAACAAGTCCTGGAAAGTAGCCGAAGGATCTCCACCAGGAAGACCTACAAACAGAAATGGACTCGATTCACTGCATGGTGTTCCACCAAGCAGTTAGCTGCCCTTGAAGTGCCTATACCTGTCATACTAGAATACTTACTGGACCTCAAGAGAGGTGGGCTCTCCCTCTCCTCGTTGAAGGTCCATCTCGCCGCCATGTCGGCTTTTCGGCATGAAGAAGAAGGGCCCACGGTGTTTGCCCATCCTATTGTTACCAGGTTCCTGAAGGGGCTGGTAAACCTGTACCCCCCTCGGAAACTGCTTCCACCATCGTGGAGCTTGGACCTGGTGCTCAGCGCGCTAACGGGACCACCCTTTGAACCCTTAGCCACGGTTTCCGTCCGTCTCCTTACGATAAAGACAACCTTCCTTCTTTTAATCACGTCAGCTCGCAGGGTCAGTGAGCTCGCAGCAGTTATGGCAACGCCGCCCTGCATGGTATTCTCAAAGGAGGCGGTAACCTTACGGCTGCACCCAGCCTTTGTTCCGAAAGTTTCTTCAGAGTTCCATCTTAACGAGCCCATAGTTTTACCCTCGTTTTACCCGAAGCCTCATAGCTCCAACAAGGAGGCACGCCTGCACCTCCTGGATGTGAGGAGGGCGTTGGCCTTCTACATAGACAGAACTAAGTCCTTCTGGAAAACGGACAGACTCTTAGACTCTCGCGCTCCCAGATCAAAAGGAGAGGGTCTCTCTTCACAGAGAATCTCGAAGCACATTGTGTCCTGCATAAAGATGTGCTACGAACTTTGAAAGACTCCTTTACTGGCCCCGCCTAGGGCTCACTCCACCCGGGTGGTGGCGGCATCAACAGCCTTTTTCAAGGGCATCGTGCTAAAAGACATCTGCAGAGCGGCGACCTTGTCATCCTATGACACCTTCGCCAAGCATTATGCCCTACACCGGGTGTTCCAAGAGGATACCCGCCTCTCGACAGCAGTCCTTTCGGGGGCAAGCTGCACATAACCCGACTACCCACCTCCTTTCTTGGGTTTCTGCTGGGTAGTCACCTATCGTGGAGCACCCACGGGGACACTCGAGGAAGAAAGAGAAGTTACTCACCGTAGTAACGATGGTTCTTCGAGATGTGTCCCCGTGGGTGCTCCACCACCCGCCCATCCTCCCTGCTTCGGATCTCTGTTTGGTGTTTTTCAGGAGCATCCGAGGCGGTTGGTCAAGGAACTGGCAGGGACCGGATCACTAACGTGGCCGGGAGCGCGCAAGGGAGCGGCACGTGCTGGCGCATGTGCAGTCCGGCAGAAACTGCTGGAAAGATCCGATCTGCGGCGCCAGGGCGAGCCCGACACCTATCGTGGAGCACCCACGGGGACATATCTCGAAGAACCATCGTTACTACGGTGAGTAACTTCTCTTGCCCTCCAATATATTTTGTATCCCGGTACGATTGTATCCCACTGATTGGCCTCGTTCCATCAGGTTTCTGTGATGCCTGTTATGTCGAGCTCCTCCTTCAATACGAGGTACTCTAGTTCACCCTCCTTATTAGCTGGACTTCTAGCATTTGTGTCGAAACACTTTAAAAATTCCCACTGTTTATTTGGCTGCTCGTTCCTGATGTAGTAGATTCTTTTACATGGGAGTGTTTGCTGTCTGATCTGGTGCATATTAGATCATCTCTCCTCCTCTCTGTCTAACTAAAACCTAGAGCATCTCTATCAATGGACTCCCCTCTAAGAGAAGTCACCATCCGACCCACGTGCTCCTGCGCACCAATTGGCTTTCCCCCGTCTCTTGGTCTTAAAACTGTTCTATGAGTTTTTTAATGTTTAGTGCCAGCTGTGTGGATCCCCCTTGGTTTCGGTGGGGCCCATCCTTCCTGCATAGGCTCCCCCTCTCCCAAAGATGCCCCCAGTTCTGAATAAAATTAACCCCTCCTCCCTACACCATTGGCCCATCTGTGTGTAACCCTCTGCTGTTCACAAGCCCAGTGTGAGGTTGATCAGCATGGGGGAAGTCTTGCGATTTCTTATACAGCTAGGACGGATGAGTCCTGAGGCTCCTTGGTGCGCTCTGTGTTGTGCATGAGTGTGTGTGTGTGCGTGTGCCTCAGCCGAGACTTACTCAGACAGGATCACTGTTCAGCAGCCCTGCTCCGCTGCCTGCAGCCTGCAGCCTGCTTCCAGCCCCCTCTCTGCTGAGGCCTGCTGAGGGCACTGTGCACGTCCTGGCGGGAACTAGGGAGTCCTCCCAGCATGCTGAAGTTTGTAGTCCCCAACTTGTAGTTCCCAGGGCTGGGGCGGAAATGTGCTGGCCCTTGGGCTGCACCCTTCCCCCACGTGTTGGAAGGGCGTCCTCGTCCCTTTGCTCCATCAAAACCTCTCAGCCTTTACTCCTCTTACATCAGGCTGCCCTCTGCTCCAAATAGAGCCGGACAGGTGCCCGCAGGGCTGGTGGGTTGTCTCTAGGCACCTCTGCGGTCTGATCCCAGGTTGTCTCCCTTCTCCAGTCCAGTCAGGTTCAGTCAGCCTCTCCTCAGTTCAGTCAGCCTCCTCTGCTGCCTCCATGGACTGGTCAGGCTCGTCCAGGTCAGCGTACTGGGAGCCTAAGTCAGCATGGTCTGGGTGTGGGGACTCACTGCACAGTAGCCCTGCCTCCCCTTCATTGCACTGCTCCTGCCCCATGTCTCCCTTATTCCCTGTATTCCATGTCTTTCATTCGCCTTGAGCAGCCTGGGCTATCTATGGGGCCTTTGATTAGTTCTTTCCCTGCATCTGGTTCATGGATTTCACCAATAAGTAAAAACATGCCTGGGGTAAGTCGGTTATGGTGTAGCACCTGTTTTCCCCCTCCTGATTCCCGCTGCACCACATAGACAGGCAAGTCCCCCTGTCCTCTAATCATGAAATAGGGAATTGGTTCCCATCTATCTCCCACTTTCTGCCTCCTTTTCTTTTCACTGGCTACTAGCACCCTGTCTCCAGGAGTCAATGGTCTTCTTGTGCCTGGTGGTCACAGCACATTTTCTGGTGACATTTGGCAGCTTCAGATGCCTGTGCAGCCTGATGGTACACTGTTAGTAGGCACTCGCTGAGCTGGGAGACATGTTCTTCCAGCTCTCCTCTCCTCATTTCCTCGGTGGGGGAGACCCAGGGACAGATCTATCTCCAGCTGTGGGTGCCGGCCAAACCATTAGAAGAACGGGGAAAACCCAGTGGACTCATGTCAAGTGCAGTTATAGGCATGAGTCATGGACTCAGCATAGTCCTTCCCATTTGCCTTTTGCCCTGGGTGCAAGGTTCCCAGCATATTCATGAGTGTTCGGCTAAACCACTCACTATTCCAGTTCTGCTGAGGGCGACAGGGTGTGGTCCCGCTGTTTGAAACACGCAGCAATTTCCAAAGCTGGGCAAGGAGGTTACTTTCAAAATCCCTCCTCCGGTCTGTGTGTGTCCTTTCAGGGATGCCGTAGTTGCAGATGAACTGTTTCCACATCACCTTGGCCATGGTAGATGCCTACTGGTTGCAGGTAGGGTATGCCTGAGCATAGCGACGGAAGGGGTCAGTAACTACCGGGATATTCTGGATGCCCTCTCCCCCCACCCCCCGGCATGGCTCCAGGGTGAGGAAATCCAAACATGCTTGCTCCAGGGGCTGTGATGGAGTGGGGGGGGTGCATGTGTGACTCAGGCTGGATGTGAGAGACAAGCAGAGCAGCTCCCAGTGACTAAGGATGACCCTGGGGCTATAACCTAGGCTGGCAGGTAACACCTCAGCCCTGAACAAAGAGGAGGGAGGAGCTGAGCTGGTTTTAAATCGGGGGCGGCAGTTAGAGGCTGGGAGGCAGCCAGCCTGAGGAGGGGGAAAGCTACACCCCAGAGGGGCCCCCCTCGGGCTCTTCTCCCCAGGACGGGTTGGAAGGACTGTCTCTGGCTGCTGTACTGACGCTTCTGTGAGAAACTGGGCATCTGTTGCCTAATAAACCTCCTGTTGTACCTGCTGAGTGAGAGTCACTCCTGCCAGCGGACGGGGTGCAGTGCAGGGGGACCCCTGAACCCCATCACACTGGTGTCAGAGGTGGGGTGCACTGCACCCACGGATGAGCTCCCAGCAGTGGCTGACTGAGTGCAAGAGAAGGAAGGAGCTTCACAAGAGCCAGAGGGGGAACAGAGCAATTCCTACAGCCGCTGCTGGTGAGTGGATACCCTGGGAGACAGCGGGGAGATGGATTATACCCGACTCCTGAAGGCAGAGCTAGCGGGGCTGTGCAGAGAGAGGGGCCTGACCGTGGGGAGGGCGACCAAGGCCCAGCTGATTGCCCAGCTGGAAGAGAATGACCCAGGCTGTAATCGCTGTGGGCGAAAGGGGCATAGAGCAGCCCACTGCCCCAGGCTCCCAGACAGGCTGAGCAGGCCGGGGGGTCATGGAGTCAACTGGGTGGAGTCCCAGAAGCCAGAGGGGCTGGCGGCCAAGGTGGGTGGTGCTGACAGTGGGTACTCGGATTGGGCCGAGTCTGCCCCACAGACCAGCTCCTCAGGGGGCCCAAATGCTCAGAGGTCAGTTTACAGAGTCGGGGCGGCAATGCCTCTGTGGAACAAGCGTCTCAGACACCTCGAGGTGGGCGGGAAAAAGGTCACAGGGTTCTGGGACACAGGCGCTGACGTGACGCTGGCCCGACCGGGGGTGGTGGCACCGGGCCGCATGATACCCAGTTCCCACCTAACTGTAACAGGAATTGATGGGACCCCTTTCAAGGTGCCCATGGCGAGGGTGCACCTGAAATAGGGGAAGAAGGAAGGCCCCAAGGAAGTGGGTGTGCACAGCCATTTGCCGGTGGATGTACGGATGGGGGGTGACCTGGAGAACTGGCCAGGTGAACACCCTCGTGCCCTGGTCCTGACCCTTAGCCAAAGAAAATGAGGGGTGCGCTCCCCAGATTCAGGGGTACAGGCCCAGCCAAAGTCACAGGAGCCACAGGGGCCAACCCTGAGAGAAAGGGGGCCCCCAAAAACCAGATCTCACAGGCCAGGGGTGCTGGAGCCAGGCAGGGATGGGGAAGTAGCTTCCGCCCCTGCCCCAGCGGAAGAGTTCCAGGCAGAGCAGCAGAGAGACCCCTCCTTGCAGAAGCTGAGGGAACTGGCCAGTCTCAGCCCAGCTCCACAGCTGGGGGAGGGCTGCAGGGAGAGACTCCTGTGGGAAAAAGGATTCCTGTACCGGGAGTGGGCTCCCAGACACAAAGCGGAGCCATGGAAGGTCCAGAGGCAACTGGTGGTCCCCCAAAAGTACCGGCGCAGGTTGCTGTACCTAGCCCATGATGTCCCGCTCGCAGGACACCAGGGGATCCACCGCACCAGGAGAAGGTTGTTACAGAACTTTTTTTGGCCAGGGATCTTTGCAGCTGTCCGTCTGTATTGCCTGTCCTGCGATCCCTGCCAGAGGGTGGGGAAGAGCCGGGACAAGGGGAAAGCTGCCCTGAGGCCACTGCCCATCACAGAGGAGCCTTTCCAGAAAGTGGCTATGGACATAGTGGGACCCTTCAGCAAGGCAACACATTCGGGGAAGAAGTATATTATGTTGGTGGTGGATTTTGCCACATGATACCCAGAAGCAGTGGCCTTGACCTCTGTCGACGCTGACACCGTGGCGGATGCACTACTGTCCATTTTCAGCAGAGTGGGGTTCCCCAAGGAGGTCCTCACAGATCAGGAGTCCAGCTTCATGTTGGCCCTGCTGCAAAGCTTGTGGGTCAAGTGTGGGGTCCAGCACACCTGGGCCACAGCCTACCACCCGCAGACCAATGGGCTGGTGGAGAGGTTCAGTGGGACTCTGAAGCAGATGCTGAGAACCTTCATGAATCAATACCCCCATGACTGGGACAAGTACTTACCCCACCTGCTGTTTGCGTACAGGGAGGTGCCCCAGGAATCCATGGGGTTCTCCCCATTTGAGCTGCTGTACAGAAGGAGGGTACGGGGACCCTTGGACTTGCTCAGAGAAGAGTGGGAGGGGACGGCCTCTCCTGAAGGGGAGTCAGTGGTACAGTATGTACTGACCTTCCGGGAAAAGCTCACTGAGCTCATGGGCCTGGCCAGGGAGAACCTCTCCATGGCCCAGAGGAAACAAAAGGTCTGGTATGACCATAACGCCAGGGCCCGAGGCTATGCCACCGGGGATCAAGTGATGGTCCTTGTACCTGTGCGGCGGAACAAGCTGCAAGCGGCCTGGGATGGGCCCTTCAAGGTCATCAAACAGCTAAATGACGTGAATTATGTGGTGGAACTGTCGAACCGGGCCCACAGCCACCGGGTCTATCATGTGAACATGATGAAACCTTACTGGGACAGAGAGAACTTGGTGCTGGCCGTGTGCAGACACTGGGAGGGGCAGGGGGATGATCCCTTGGTGGATTTGCTCACAAGGACTGGAGCCGGCTCCTTGCTGGAGTCTATTCCCGTCCCAGACCAGCTGACCCGTACCCAGCAGACGGAGGTCAAGGACGTGCTGCATTCACACCAACAGCTCTTCTCGGACAGACCCGGACGCACTGACCTGGCTGTCCACCGAATAGAGACAGGCACCCACGCCCCTATCAAGTGTGTGCCATTCAGAGCCACAGGGAGGACGGCTCAGGACATAGAGCGGGAGGTTGAAGACATGCTGGCTCTGGGGGTGATCCAACCCTCCTCCAGCCCCTGGGCCTCGCCCGTGGTGTTAGTCCCTAAAAAAGATGGGTCTGTTCGGTTTTGTGTGGACTATCGCAAGCTTAACGCCGTCACTGTATCGGACGCCTACCCCATGCCCAGGCCTGATGACCTTTTAGACAAGCTGGGGGGAGCCCGTTACCTCACCATCATAGACCTCACCAAGGGGTACTGGCAAGTGCCATTAGACCAAGATGCCCGACTCAAGTCGGCTTTCATCACTCCTGTGGGGCTCTACGAGTTCCTGGTCCTGCCCTTTGGCCTCAAGGGGGCACCCGCTACCTTCCAGCGTCTGGTGGACCAGCTACTGAAAGGGATGGAGAGCTTTGCCCTGGCTTACATGGACGACATTTGCATCTTCAGCCAGACGTGGGAGGACCATGTGTCCCAGGTCGAGCAGCTGCTGGACCGACTCCAGAAGGCTGGTCTGACTATCAAGGCAGGGAAGTGCAAGGTGGGAATGGCTGAGGTGACCTACCTGGGCCACACGGTGGGCAGCGGCTGCTTAAAGCCAGAGCCAGCTAAAGTAGAGGCTGTCAGAGATTGGCCAACACCCCAGACTAAGAAACAGGTCCAGGCCTTCATTGGGATGGCGGGGTAATACCGGAGGTTTGTGCCCCACTTTAGCTCCATCGCAGCCCCCCTCACGGAGCTATGTAAAACGGGAAAGCCTGACAAGGTGGTCTGGACCGAGCAGTGCCAAGAGCCCCTCTGCGCGCTGAAGGAGGCTCTGGTCAGGGCCCCAGTGCTGGCAAATCCAGACTTCAACAAACCCTTCCTGGTGTTCACCGATGCCTCAGACGTGGGGCCGGGGGCGGTGCTAATGCAGGTGAATGACAAAGGGGAGAAACACGCCATCGTGTACCTGAGTAAGAAGCTGCTGCCCCGGGAGCAGAACTACGCGGCCATAGAGGAGGAATGTCTGGCCATGGTGTGGGCGCTGGGGAAGCTGCAGCCGTACCTGTTTGGACGGCGTTTCACCATGTACACCGATCACTCACCCCTGACCTGGCTGCATCACACGAAAGGGGCCAATGCCAAGCTCCTGCGGTGGAGTCTGCTCCTGCAGGACTATGACATGGAGGTGGTCCATGTGAAGGGGAACAACAACACCATGTCACGCAGGGAGGGCCCCAAACTTTCCCAGGTCACTGGCTAAGTGACCCCTCTCAGTTCGGTCTGGAAGTAGGGAGAGATATGATGGAGTGGGGGTGGTGCATGTGAGACTCAGGCTGGATGTGTGAGACGGGTTGGAAGGACTGTCTCTGACTGCTGTACTGTCGCTTCTGTGAGAAACTGGGCATCTGTTGCCTAATAAACCTCCTGTTGTACCTGCTGAGTGAGAGTCACTCCTGCCAGCGGACGGGGTGCAGTGCACGGGGACCCCTGAACCCCATCACAGGGGCCTACTGACATAGATCGAGGTACGTGGAGCTCTTCTTTCAGGGATGCCTGTCTCTCAGGCAGCACTTTTTGCACGCAAGGCACCACTTCTGGGTGGTGGACTGCATGCCTAGCCAGGAACAGCGAGTTCGGTTGAGATTTATGGTGCGGTCAGTCCCCATATGTCCCATGCCTGTGTGCAGCGCTTCAAACACTTCTCTCTGGCGTTTCTCTGGCAGCACAACCTGTTGGGTCTGTGCGTCTCCTGGGACTGTTGTTCTCCTGTAAAGGATCCCTTCCACCAGCTGCAATCATTTCCATTGGTTCAGTAATATCTTCACTGGTGTTACTTCCTTCTGCCTCTCCCGGGCACTGGGTGCCTGTTCTCTGGACAGGTAGGACCTTACTCAAGAGATTACGGCATCATTCTCTTATAGCCTTCTCAATTCTTCCTTCGGCAGGTCTGGGATTAACTCTATGCCTGGTGAATGAAGTGTCTCAGCTCTGTCTGTTGCAGTCCTTTGGCTTTCACCCTGGGTTGTTACGGAGGACACATAACATCCAGCATTTAAAACGGTGGCCACTTCCTCTTTGGGTAACCAAGACAGACCATCAGCATTGACATTACTTCTCCCAGGCTGGCACTTCATGTCAAAGTTGAACTCTGCTAGCTTTGCCATTCACCTGTGACTGGTAGCATGCAATTTAGCAGTAGTAGTAACATAGATCAACGGGTTGTTGTCAGCTAGCACTGTGAATTGGTGTCCTAGGAGATAGTCTCTAAATTTATCTGTGGCCACCAATTTTAATGCCAAAATCTCCAGTTTATGGGCAGAACAATTTTTTTCTGAGGGGGTTAAGCACCTGCTGGCATAAGCGATGGCCCTCTCCTTCCCTAACTGACCCTGTGCCAGTACAGCTCCTAGCCCCTCTGTAGATGCGTCTGTCCGGAGCACCAGTAGAAAGCTGTAATCAACGTAGTCTAATAGTGGTGCAGTTGTCAGCTTTGTCTTCAGTCTTGTAAAAGCCTGGTCACATTCTTCCACCCAGACAAAACTGGGTGTCTAAGTGGAACCTCTTCAATTTCTCCCTCTGGTCTGGCTCCCTGCCGCAGTAAGTCTGAATAATGGGGCTGCCAATTTACAGTAGCCTTTGATGAATCTTCTGTAGTAGCCAGTGAACCCAAGAAACTGTTCCACTTCCTTCCTGTTAGAAGGGACCCTCCAATCTCTCACTTGCTGAATGTTATCTGGATCTGTTGCAATGCCTTGGGAAGATACTATGTGCCTGAGGCAGCGTACCTCTTCTGATGGAAATGACACTTCCTGGGCTTTAGCTTGAGCTTCTGTTGACAGAGCCCATCAAAAACCACCTCTAGGCACTGCAGATGCTCCTCAAATTTACGGGAGAACACTATGATATCACCGAGGTAAATCAATACATCTGAGAAGTTGAGATCCCCCAAAACGTGTGTCACTAATCTCTGCAAGGTAGCTGGTGTGTTTTGTAGACCAAAGGGCATCCGGTTACATTCAAACAGCCCCACTGGGGTGGTGAATGCAGTTTTGGGTTTATCTTCTTCTGCCATTTCTACCTGCCAATACCCTGAGGTAAGATCTAGTGTGGAGTAATATCTGGCCCCTCCTAGGGCATCCAGAGCTTCTTCCATATCATAGAATCATAAAATACTAGGACTGGAAGGGACCTTGAGAGGCCATCGAGTCCAGCCCCCTGCCCCAATGGCAGGACCAAGTACTGTCTAAACCATCCCTGACAGACATCTATCTAACCTGTTCTTAAATATCTCCAGCGATGGAGATTTCACAACCTCCCTTGGAAATTTACTCCACTGTTTGACCACCTTGACAGTCAGGAACTTTTTCCTAATGTTCAACCTGAACCTCCCATGCTGCAGTTTAAGTCCATTGCCTCTTGTTCTATCCTCACAGGCCAAAAAGAACAAGTTTTCTCCCTCCTCCTTATGACTCCCTTTTAGATACCTGAAAACCACTATCATGTCCCCCCTCAATCTTCTCTTTTCCAAACTGAACAAGCCCATTTCTTTCAGCCTTTCTTCATAGGTCACATTCTCTAGACCTTTAATCATTCTGTGAGGCAGAATAAATCCATCCTGAGTGGTTTTAGCATTCAACTGTCTGTAATCAATACACACTCTCACAGAGCCAGCTTTCTTCCTTGCTACCACCATTGGTGAAGCATATGGGCTTTGACTTGGTCTGATTGCTCCTGCCAGTTCCATTCCCTGCAAGTGCCTGTGAACGTCCTGGTGTTGTGCCAGAGGTATCCTCCAGTGGGTTTGCCTCACAGGGTAGTATCAGTCACAGCTAGATCATAAGAACATAAGAATGGCCATACTGGGTCAGACCAAAGGTCCATCTAGTCCAGGATCCCGTCTGCCTGCAGTGGCCAATGCCAGGTGCCCCAGAGAAGGAGAACAGAAGACAATGATCAAATGATTTATCTCCTGCCATCCATCTCCTGCCCTTGTACTGAAGGTTAGGGCACCATACTTTACCCCTAGCTAATAGCCATTTATGGACCTAACCTGCAAAAATTTATCGAGCTCTTTTTTAAACCCTAATAGAGTCCTGGCCTTCACAGCCTCCTCGGGCAAGGAGTTCCACAGGTTGACTGTGCGCTGTGTGAAGAAAAATTTCCTTTTATTAGTTTTGAACCTACTACCCATCAATTTCATTTGGTGTCCCCTAGTTCTTTTATTATGGGAAAAGGTAAATCATTTTTCTATATTCACTTTCTCCACATATTCATGATTTTATATACCTCTGTCATATCGCTCCTCAATCGCCTCTTTTCCAGACTGCAAAGTCCCAGTCTCTCTAGCCTCTCCCCATATGGGACCCGTTCCAAACCCCTAATCATCTTAGTCGCCCTTTTCTGAACCTTTTCTAATGCCAACATATCTTTTTTGAGGTGAGGAGACCACATCTGCACGCAGTACTCAACATTGTCTGCGGTTTTTTCTAGCATCTTCAGTTGAGTTGAGTCCCACACAGCTACCTGCGCCAGGTCTGCTTCTGGCACTGCATCATTAGCCTGTGCCTCTTCTCTCAGTTCTCGCCCTGGAGAGTATTTTAAATTGCTGCTTATATTAGCCGTGATGTAGACCACTGAAGCGGTGGCTAGATGTTGGTTCCTCCTTAGTATCGCTGTTATTAGCACCAGGTTCTGCCAGAAAGGTGTACAGCTCCCATCCTGTACCCCAAGGGGCCTGTACTGGTACAGTTCTTCCTTTTCCTCCTCTCAACAATATAGGCTGCTTGCCAATGTATCTCAGGGACTGTCTCTCTTGGCCAGAGATCACTTGCTTGTAGGCTGCATACCAGACTGGTGACTTCTCTCTCAAGCAGTCTGGGAACTGGTTGCCCAGATGGTTAGGTAAATCTTGCCATCTGGAACGGATGTCATTTGTCCCCAACAACACAGGGACTCTCTGGCAGTATTCTGCTCCAGGCACCAGAAGGGAAGGGACTCTCTTGTAGGTCTGGCCAACGAAAGATAAATCTAGTTTGATAGCTTCTTGCTGAGAGGCTCCTTGGCCACCAGAGCCCTCTCTTAAGATATCTACAGGCATGGGATGCAACTTGCCCTGGATAGGGTGACATCTCCAGAAATCCTCTGTGACGGTTGTAACTTGTCACCCTGAGTCAATTACAGCCTTGCACAGGGTACCATTCACTTCCACAATTTCCTCGGACAAGGGCCCCACCAGGCCAGGATACCAGTTGGCAGGGGGTCGAGTATGCTGGGAAGTTGGGTGCACTCATGGCACTGGGGGCTTCCCACCAGCTCTACGCCCTTCACTTGCCCCCCAGTGTCAGGCTTTAGCAGTTTTAAAAAGAAGGAGCCTCACCTTGCCCTGGGCCCATGAGGTGAGGCCGAGGAGGCTGTCGGCAGCCCTGGGTGATGTGGCCTCCTTGTCCACAATGGTGGCATACGAAATGGCCTCTGGCACCATGGGCACTAACATCAGGGGTGTTTTCACCACTCCCCCTCTAGAACGGTGGGGTGCTACGCTTCCTGCCGTGCCTTGCTGCAGCACTTGTGCCTCCCGCTGTCCCGTGCTATCGTGGCTCTCTTTCTGGAGGGACCTCTAGAACGGTGGGGTGCTACGCTTCCTGCCGTGCCTTGCTGCAGTACTTGTGCCTCCAGCTGTCCCGTGCTATCGTGGCTCTCTTTCTGGAGGGACCTCTAGAACGGTGGGGTGCTACGCTTCCTGCCGTGCCTTGCTGCAGTACTTGTGCCTCCCGCTGTCCCGTGCTATCGTGGCTCTCTTTCTGGAGGGACCTCTAGAACGGTGGGGTGCTACGCTTCCTGCCGTGCCTTGCTGCAGCACTTGTGCCTCCCGCTGTCCCGTGCTATCGTGGCTCTCTTTCTGGAGGGACCTCTAGAACGGTGGGGTGCTACGCTTCCTGCCGTGCCTTGCTGCAGTACTTGTGCCTCCCGCTGTCCCGTGCTATCGTGGCTCTCTTTCTGGAGGGACCTCTAGAACGGTGGGGTGCTACGCTTCCTGCCGTGCCTTGCTGCAGTACTTGTGCCTCCCGCTGTCCCGTGCTATCGTGGCTCTCTTTCTGGAGGGACCTCTAGAACGGTGGGGTGCTACGCTTCCTGCCGTGCCTTGCTGCAGCACTTGTGCCTCCCGCTGTCCCGTGCTATCGTGGCTCTCTTTCTGGAGGACTGTCACTTCTCGGACCAGCCCGGCTAGGCCCTTCACTGCCTCCAGCATCGCGCAGCCTGGGGTACTGGTAGGTGGAGGTGCCTCGGGAGCAGCCTGCACATCACCATCTACAGGGGGGCTTGTTGCAGGTTTTTTTACCCTCTGTGCTGGCCCATCCACTCTCCCCTCTGTGTTCCTCTCCCGGGCCAGCTGACGTAGTTCTCCTCGCAACTGTGGGAAAGTCGTGTAGCGAAGCTGCGTAGGTGCCAACCTGTTCCGCACTTCTGGGTCCTGGATGCCCGGCATGAACTGCTGTGTCAGGTTGGCCCCCTCGGCGTGTCTCCTCTACTCCCCGCAGTAAGGCTTCTCGCTTCATGGCACAGGCTGAGACTGTCTCATAAAAGTCTGCCGTGGGGTGCAATGACAGACGGCAGTCGCTGTATTCTGCTCTAAGCTCTTCACGAGCCTGGGCCAGAAACTGCTCTCGAGGTGGCGGATTAAGGACTAATTTACGTAGACGTCTGACAAGGGTGGGGAACGTCAGAGGCTCAGGAATGCTCGTGGCTGCCAGCAGGTGTTCTACATCCTTTAGCCAGGCCCCAGTGTCTACCCTGCAATCCTTCCCACCACTGAACATAGGCACCGCCCGGCTTTGGTGCTGTGCAGGGAGGTATGGCCCTGTCACGCCTTTGCTACAGGCTCCCACCCAGCACCTATGTCCTTAGCAATGGGGGTCTCCAGGCTGCTACCCCACTGGAGTCTCTACTTTCACTGACACCAAACCCGGGTCACACCAATCCCCTTGGGCTCCCAACCGTCACCGCGTGCTGTCCTGGTTCTCTGGTGTGGCAGACTCCCAACTCTGGGCAAAAGAATCAAACTTCCCGTATCCGAGTCACGGCACCCGTAGCTGAAAATGTAACCTCTCCTGTTCCCTCGCCCAGCATGCGGCTACGCAGCATGGGGCAAGCCTTGCGATTTCTTGCAGAACTTGGGAGACTAGGCCTGGGGCGCCTTGGTGTGCCCTGCGCTGTGTGTTAATGTGTGTGTGCCTCAGACCAGACCCACTCAGACAAACCACCAGGAACAGGCTTTATTGTGTAGAAAAACACAAAACAACATCACAGCTCAGCAGCCCCGCTCCTCTGCCTGCAGCCTGCACACTGCTGCAGCTCCGTCTCTGCTGGGGAAGTCAGTAGATGTGATATACCAACAGGTAGTGGTCAATGGCTCAATATCTGGATGGTGGTCAGTTTCAAGTGCAGTGCCACAAGGCTTAGTTCTGGGGCCGGTGTTGTTCAACATCGTTCTTAATGACCTGGATGAGGGACTGGGTTGCACCCTCAGCAAGTTTGTGGATGACACAAAACTAGGGGGAGAGGTAGATATGTTGGAGGGTAGAGAGAGAATCCAGAGGGACCTGGATAAATTGGAGGACTGGGCCAAAAGAAATCTGATGCGGTTCAATAAGGAGAAGTGTAGAGTCCTGCACCTGGGGTGGAAGAATCCCAAGCATTGTTACAGGCTGGGGACCGACTGGCTCAGCAGCAGTACGATGGAAAGGGACCTAGGGGTTATGATGGATGAAAGGCTGGATGTGAGTAAACAGTGCGCCCTTGTAGCCAAGAAGGGTAACGGCATACTGGGGTGCATTAGGAGGAGCATTTCGAGCAGATCTAGGGAAGTGGTTGTTCCCCTTTATTCAGCACTGGTGAGGCCACATCCAGTTTTGGGCCCCCCAGTATAAAAAGGATGTGGATTTGCTGGAGCAGGTTCAGTGGAGGGCAACAAAAATGGTTAAGGGTCTGGAGCACAAGACTATGAGGACAGGCTGAGGGATCTGGGCTTGTTTAGTTTACAGAAGAGAAGACTTAGAGGTGATTTAATAGCAGCCGTCAGCTTCCTGAAGTGGGGCTCTAAAGAGGAGGGTGAGAAGCTGTTCTCAGTGGTGTCAGATGGCGGAACAAGGAGAAATGGTCTCACATTGCAGAGGGGGGAGGTGTAGGTTAGATATTAGGAAAAACTACTTCACCTGGCGAGTGGTGAAGCATTGGAATGTGTTGCCTAGAGAGGTGGTGGATTCTCCATCCCTGGAGGTTTTTAAGTCCCGGCTGGACAAGGCCCTGGCTGGGATGACTTAGTGGGGGTTGATCCTGCTTGAAGCAGGGGGCTGGACTCGATGATCTCCTGAGGTCCCTTCCAGGCCTATGACTCTGTGACTGTGCTATTTCATCTTGCTGCTAGAACCTGTCCAGGCGAGGGTGACACCCATGTCATAGTTCCCCCTGCCCATCAATAATCTATGTAATCAGTTGTAATCTATTGTCTGGCAGTGCTCCACTGAGCCCTGATGGGCGAAGGGGCACCCCACCAGCACTATGTGTAATAAACCCTCCTGCTTGCTTCGTACACGGTGTCCAGACTTTGTTCCAACAGTCTGGGGGGTCATCCAGGATCCAAGCTTGTGAGCTGCCTGGGAGCCAGAGAGTGAACATCCAAGAGAGGTGAGTGTGTTCACTGTGTCAGCTCAGGAGGCTAGGGAAGTGGGTCGCTCCCTTCCTTCAGACACGTCTTGGTTCCCCTTTCCAAATCTAAACCAAAGGAACCTGGACATGTGTGAGCCAAACACAGGGGTCAGAGAGGGGACCTGTAAAAGGGGACGAGTACAAGAGGGCTGTGTACTGTTTGAGCTAAGGGGTGTGTTATGGAGGGAGTGGACAAACCACCAGGGATCAGTTGAGCCGTACGTTAAGCCCAGGACTGGCTGGGTACGCAAGGCAGCAGGCAGTGTGAACCGGTGGTCCCTTCCTCATTGCAAGTAACATTGCAAGCCCTGGCAGAAGCCCGCCGACAGGCACATAATGTGTACGCCTTCAAATCGTACAAGTCCCATGAAGGCCGGCATGGTGTGCACCAAGCCGCGGTGTAAGCTGTATACAGAAGGGGAGACTCAGTCAGCAGTCAGGGCAAGAAATCTTTGGGGGGGGCAGCAAAAGTCGACCCCTGAGAACACTTAACGTGTGCGGATTTGGCAGGCGGCAGTTAAGGAGGCAGACTATGCTGCAGTCAGACCAGAAGCGGAATTCATCAAGTGGTGCACTAATCGGAAAGGGGATAAAACAGATAAGGCCGTAATAATGTTCTTGGACACCCTAAAATGAAAGGCAGAAGAAAGTGAAACCTGAGAGATGAGAGCAAGGCTCTGAAAAGCGAATGCCCACCTCTGAGTGAGAACAGCAAACGCACGAATCGCAGCCTCTGTGCACGGGAAACGCCAAAGTCGGGGAGAGGGAACGCGCAGTCGGTGTTTGTACCACCGCCTTGCTACCCCGGGAAGATTGGCACCCCGGGCTGTCCCTGCCCCCCCGGCACCCAGCGGCATACAAGCGAGAACCAGCTCTAAGTCCTGCCAGGGATGATGGTGGGGAGGCACAGAAGGTAGCAACGGGGGGATTATGTACTGAGTATGGCCCCTGTTTAAACACACACTAGGAGAACAAGGGACAGCCGGCCGGGGATTCCGCACAGAGACAGCGACCAGGGCAAAAGGGGAGTTTGGCAGCAGCAGTCTCACTCAGACGTGCTGCAGCAAGGAAGGATTTCAGCACAAGCAGCCTGAGGAGGCATAGGCCAAACAGCTGCAGAAGCACGTAAACAAAAGCTCCAGCTAGAAAGGAATCATCCAACCGTAGCTACAGGGCGTTTGGAGGGTGCGAGGCCGACGTTAGGAAGAGAGGAAGAAGTGAAGGTCATGCTGGGATTAGACGCTGAGGATTTACAGAAAGTAGCAAAACTGGTACCAGGATTACAGTCCCTGGCGCAAAGGTTAATCAGACAAATGAAGGGGGAAAAGTATGTGCATGGAAAAGGACAGAGTACGTGATGGAGGAAACTGAAGCTGCGGCTTTGCAACCAGCATGCATAATAATGGAGATAGGTAAAGTAAGTTCAGCAAATGGAGCTGTGAGACACAGTTTTCTGGCCAGATGCCCGGACTATAAGACCTGGAAGGAACTGCCCAGCTCTGAAAGCTGTTTGTTCCAGCTTTGTCCAGCTCATTAACTCTTTGGGGTATAACGTATACACTTACAAGCATTCAGGTTGTGGAGTCTTAATTTAAGTTAATTGTCTTGCTAACAAGCGGTTGTGTCAGAACCCAACAACTTGCCCTTGTGGTGACAAGGAGCTGGTTTTGGTTTTTGTGCTGTAAAGTGTCTGGCAATTAGAACCTGTTCTAATCCATCCTCCTTTGTGTTTGCAGCTTCTTTGCTTTGTGACCCATCTGGGGTAATTTTGTTTGTTTGTTTGTCTGCTGCCTTGTTGTCTTGCTGCTGTATCCATAAGGAGGGGACGCCTTCCAATCTGGACACCTTCCAATGTCAGAGAGCAGAAATTAAGTTTTCTCTTCTGTTGTAAAACTACATAATAATGAATGTGATTAGGAACGAATGGGTGAGATGTACTTGAAATCACCTGCAAAGTGTTATGCCCAGCAGGACCACATGAATTTGTGGGGTCTGGTGAGTCAAATATGTAAGTTAGGAGACTGCTTTTAATAGCCATCTGCCAACAGCTCTCAGCCTTAAAGTTAACCCAGGCAATCCCTACCCTGCTGAAGTGCAGGCAGGAATAGAGGGAGTAATCCAAGAGTTACTAAAGGAAGGGGTCCTCAGTAAGACCCAGAGCCCTTTCAATAGCCCAAATTTGACCAAGTCTAAAGATGAATAAAACGTCCTGGTGCTTCACTGGGAATTATGAAAAATGAACACAGGAACAGAATCACAGAATCATAGGGCTGGAAGGGACCTCAGGAGGTCATCTAGTCCCGTCCCCTGCCTCAAGCAGCATCAACACCTATTAAGTCATCCCAGCCAGGACCTTGTCCAGCCGGGACTTAAAAACCTCAAGGGATGGAGAATCTACCACCTCTCTAGGCAACACATTCCAATGCTTCACCACCCGCCTGGGGAAGTAGTTTTTTGTAATATCTAACCTACACCTCTCCCTCTTCAACTTCAGACCATTCCTCCTTGTTCTGCCATCTGACACCACTGAGAACAGTTTCTCACTCTCCTCTTTAGAGCTCCCCTTCAGGAAGTTGAAGGCTGCTATTAAATCACCTCTAAGTCTTCTCTTCTGTAAACTAAACAAGCCCAAATCCCTCAGCCTCTCCTCATAGGTCTTGTGCTCCAGAACCTTAATCATTTTTGTTGCCCTCCGCTGAACCTGCTCCAGCAAATCCACATCCTTTTTATATTGGGGGGCCCAAAACTGGACACAATATTCCAGATGTGGCCTCACCAGTGCCGAATAAAGAGGAATAACTACTTCTCTAGATCTGCTTGAAATGCTCCTCCTAATGCACCCCAGTATGCCGCTAGCCTTCTTGGCTACAAGGGCACACAGTTTACTCATATCCAGCCTTTCATCCACCATAACCCCTAGGTCCCTTTCCATCATACTGCTGCTGAGCCAGTCGGTCCCCAGCCTGTAACAATGTTTGGGATTCTTCCGCCCCAGGTGCAGGACTCTACACGTCTCCTTATTGAACCGCATCAGATGTCTTTTGGCCCAGTTCTCCAATTTATCCAGGTCCCTCTGGATTCTCTCTCTACCCTCCAACGTATCTATCTCTCCCACTAGTTTTGTGTCATCCACAAACTTGCTGAGGGTGCAACCCAGTCCCTCATCCAGGTCATTAATAAATATGTTGAACAACACCGGCCCCAGAACCGAGCCTTGCGGCATGCCACTTCAAACAGACCACCATCCAGATATTGAGCCATTGACAACTACCCATTGGGCCTGAGCATCAAGCCAGCTTTCTATCCATCTTATAGTCCAAGGATCCAATCCATATGTCCTTAACTTATGAACAAGAATGTTGTGGGAGACCGTATCAAAAGCCTTGCTGAAGTCAAGGTGTATCACATCCACTGACTTCCCCATGTCCACAGAGCTTGTTACCTCGTCATAGAAGCTAATCAGATTGGTCAGGCAGGACTTGCCCGTGGTGAATCCATGTTGGCTACTTTTGATCACTTTCCCCTCTTCCAAGTGCTTCAAAATGGATTCCTTGAGGATTCCCTCCATTATTTTCCCAGGGATTGAGGTGGGGCTGACGGGTCTATAGTTCCCTGGATTGTCCTTCTTTCATTTTTTAAAGATGGTCACTATGTTTGCCTTTTTCCAGTCATCCGGTATCTCCCCTGATCTCCAAGAGTCTTCAAGGATAATGGCCAAAGGTTCAGCAATGACCTCTGTCAATTCCCTCAGTACCCTGGGGTGCATTAAATCCAGACCCATGGACTTGTGCACATCTAGTTTTTCTAGATAGCTCAGAACTTGTTCCTTCCCCACAGATGGCTGCCCTCCACCTTCCTGTACTGCATCCTCTAGGACCGTCCTGGGGAAGTTGACTTTGTCTGTGAAGACTGAGGCAAAAAAAGCATTGAGTACTTCAGCTTTTCCTGCATCATCTGTCACTAGGTTACCTCCCTCATCCGGTAATGGCCCCACACCTTCCCTGATAACCCATTTATTGTTCACATGCCTGTAGAAACCCTTCTTGTTACTCTTTGCATCCCTTGCCAGCTGCAGTTCTAATTGTGCTTTCGCTTTCCTGATTACTGCCCGGCATTCTCCAGCTGTATGTTAATATCCCTCCTTAGTCAACTGTCCTCCTTTCCATTTCTTGTATGCCTCCTTTTTGAATTTAAGCTGACTAAGGATTTCCCTGTTAAGCCAAGCTGGTTGCCTACCATGTTTGTGTTTCTTGCTACCCAGCGGGATTGTTTGTTCCTGTGCCTTCAGTAACACTTCTTTAAAATACTTCCAGTTCTCTTCAACTCTTTTCCCCTTCATCTTCGTTTCCCAAGGGACCCTGCTCATCCGGTCTCTTAGGGAGTCAAAGTCTGCTCTTCTGAAATCAAGGTGTGATGGAGAGGGGGGAGTGCATGTGTGAGTCAAGCTGGATGTCTGAGGCAAGCGGAGCAGTTCCCAGTGGCTAAGGATGACCCTGGGGCTACAGAGGCTGGGGGAAGAGAGAGCTGGAAGGCAGCCAGCCTGAGGAGGGGGAAAGCTACACCCCAGAGGGGCACCCCTCGGGGTCTTCTCCCAGGACGGGTTGGAAGGACTGTCTCTGACTGCTGTACTGACACTTCTGTGAGAAACTGGGCATCTGTTGCCTAATAAACCTCCTGTTGTACCTGCTGAGTGAGAGTCACTCCTGCCAGCGGACGGGGTGCAGTGCAGGGGGACCCCTGAACCCCATCACACAAGGATCTGTATGTTACTGCTCACCCTTCTTCCTTTCGTCCGGATCCTGAAATCTACGATCTCATGGTCGCCGCAGCCCAGGTTCCCTCCCACTTCTATTTCTCTTACTAGTTCTTCCCTGTTTGTGAGCAGCAGGTCAAGTTGCGCACAGCCCCTGGTCGGTTCCTTCAGCACTTGTACCAAGAAGTTATCCCCAACATTCTCCAAAAACTTCCTGGATTGTCTGTGTGCTGCTGTATTAGTCTCCCAACAAATGTCTGGATGATTCAAGTCTCCCTTGAGAACCAGGGCCTGTGATTTGGAAGCTTCACTAAGCTGCCTGAAGAAAGCCTCATCTATCTCCTCTCCCTGATCTGGCGGCCTATAACAGACACCAACTACAACATCACCTCTGTTACTTCCACCTGTAAGCTTAACCCAAAGACACTCAACTGGATTTTCTCCTTCCTCATACTGGAGCTCTGAGGAATCACACTGCTCCCTCACACGGAGCACAACTCCTCCTCCTTTTCTCCCCTGTCTGCCCTTCCGAAACAATTTATAACCGTCCATGACCATGCTCCAGTTATGCGAATCATCCCACCAAGTCTCCGTTATTCCAACCACCTCATACTTGTGTGACTGTGCCAGGGCCTCTAATTCTTCCTGTTTGTTCCCTAGGCTTCTGGCATTAGCGTACAAGCATCTTAGAGAAGGGGCTGATTGGCCCACTTTCTCCTCTTCACCCAGGAAACCCACTTGATTGTTCCCTCCTCCTTCCCCACTTACCTCTGGGGTTGTGTCACCTTCTCCCGACAAACCTAGTTTAAAGCCCTCCTCACTAGGTTTGCAAGGCTGCCTGCAAAGATGCTCTTCCCTCTTTTAGTGAGGTGGATCCCGTCTCTTCTCAGCAATCCCTGTTCATGAAACAGAATCCCATGGTGAAAGAAATCAAATCCTTCCCTGCTACACCACCTACGCAACCACGCATTTACCTCTGTGATTCGACAATCCCTCCACGGACCCCTTCCTTCCACAGGGAGGATAGACGAGAAGACCACCTGTGCTCCGTATTCCTTGATCTTTCTCCCGAGGGTTACGTAGTCTGCCGTGATCTCATCAACGTTGTTCTTGGCTGTATCATTGGTTCCTACATGAAGTAGGAGGAAAGGGTAATAGTCTACTGGTTGAAGAATTTTTGGCAGCGACTCTGTAAGATCCCGAATTCTAGCTCAAGGCAAGCAGCAAACTTGCAGGGATTCTAGGTCCGGGCGGCAGATGGATGCCTCCATCCCTCTTAGGAGGGAGTCCCCGACCACCACCACTCGTCTTTTTCTCTAGGGGTGGTGGTCATAGAACTCCCATCCCTAGGACTGCACATCCCCTGCCTTCTAAACCGTGGGGACTCTTTCAGATACAATCCCTGGGAGGTATCAGCCCCAACTATCTCTGCCGTGTCACCTGTGGAGAGAGGCTCAGAGCGGTTACTTACCTCCACTGGAATTGGAGCGACTGGAGCTGGTTTTCTCCTCCTGGAGGTAACGTGCCTCCAGTTCTCCTCCTTGTTTTGGGCAGCCTGCTGCTCCTGCAGTATCATCTGTTGCCTTCTATCCAGAAAGTCTTCACCCTCTCTGATGGACCTGAGGGTTGATATTTGTGCCTCAAGTCCTTGTACCTTCTCTTCTAAAATGGCGACCAGCTTACACTTGGTACAGAGAAAATCCTCCTTTCTATCATTCGGGAGAAAGACAAACACGGCACGTGACATGCAGGTCACAACAACAGAGCTCTCAACAGACATATCACTCTCCATGTTTAGCTTTTTCAGAGATCCCTTATTTGTTTCTAGTGCCGCCTTGAAGGGCACAAGAGAAACACCATATAAGAAAGTTGAAAACAGGTATGAGGCTTCTTCCGAAGGCGAACGCCCAGGCAAACTCCCTGTTAGCTGCTCCTGTTCGCTGCTTACCGGGTTCACTGGGGCTGCCTTCTTATAGAGCTGCTGGCTGGTTAGGCCCAGCTCAGAGCCTTTGCCTCCAATCTAATCAGCCCTTGAAGGCCCACCTGGAAGGAAGCTCTCCCAATTCACACCTTGCAAACTTGCCAAACCGCCAAACACGCTTTCCAATGGCCCCTCTCTGCAGAGCAGATGCTCAGGCACACAGGCAGCTATTCAAACTGCCCCTCTCTGCAAAATCAAACAAATGCACTGACACCACAGCCAGAAATTCAACCCACCAGCTCACAAGGCAGCCCCCCAAATGCCACACTCACCTGAGCTCCTCTAGGATGCTTTCCCAGGCAAACTCCCTGTTAGCTGCTCTTGTTTGCTGCTATGACTCCTGTAGTCACCTTATGCCTAATGTCCTATCCTTTGCACACGAGATCTGATGGGAAACTGTTTAACCTTGCAAGGCTGAAAGTTAAGTCTAAGGTGTGGGAAGTCCTCATCAGAGACATGCTGTTCACAGATGACGCTGCTGTCGTGTCACACACAGAAGACCAGCTTCAAAAACTGCTGGATCGGTTCTCCAAAGCGTGCAAGGACTTTGGGCTCAGCATCAGCCTAAAGAAGACGAACGTACTTGGTCAGGACGAAGCTGAACTTCCATCAATCAGCATTGACAGCTATACATCAGAGGTCATCCACGAGTTCGTTTACCTCGGGTCCACCATCACTGACACCCTGTCGTTGGAGACTGAGCTAAATAGGAGGTTCGGAAAAGCGGCCACAACTCTGTCCAGACTCAGCAAGAGAGTGTGGAATAACAACAAGCTGTACACTCACACCAAAATGCAAGTCTACAGAGCCTGCATCCTCAGCACCCTCCTTTATGGCAGCGAGACTTGGACCCTGTACGCCCACCAGGAAAAGACGCTGAACGTCTTCCACTTGTGCTGCCTCAGGCGCATCCTTGGAATATCATGGAAGGACAGAGTGTCCAACACCGCCATCCTCGAGCAAGCTGGAATCCCATCCATGCACACCCTCCTCAGGCAGCGGCGGCTCCGCTGTCTTGGCCATGTGTGATGGAGTGGGGGGAGTGCATGTGTGAGACTCAGGCTGGATGTGTGTGAGACAGGCAGAGCAGCTCCCAGCGACTAAGGATGACCCTGGGGCTATAACCTAGGCTGGCAGGTAACACCTCAGCCCTGAACAAAGAGGAGGGAGGAGCCGAGCTGGGTTTGAATCGGAGGGGGCAGTTAGAAGCTGATGGGGAGAGGGAGCTGGAAGGCAGCCAGCCTGAGGAGGGGGAAAGCTACACCCCAGAGGGGCACCCCTCAGGCGCCTCTCCCCAGGACGGGTTGGAATGATTTTCTCTGATTGCTGCACTGACTCTTCTGTGAGAAACTGGGCATCTGATGCCTAATAAACTTCCTGTTCTACCCGCTGAGTGAGAGTCACTCCTGCCAGTGGCCAGGGAGCAGTGCAGGGGGACCCCTGAACCCCATCACACTGGTGTGAGAAGTGGGATGCACGGCACCCACGGATGAGCTCCCAGCAGTGGCTGACTGAGCGCAGGAGAAGGAAGGAGCCTCACAAGAGCTGGAGGGGCCGGAGGGGGAGCAGAGCAATTCCTACAGCCGCTGCTGGTGAGTGGATACCCCGGGAGACAGCAGGGAGATGGATTATACCCGACTCCTGAAGGCAGAGCTAGCGGGGCTGTGCAGAGAGAGGGGCCTGACGGTGGGGAAGGCGACCAAGGCCCAGCTGATTGCCCAGCTGGAAGAGAATGACCGATCCAGGGGCCCAGAGCCTGTCCCAGCAGGAAGTGGCCAGTCACCCCCTGGAAGCGTTTCGGATTCTCTGACAGGAGCAGGGGCTCGATGCCATCAGACACACACGGTGCCGCCAGGTCGTGCTCAGCTAGCGGTGGTCCATCGCGGGCAGAGCCCCCTGCCGCAGAGCTGCGACGGCTGGAGCTCGAGGTGACATTAAAGGAACTGGAAGCCCAGGAACGGCAGAGGGAACATGAGCGCCAGCTACAAGAGAGACAGCGGGAGGAGAGAGAGCAGGACCGGGAGCATGAGTGGGCCATGGCGGAGGCGAGATGCCAAGAGGCCCCAGCTGCGGTAAGCGGGGAGAGGGCCAGGCGGCTCGGGGTGGCCAGTCACATGGAGACACATGTGCTGCCCCAGTGTCAGAACCCAGGGGACATGGACGACTTCCTTACCGCCTTTGAGCGAGCCTGTGAGTTGCATGAGGTTCCCCCATCTCCCTTCCACTGCACAGCCCCTCAGGGCTTTACGATGCAGGCCCAGACACTGGCACAGCCCATGGCAACTGCACTTTAACACAAACACTCGAACCCAAGACTCCAATTTAGAGTAGCTATTCCCTGGGGTCCTGATCCCAAGCTCAGTTACCAGGTTCTGTGGATCCAAACACAGCTACGCCACTCTGATAGGCTGGGGGTTCTGGGCACAGCTGGAGAAATCCATCCAGGGTATATTGCTTAAACCGGGTCACTTACATCCCAGGCTGGGATTTCCTTCTCACTAAGGCAGATCCAACCAGCCGCACAGCACCTCTGCCAGCCCCACTGGCCAGCCAGGAGCCACACAAGCAAACCCACAGACTTCTCAGCTGCTTTGCCAGCCCAGACCAGCAACCCCCAAACTCAGGTGAGAGGATCTTCAACCTATTTCACCAACTCCACAGATTATTCCAGGCCCCAAAAGGCCCAGCCCCAGACCCTGGTCAATATACACCTGGACCTTACCCAAATCATCATCCTCACCAGTCCTTTAGATCTAATGTGTAAGGGTTTATTAACACAGGAGAAAGAGCAGGGTTAGAGAGAAGAACTGTTCAAGTAACACTTTACATGCATCAGTCACAACTACTGGTGAAGCTGGCGGTGTTATTTGCTGATTCTTGAAAGGCTCTGACAGTCCGTTCCAGGTTACCTAGTTTGAGTGACTGGAGAAATGTAGATCTGGCCAGCTGGAGGCATCACAATGGGGCATGGATCCTTGGAACGGGACAGCAGCTTCTCTCCCCAGGATGGACACTGCCAGTCCACCTCATGTTCTCTCTTTGTGTCTATGGACAAAGCCCTTTCTCCTTCCCATCAGGCCCTTGAGGGTCAAAGTCACCTGAGCCGGGTAAGCTGTTGTGGTGAAGTGCCATTGGTCACTGGCACGCCCCAGGCATTTACATGGCAGGTGGCATCTGTGTCTGGGCATCTCCTTTTAATTCCTCGGCTCAGCCCAGCTCACCTGACCAGTGGGCTGCACCCCACTGCCAGGTCCCAGCATCTGGGATGTGGATTCCGTGTCTGAGCACCTGGTTCCCACCCCCTGTGTGCTGGCTGGGGCTGAGTTCTCACCTCCTCGTGGGAAGCTCAGCTCTGTAACTTTCCCTCCATCCGTGCTACGGGCGTGTGTGTGGCACACGCACGTTCAGGGCACCATTAGCTTTCACCAGGCACCTCACACGCCCCCCCCGAAGCGATATTTGAGGCCAATCGCCCCACTGGGCACTAAAATGGCCTCCGCATCCAGTATAAAATCCAGCCAGGTGCCGAGGAGCGGCTGAAGCACCCTGCCTGGGGCACCGGGTGGGCAATCGGTTGGTGCACCGTGAGCCCTTGGACTGGCCGACCCCCAGAGCCAAGGTGCAGGTCCTGTCCTTCGCTGGCCTGGCAGCTGCTCCCGGAGGTGCGTGAGGGGTTCCTTGGCACGGCTGCCCCATCACAGACCTCACCCAGCAGGAGCACGCAGGCCTGCTGGTCTGGACAGAGGTCTGGCAGCAGGGCTTCCACAGCATGAAGGGGGCCCCGGCCAGGGAGCCTGTTCTGGCCAGCCCTGACTTTGCCGGGCCTTTTCTGCTTCCAGCCTCAGGCTGGGGGTGCTGCCAGTGCAAGGGGGCGCAGGGGACAAGAAGCACCGAGTGACGTGCGTGAGCAAGCAGCTCGCCCTGGCCGAGTGGACCTACGTCCCCGCCGAGGAGGGCGGCGAAGCAGCTTGAGCCCTGCTTGTCTCCCAGGAGGTTCACAGCGCTGAGCCATCACGCCCCACTGGTTTGGCTGCTCATGGCCAAAGGCACTAACTCCGGACTGCGGCGCGGGAGTCTGGCCCTCCAGCACACAAAGGGGCAGGAGAAGGTTGTGGCCAATGTGCTAGCGAGAGCAGGAGATGCCTCAGTGGTGCGACTGGAATCCCTTCCGGCAGCGGGTTTGGGTGGGGGTGTGACGAGACTGGCTTTTGTCCAGAGCTGCACACCATTGCCTCTGTCGGCACACGTACAGCGCGGGGGTGCTGCAAGCTGAGCATGCCTGTGGCCGTGCAGTGCCAGAAGGGCAGGGGAGCTGCCGGAGGGACCTGCCAGGGAGCAGCTGCCCAGCGCAGCAGGCTGGGCTCCCCAGGGAAGGAGCAGACATGGCAGCCTGGGAAGCTGCATCGGTGCCTGGGCTGGGTGCGGAATCGTGGGCCAGCCTGAGCAATGCCTCACCCATGGCTGCGCAGGCTACCCGAGGCGCTCCGTGATCGCCCCAGGACCCCCAGACGCTGCCCTGCAGCCCCGGGCTGAGCTACGACGCTCCCTGGGGCCAGGCAGGCAGGCATGGGGCCTGTCCCAGAGGGGCAGCAAGGCCCTGGGACGTCTGGCCTGTTTCAGCGGGTGTGGAGCTGTGCTGGGGGTGCAGCTGTCTGCCAGGTTTCCAGCTGGGCGCACAGGGCACAGAGCTCCTGCAAGCAGAGTCCATGTGCGGGCAGCCTGTGAAATCAGCCGGCTGCAGCTGCCACTGCCTGGGCCTGCCAGACCAGCAGCGGGGACACCAGCAGCCCCTGCGCCAGCCACGCAGCCCCTTTCCAGAACCCTGCCCTCTGGGCCGTCTCCAGACTCAGCCCCTCCACAGCTCGCACCCAGCGCCTGCTGGGAAGGCAAATGCATAGACAGGCCCCCGGCACCTGGGCAGGGCCAGTGCTGGCTGGTCCCTGCCTGAGGGGAGCCTGTGCTTCCCCCATATGTCCCTGTTGCTGTTCCTTCACCCCCTTCCTTCTTCTCACGCCACCCACAAATGGCCATCCCACAGCTCTCCCATCCATCACGCCCTCCTCCTGCTCCCACAACGCCCACGAATGGCCATCCCGCCACCTCTCCCGCCCATCACGCCCTCCTCCTGCTCCCACAACGCCCACGAATGGCCATCCCGCCACCTCTCCCGCCCATCACGCCCTCCTCCTGCTCCCACAACGCCCACGAATGGTCATCCTCCCACCTCTCCCATCCATCACGCCCTCCTCCTGCTCCCACAACGCCCACGAATGGCCATCCCGCCACCTCTCCCGCCCATCACGCCCTCCTCCTGCTCCCACAACGCCCACGAACGGCCATCCCGCCACCTCTCCCGCCCATCACGCCCTCCTCCTGCTCCCACAACGCCCACGAATGGCCATCCCGCCACCTCTCCCGCCCATCACGCCCTCTTCCTGCTCCCACAACGCCCACGAATGGCCATCCCGCCACCTCTCCCGCCCATCACGCCCTCCTCCTGCTCCCACAACGCCCACGAATGGCCATCCTGCCACCTCTCCCGCCCATCACGCCCTCTTCCTGCTCCCACAACGCCCACGAATGGCCATCCCGCCACCTCTCCCGCCCATCACGCCCTCCTCCTGCTCCCACAACGCCCACGAATGGCCATCCCGCCACCTCTCCCGCCCATCACGCCCTCCTCCTGCTCCCACAACGCCCACGAATGGTCATCCCGCCACCTCTCCCGCCCATCATGCCCTCCTCCTGCTCCCACAACGCCCACGAATGGTCATCCCGCCACCTCTCCCGCCCATCACGCCCTCCTCCTGCTCCCACAACGCCCACGAATGGCCATCCCGCCACCTCTCCCGCCCATCACGCCCTCCTCCTGCTCCCACAACGCCCACGAAAGGCCATCCCGCCACCTCTCCCGCCCATCACGCCCTCCTCCTGCTCCCACAACGCCCACGAAAGGCCATCCCGCCACCTCTCCCGCCCATCACGCCCTCCTCCTGCTCCCACAATGCCCACGAAAGGCCATCCCGCCACCTCTCCCGCCCATCACGCCCTCCTCCTGCTCCCACAACGCCCACGAATGGTCATCCTCCCACCTCTCCTGCCCATCACGCCCTCCTCCTGCTCCCACAAGGCCCACAAATGGCCATCCCGCCACCTCTCCCGCCCATCACACCCTCCTCCTGCTCCCACAACGCCCACGAAAGGCCATCACGCCCTCCTCCTGCTCCCACAACGTCTGCAAATGGCCATCCCACCAATCACTACCTCCTCCTGCTCCCATAACACCCACGAATGGCCATCCCGCCACCTCTCCCGCCCATCACGCCCTCCTCCTGCTCCCACAACGCCCACAAATGGCCATCCTGCCACCTCTCCTGCCCATCACGCCCTCCTCCTGCTCCCACAACGCCCATGAATGGCCATCCCGCCACCTCTCCCGCCCATCACGCCCTCCTCCTGCTCCCACAATGCCCACGAATGGCCATCCCGCCACCTCTCCCGCGCATCACGCCCTCCTCCTGCTCCCACAACGCCCACGAATGGTCATCCTGCCACCTCTCCCGCCCATCACGCCCTCCTCCTGCTCCCACAACGCCCACAAATGGCCATCACGCCCTCCTCCTGCTCCCACAACGCCCACGAATGGCCATCCCGCCACCTCTCCCGCCCATCACGCCCTCCTCCTGCTCCCACAACGCCCACAAATGGCCATCCCGCCACCTCTCCCACCCATCACGCCCTCCTCCTGCTCCCACAACGCCCACAAAAGGCCATCACGCCCTCCTCCTGCTCCCACAACGCCCACGAATGGCCATCCTGCCACCTCTCCCGCCCATCACGCCCTACTCCTGCTCCCATAACACCCACGAATGGCCATCCTGCCTCCTCTCCCGCCCATCATGCCCTCCTCCTGACTCCCACAACGCCCACGAATGGCCATCCTGCCACCTCTCCTGCCCATCACGCCCTCCTCCTGCTCCCACAACGCCCACGAATGGTCATCCTGCCACCTCTCCCGCCCATCACGCCTTCCTCCTGCTCCCACAACGCCCACAAATGGCCATCCCGCCACCTCTCCCACCCATCACGCCCTCCTCCTGCTCCCACAACGCCCACAAATGGCCATCCTGCCACCTCTCCCGCCCATCACACCCTCCTCCTGCTCCCACAATGCCCAAAGCTGGAGGTCACTGTCAGAGCCTGCTGGGGCTGGGGCAAGCCAAGGAGCTCTCACCACCTGCAGTAGAGGTGACTTCAGGGGCACAGCCGAGTGGGTGAAATCAGGGCAAGTCGCTCTAGGGATGGAGCTACTTACAGCCCCAGGCTGGGGTCTCTCCACTATCAAGCACAGAACCAGTCACACAGAGCACCTCCGCTGCCTCTTTGTCAGCCAGAAGTGACACAGCAAATCCCTCTGGATCTCCAGCTTCCCATGGGCTGCACCCCATGGCCTCCGCGCACAGACAAGAGGGGCTGCAAGCCAGTCTCGCCAAATTCACACACGGTCTCCAAGTCCCCGGGCCAGCTGCTTCCCCAGGTCTGGGTGCACCTCCGACACCACCCAAAACAGCACTTGCCGCCACCCTTCAGAGCCCACAGTCTGAAGGTTTATTAAAGAGCAGAAGGAAAGAGCTGGGAGTAAAATTGTTAAAGCAACCAAACTACAGACACCAGTCACAGAGCTTGTGCTGGAGTGGGGGATACGTGTGTGTGTGGGGGGGGGTGGCTCACAGAGGGTGGGGGGCTCCTGCTGGGGTAACCTGTCGACCAGGTGACACCTCTGGGCTGCAGACAAAGGGAGAGGTGGAGCCTGAGGGGTTTGTGTTGGAACTGGGAGTTGGAAACAGTGAGTCTGGGCTGGGAGAGAAAGAGACAAAGGAGGGGGCAAGGCCCCGGCTCTGGGGGCCCCTCGGGGCTCCTCTCCCCAGCATGGATTGAACTGGCTGTCTCTGCGGGCTGCACTGACTCCTCTGTATGACTCCGTGTCCTGTTGGCTAATAAACCTGCTGTTCTCCTGCCGAGTGAGTCACTCCTGCCTGCGGCCGGGGTGCAGGGCCGGGGAACCCCAGAACCCCATCACACAGCACTTGGTGCAGGCCACAGCAGATGGAACAGCTGCTGGCTTAGAAGTCTCTGGGGTACCTCCTGTATTAGGAGGGCTCGGCAATCCTCCCGGGCTCCCTGCGTAGCCAAGAAGTTGCTGCAGCGACGAGCTGGACTGAAGACTGAAAAATGGAGATTCCCGACAAGCGGGAGGAGCCTGTGTCCCCCTTTCTACTCTTGTGCAGGCAGAGGGAGACCTACGTGCAGCCCAGAGGTACTGAGCAGGGAGAGTGAAAGCTCTGCCCTCCGGCCGTGGCTGAGAGCCAGTTGGCAGAGCACAGGGCGCCGGCTCAGTCCTCCCGCTGAGAACCGGGGGCGTCAGCAGTACAGGTTGTTCCTCCCAGCGCGGGACGATGGAGCCCGTCCATGAGCAGGTCACCTGTTCTCCCAGGTGACACGTCTACAGCCCAGTTCCTCAGCTGGGGACCGGAGCCGACGGCCGCTTTCCTGGTGCTGCACCTCCCGTTGTGTGCTCCAGAGCTAACCGCAGGGCCATCGCTCCCGGCTGCGCCCAGCTTCACCGGCAGTCCTGGGACACACCGCCTGGGGCGAGCCCAGCCAGCGGTTACGGCGGCGGCTCTCGTGTTCCCCTCCCGTGCGGGCAGCTCCTGGTGAGCTGCGTTCCACCAGGCCTGGGGACTGGGCTGAGGAGCTTTGACTGCTGGTCATTCCCTGTCAGCGTCCTGGGCATTCGCTGTTGTCATCCAGGCCCCACCAGGCAGGGCCTCCCGCCAGCACGCCCGGGCCACCTTTCCTTTGTGGTTCCCTCCTCCACGGCGCGAGGTGCTGGCCTGCCTGGGGCCTCCTCTGGCTCCGCGTGGGCGTGCAGCTCCTCCGCCTGACGCTGCAAGGCTCCAGCTGAGCTAAAGCAGAGAGGAGATGGCATAAGGCCCCAGCGCCAGGGAAGTGGGGCAGGAAAGGGGGGTGGGCAGGGCCCCAGAGCCAGGGAAGGGGGGCAGGGAAGGGGGCAGCAGGGCCCCAGGCCGGGGGGGCACAAAAGGGGGGTCAGGCAGGGCCCCAGGGCCAGGGAAGGGGGGACAGCAGGGCCCCGGGGGTGGGGAAGAGGGGGCAGGCAGGCAGGCAGGCAGGGCCTTCTCCTATCTTGGCCCCACGGGGCATTGGCCCCAGGGCGCTGCACTTTACCCCGGTGTGTGGCCATGGCCCTCACTGAGCAAACAGGAGCTTGGCCGAGTCCCCAGCCCGGCAGCCCCAGGAGAGATGCTGGAAAAGAGGCAGGACGGTGCCGGGACGCGCCCCCCTCCACCCAGCCCCAATTGGCTGGTGGCCCCCACAGCCCCTCGCCCCCGGCTGGCTCTGGGCTCTGAGCCCCGCTGCAGCCTGAGCAGGTCCCCAGGAGCCCCCTCCCCTCCAGCTCCGGCCCCAGCTCCTGCCCCTTGGCCCACGCGCCTCTGTCCAGAGGGGGGCAGGAGCCCTGGGGGCCTGGGGCCTGGCCCCACGCCTGCTGCAGCCCCGCCCTTCTCAGCTCCAGGCCCCTGCTGCCCGCCTGGCTCTTGGCAGCAGGCAGTGGGGCACGGCCGAGGGGGGCCTCTGCAAGGCGAACTGGGACAGAGCCGGGCTGGGGGGCGGGGCTAGGGCTGTGCCAGGCCCTGCCTCCCTCTATATAGGACAGGGTGCCAGATCCACAGCCCAGAGCCCTGCAGCCCAGCCAGCATGCGCAGTACAACAGGAGCCCTGTGCCTGGCCTGGGCACTGACCCTGAGCCTTGCCCACCCCCTGTGAGTGGGGCAGCCGAGAGAGGGGCCCGGGGAGCGGGGAGCAGGGCGGAGGCCGTGAGGAGGTCACAAGTGCTTGTGCAAGGAGGGAGAGGCCCAGGTGTTGCTGTTGCAGACGAGACACCAGCGTGAGAGGGAGGGGTGCTGGTGCCCAGCAGGAGAGTGCAAGGCAGGGTTGCATGCTGGGGTCTGGCAGAGGGGGCAGAGGGACAGGCGCTGGTGCTTGGCAGGATGGTGCTGGGTCGGGGTACACGTGCTGGTGCTTGGCAGGAGGTGCTGGGGCGGGGTACACGCGCTGGTGCTTGGCAGGAGGGTGCTGGGGCGGGGTACACGCGCTGGTGCTTGGCAGGATGGTGCTGGGGCGGGGGACACGCGCTGGTGGTTGGCAGGAGGTGCTGGGGCGGGGGACACGCGCTGGTGCTTGGCAGGAGGGTGCTGGGGCAGAGGGACACGCGCTGGTGCTTGGCAGGAGGTGCTGGGGCGAGGGACACGCGCTGGTGCTTGGCAGGAGGGTGCTGGGGCAGAGGGACACGCGCTGGTGCTTGGCAGGAGGGTGCTGGGGCGGGGGACACGCGCTGGTGCTTGGCAGCAGGGTGCTGAGGCGGGGGACACACGCTGGTGCTTGGCAGGAGGGTGCTGGGGCGGGGGACACGCGCTGGTGCTTGGCAGGAGGGTGCTGGGGCGGGGGACACGCGCTGGTGGTTGGCGGGACGGTGCTGAGGCGGGGTACACGCGCTGGTGCTTGGCAGGATGGTGCTGGGGCGGGGGACACGCGCTGGTGGTTGGCAGGAGGTGCTGGGGCGGGGGACACGCGCTGGTGCTTGGCAGGAGGGTGCTGGGGCAGAGGGACACGCGCTGGTGCTTGGCAGGAGGTGCTGGGGCGAGGGACACGCGCTGGTGCTTGGCAGGAGGGTGCTGGGGCAGAGGGACACGCGCTGGTGCTTGGCAGGAGGGTGCTGGGGCGGGGGACACGCGCTGGTGCTTGGCAGCAGGGCGCTGAGGCGGGGGACACACGCTGGTGCTTGGCAGGAGGGTGCTGGGGCGGGGGACACGCGCTGGTGCTTGGCAGGAGGGTGCTGGGGCGGGGGACACGCGCTGGTGGTTGGCGGGACGGTGCTGAGGCGGGGGACACGCGCTGGTGCTTGGCAGGAGGGTGCTGGGGCGGGGGACACGCGCTGGTGCTTGGCAGGAGGGTGCTGAGGCGGGGGACACGCGCTGGTGCTTGGCAGGAGGGTGCTGGGGCGGGGGACACGCGCTGGTTTTTGGCCGGATGGTGCTGAGGCGGGGTACACGCGCTGGTGGTTGGCAGGAGGTGCTGGGGCGAGGGACACGCGCTGGTACTTGGCAGGAGGGTGCTGGGGCGGGGTACACGCGCTGGTGCTTGGCAGGAGGGTGCTGGGGCGGGGGACACGCGCTGGTGGTTGGCGGGACGGTGCTGGGGCGGGGGACACGCGCTGGTGCTTGGCAGGAGGGTGCTGAGGCGGGGGACACGCGCTGGTGCTTGGCAGGAGGGTGCTGGGGCGGGGGACACGCGCTGGTGGTTGGCGGGATGGTGCTGAGGCGGGGGACACGCGCTGGTGGTTGGTGGGACGGTGCTGAGGCGGGGGACACGCGCTGGTGCTTGGCAGGAGGGTGCTGGGGCGGGGGACACGCGCTGGTGGTTGGCGGGACGGTGCTGGGGCGGGGGACACGCGCTGGTGCTTGGCAGGAGGGTGCTGAGGCAGGGGACACGCGCTGGTGCTTGGCAGGAGGGTGCTGGGGCGGGGTACATGCGCTGGTGCTTGGCAGGACGGTGCTGGGGCGGGGGACACGCACTGGTGCTTGGCAGGAGGGTGCTGGGGCGGGGTACACGCGCTGGTGCTTGGCAGGAGGGTGCTGGGGCGGGGGACACGCGCTGGTGCTTGGCAGGAGGGTGCTGGGGCGGGGGACACGCGCTGGTGCTTGGCAGGACGGTGCTGGGGCGGGGGACACGCGCTGGTGCTTGGCAGGAGGGTGCTGAGGCAGGGGACACGCGCTGGTGCTTGGCAGGAGGGTGCTGGGGCGGGGTACATGCGCTGGTGCTTGGCAGGACGGTGCTGGGGCGGGGGACACGCACTGGTGCTTGGCAGGAGGGTGCTGGGGCGGGGGACACGCGCTGGTGCTTGGCAGGAGGGTGCTGGGGCGGGGGACACGCGCTGGTGCTTGGCAGGAGGGTGCTGGGGCGGGGTACATGCGCTGGTGCTTGGCAGGACGGTGCTGGGGCGGGGGACACGCACTGGTGCTTGGCAGGAGGGTGCTGGGGCGGGGGACACGCGCTGGTGCTTGGCAGGATGGTGCGGGTGCTCGTGTGAGCGGAGCTGGCTGCTGCAGCCGGGGGAGGTGAGAGCCTTTCCCCTCGCACTGACCCGCTCGCTCCGGGCTTGGCTCTGGGGTGACGCTGCCCCGGCAGGGAGGGGACGAGACCCCAGCGGGCGGACCGAGCGCTGAGCGCTGCGCTTGCCCCGCAGGCGCGGCAGAGCCGGGGAAGCTGGCGCCCGGTCCCACGGCGGTGCTGAGACGCAGCTGAACGAGACAGGTGAGGCCGCGGGCTGGGGCACGGGGGGCCAGAGCGGCTCCCGGCACGCGGCTGGGACGCGCTCTCCGGGGCCAAGTGCTTCTGACCGGGGTCCCGCCAGACCCGCCCCAGGGCGCCCAGGGTCCCCCCACGAGTCGCTCGGGCACGGCCCAGCCCCGCGGCGCCACAGCCCCGGTCCCAGGGCAGCGTGTGCCGCGGCTCACCGGCGGAGCGCGCCGGGGCCCTGCGAAGGGCTGCGGGCAGGGCACAGCCAGGGACCAGAACCCCCGCCGCCCCGGGCCCGGCCCGGCCCGGCTCGGCTCGGCTCGGCTCGGCTCGGGTGGGGTGGGGAGCGCCCGTCTGGCCCGCGCCCGGCGCTTCACTCTGTAGCGAGGGTTTCCCCGGGGCAGGTCGGAGTGGGCAGCCAGGGGGCTGCTCCACACCTTACCCAGCAGCACTCCCGTGGGCTGGTCCTGGGGGTCGGTCTGTGGCTGGGGGAGGTTTTGGGGTGCTAATGGGGGTGGATTTCAGCAGTCGAGCTCTGGGGGGGCAGGCTGGTTCTGGGGGTCGGTCTGTGGCTGGGGGAGGTTTTGGGGTGCTAATGGGGGTTGGATTTCAGCAGTCGAGCTCTGGGGGGGGCGGGCTGGTTCTGGGTGTCGGTCTGTGGCTGAGGGAGGTTTTGGGGTGCTAATGGGGATGGATTTCAGCAGTCGAGCTCGGGGGGGGCGGGCTGGTTCTGGGGGTCGGTCTGTGGCTGGGGGAGGTTTTGGGGTGCTAATGGGGGTGGACTTCAGCAGTCGAGCTCGGGGGGGCGGGCTGGTTCTGGGGGTCGATCGGTGGCTGGGGGAGGTTTTGGGGTGCTAATGGGGGTGGATTTCAGCAGTCGAGCTCTGGGGGGGCAGGCTGGTTCTGGGGGTTGGTCTGTGGCTGGGGGAGGTTTTGGGGTGCTACTGGGGGTTGGATTTCAGCAGTCGAGCTCGGGGGGGCGGGCTGGTTCTGGGGGTCGGTGTGTGGCTGAGGGAGGTTTTGGGGTGCTAATGGGGGTGGAATTCAGCAGTCGAGCTCTGGGGGGGGCGGGCTGGTTCTGGGGGTCGGTCTGTGGCTGGGGGAGGTTTTGGGGTGCTAATGGGGGTGGATTTCAGCAGTCGAGCTCTGGGGGGGGCGGGCTGGTTCTGGGGGTCGGTCTGTGGCTGAGGGAGGTTTTGGGGTGCTAATGGGGGTGGAATTCAGCAGTCGAGCTCTGGGGGGTGGGCTGGTTCTGGGGGTCGGTCTGTGGCTGAGGGAGGTTTTGGGGTGCTAATGGGGGTGGATTTCAGCAGTCGAGCTCGGGGGGGTGGGCTGGTTCTGGGGGTCGGTCTGTGGCTGGGGGAGGTTTTGGGGTGCTAATGGGGGTTGGATTTCAGCAGTTGAGTTCTGGGGGGCGGGCTAGTTCTGGGGGTCGGTCTGTGGCTGGGGGAGGTTTTGGGGTGCTAATGGGGATGGATTTCAGAAGTCGAGCTCGGGGGGGGCGGGCTGGTTCT
This sequence comes from Carettochelys insculpta, assembly GCF_033958435.1. Taxonomy (NCBI): domain Eukaryota; kingdom Metazoa; phylum Chordata; order Testudines; family Carettochelyidae; genus Carettochelys; species Carettochelys insculpta. The sequence continues at coordinate 1,004,001 of NC_134137.1, forward strand.
GGGGGTCGGTCTGTGGCTGGGGGAGGTTTTGGGGTGCTAATGGGGGTGGATTTCAGCAGTTGAGCTCTGGGGGGTGGGCTGGTTCTGGGGGTTGGTCTGTGGCTGAGGGAGGTTTTGGGGTGCTAATGGGGGTGGATTTCAGCAGTTGAGCTCTGGGGGGTGGGCTGGTTCTGGGGGTTGGTCTGTGGCTGAGGGAGGTTTTGGGGTGCTAATGGGGGTGGATTTCAGCAGTTGAGCTCTGGGGGGCGGGCTGGTTCTGGGGGTCGGTCTGTGGCTGAGGGAGGTTTTGGGGTGCTAATGGGGGTGGACTTCAGCAGTCGAGCTCTGGGGGGGCAGGCTGGTTCTGGGGGTCGGTCTGTGGCTGGGGGAGGTTTTGGGGTGCTAATGGGGATGGATTTCAGCAGTTGACCTCTGGGGGGCGGGCTGGTTCTGGGGGTCGGTCTGTGGCTGGGGGAGGTTTTGGGGTGCTAATGGGGGTGGACTTCAGCAGTCGAGCTCTGGGGGGGCAGGCTGGTTCTGGGGGTCGGTCTGTGGCTGGGGGAGGTTTTGGGGTGCTAATGGGGATGGATTTCAGCAGTCGAGCTCGGGGGGGGCGGGCTGGTTCTGGGGGTCGGTCTGTGGCTGGGGGAGGTTTTGGGGTGCTAATGGGGATGGATTTCAGCAGTCGAGCTCGGGGGGGGCGGGCTGGTTCTGGGGGTCGGTCTGTGGCTGAGGGAGGTTTTGGGGTGCTAATGGGGGTGGATTTCAGCAGTTGAGCTCTGGGGGGCGGGCTGGTTCTGGGGGTCGGTCTGTGGCTGAGGGAGGTTTTGGGGTGCTAATGGGGGTGGATTTCAGCAGTCGAGCTCTGGGGGGGCAGGCTGGTTCTGGGGGTCGGTCTGTGGCTGAGGGAGGTTTTGGGGTGCTAATGGGGGTGGATTTCAGCAGTCGAGCTCTGGGGGGGGCAGGCTGGTTCTGGGGGTCGGTGTGTGGCTGGGGGAGGTTTTGGGGTGCTAATGGGGGTGGATTTCAGCAGTTGAGCTCTGTGCAGCGGGCTGGTTCTGGGGGTCGGTCTGTGGCTGAGGGAGGTTTTGGGGTGCTAATGGGGGTTGGATTTCAGCAGCTGAGCTCTGTGGGGCGGGCTGGTTCTGGGGGTCGGTCTGTGGCTGGGGGAGGTTTTGGGGTGCTAATGGGGGTGGATTTCAGCAGTTGAGCTCTGGGGGGCGGGCTGGTTCTGGGGGGTCGGTCTGTGGCTGAGGGAGGTTTTGGGGTGCTAATGGGGGTGGATTTCAGCAGTTGCGCTCTGGGGGCCGGGCTGGTTCTGGGGGTCGGTCTGTGGCTGAGGGAGGTTTTGGGGTGCTAATGGGGGTGGATTTCAGCAGTTGAGCTCTGGGGGGCGGGCTGGTTCTGGGGGTCGGTCTGTGGCTGGGGGAGGTTTTGGGGTGCTAATGGGGATGGATTTCAGCAGTCGAGCTCGGGGGGGCGGGCTGGTTCTGGGGGTCGGTCTGTGGCTGAGGGAGGTTTTGGGGTGCTAATGGGGGTGGATTTCAGCAGTTGAGCTCTGTGGGGCGGGCTAGTTCTGGGGGTCGGTCTGTGGCTGAGGGAGGTTTTGGGGTGCTAATGGGGGTGGATTTCAGCAGCTGAGCTCTGGGGGGGCGGGCTGGTTCTGGGGGTCGGTCTGTGGCTGAGGGAGGTTTTGGGGTGCTAATGGGGGTTGGATTTCAGCAGCTGAGCTCGGGGGGGCGGGTTGGTTCTGGGTGTCGGTCTGTGGCTGAGGGAGGTTTTGGGGTGCTAATGGGGGTTGGATTTCAGCAGCTGAGCTCTGTGGGGTGGGCTGGTTCTGGGGGTCGGTCTGTGGCTGGGGGAGGTTTTGGGGTGCTAATGGGGGTGGATTTCAGCAGTCGAGCTCTGGGGGGTGGGCTGGCTCTGGGGGTCGGTCTGTGGCTGAGGGAGGTTTTGGGGTGCTAATGGGGGTGGATTTCAGCAGTTGAGCTCTGGGGGGTGGGCTGGCTCTGGGGGTCGGTCTGTGGCTGAGGGAGGTTTTGGGGTGCTAATGGGGGTTGGATTTCAGCAGTCGAGCTCGGGGGGGCGGGCTGGTTCTGGGGGTTGGTCTGTGGCTGAGGGAGGTTTTGGGGTGCTAATGGGGGTGGATTTCAGCAGTCGAGCTCTGGGGGGGGCGGGCTGGTTCTGGGGGTTGGTCTGTGGCTGGGGGAGGTTTTGGGGTGCTAATGGGGGTTGGATTTCAGCAGTTGAGCTCTGTGGGGCGGGCTGGTTCTGGGGGTTGGTCTGTGGCTGAGGGAGGTTTTGGGGTGCTAATGGGGGTGGATTTCAGCAGTCGAGCTCGGGGGGGTGGGCTGGTTCTGGGGGTTGGTCTGTGGCTGGGGGAGGTTTTGGGGTGCTAATGGGGGTGGATTTCAGCAGTCGAGCTCGGGGGGGTGGGCTGGTTCTGGGGGTTGGTCTGTGGCTGGGGGAGGTTTTGGGGTGCTAATGGGGGTGGATTTCAGCAGTTGAGCTCTGGGGGGCGGGCTGGTTCTGGGGGTCGGTCTGTGGCTGAGGGAGGTTTTGGGGTGCTAATGGGGGTGGATTTCAGCAGTCGAGCTCTGGGGGGGCAGGCTGGTTCTGGGGGTCGGTCTGTGGCTGAGGGAGGTTTTGGGGTGCTAATGGGGGTGGATTTCAGCAGTCGAGCTCTGGGGGGGGCAGGCTGGTTCTGGGGGTCGGTGTGTGGCTGGGGGAGGTTTTGGGGTGCTAATGGGGGTGGATTTCAGCAGTTGAGCTCTGTGCAGCGGGCTGGTTCTGGGGGTCGGTCTGTGGCTGAGGGAGGTTTTGGGGTGCTAATGGGGGTTGGATTTCAGCAGCTGAGCTCTGTGGGGCGGGCTGGTTCTGGGGGTCGGTCTGTGGCTGGGGGAGGTTTTGGGGTGCTAATGGGGGTGGATTTCAGCAGTTGAGCTCTGGGGGGCGGGCTGGTTCTGGGGGGTCGGTCTGTGGCTGAGGGAGGTTTTGGGGTGCTAATGGGGGTGGATTTCAGCAGTTGCGCTCTGGGGGGCGGGCTGGTTCTGGGGGTCGGTCTGTGGCTGAGGGAGGTTTTGGGGTGCTAATGGGGGTGGATTTCAGCAGTTGAGCTCTGGGGGGCGGGCTGGTTCTGGGGGTCGGTCTGTGGCTGGGGGAGGTTTTGGGGTGCTAATGGGGATGGATTTCAGCAGTCGAGCTCGGGGGGGCGGGCTGGTTCTGGGGGTCGGTCTGTGGCTGAGGGAGGTTTTGGGGTGCTAATGGGGGTGGATTTCAGCAGTTGAGCTCTGTGGGGCGGGCTAGTTCTGGGGGTCGGTCTGTGGCTGAGGGAGGTTTTGGGGTGCTAATGGGGGTGGATTTCAGCAGCTGAGCTCTGGGGGGGCGGGCTGGTTCTGGGGGTCGGTCTGTGGCTGAGGGAGGTTTTGGGGTGCTAATGGGGGTTGGATTTCAGCAGCTGAGCTCGGGGGGGCGGGTTGGTTCTGGGTGTCGGTCTGTGGCTGAGGGAGGTTTTGGGGTGCTAATGGGGGTTGGATTTCAGCAGCTGAGCTCTGTGGGGTGGGCTGGTTCTGGGGGTCGGTCTGTGGCTGGGGGAGGTTTTGGGGTGCTAATGGGGGTGGATTTCAGCAGTCGAGCTCTGGGGGGTGGGCTGGCTCTGGGGGTCGGTCTGTGGCTGAGGGAGGTTTTGGGGTGCTAATGGGGGTGGATTTCAGCAGTTGAGCTCTGGGGGGTGGGCTGGCTCTGGGGGTCGGTCTGTGGCTGAGGGAGGTTTTGGGGTGCTAATGGGGGTTGGATTTCAGCAGCTGAGCTCGGGGGGGCGGGTTGGTTCTGGGTGTCGGTCTGTGGCTGAGGGAGGTTTTGGGGTGCTAATGGGGGTTGGATTTCAGCAGCTGAGCTCTGTGGGGTGGGCTGGTTCTGGGGGTCGGTCTGTGGCTGGGGGAGGTTTTGGGGTGCTAATGGGGGTGGATTTCAGCAGTCGAGCTCTGGGGGGTGGGCTGGCTCTGGGGGTCGGTCTGTGGCTGAGGGAGGTTTTGGGGTGCTAATGGGGGTGGATTTCAGCAGTTGAGCTCTGGGGGGTGGGCTGGCTCTGGGGGTCGGTCTGTGGCTGAGGGAGGTTTTGGGGTGCTAATGGGGGTTGGATTTCAGCAGTCGAGCTCGGGGGGGCGGGCTGGTTCTGGGGGTTGGTCTGTGGCTGAGGGAGGTTTTGGGGTGCTAATGGGGGTGGATTTCAGCAGTCGAGCTCTGGGGGGGGCGGGCTGGTTCTGGGGGTTGGTCTGTGGCTGGGGGAGGTTTTGGGGTGCTAATGGGGGTTGGATTTCAGCAGTTGAGCTCTGTGGGGCGGGCTGGTTCTGGGGGTTGGTCTGTGGCTGAGGGAGGTTTTGGGGTGCTAATGGGGGTGGATTTCAGCAGTCGAGCTCGGGGGGGTGGGCTGGTTCTGGGGGTTGGTCTGTGGCTGGGGGAGGTTTTGGGGTGCTAATGGGGGTGGATTTCAGCAGTCGAGCTCGGGGGGGTGGGCTGGTTCTGGGGGTTGGTCTGTGGCTGGGGGAGGTTTTGGGGTGCTAATGGGGGTGGATTTCAGCAGTTGAGCTCTGGGGGGGTGGGCTGGTTCTGGGGGTTGGTCTGTGGCTGAGGGAGGTTTTGGGGTGCTAATGGGGGTGGATTTCAGCAGTCGAGCTCGGGGGGGTGGGCTGGTTCTGGGGGTTGGTCTGTGGCTGGGGGAGGTTTTGGGGTGCTAATGGGGGTGGATTTCAGCAGTCGAGCTCGGGGGGGCGGGCTGGTTCTGGGGGTCGGTCTGTGGCTGAGGGAGGTTTTGGGGTGCTAATGGGGGATGGATTTCAGCAGTCGAGCTCTGGGGGGCGGGTTGGTTCTGGGTGTCGGTCTGTGGCTGAGGGAGGTTTTGGGGTGCTAATGGGGGTGGATTTCAGCAGTTGAGCTCTGGGGGGTGGGCTGGTTCTGGGGGTCGGTCTGTGGCTGGGGGAGGTTTTGGGGTGCTAATGGGGGTGGATTTCAGCAGTCGAGCTCGGGGGGGTGGGCTGGTTCTGGGGGTCGGTCTGTGGCTGGGGGAGGTTTTGGGGTGCTAATGGGGGTGGATTTCAGCAGTCGAGCTCGGGGGGGTGGGCTGGTTCTGGGGGTCGGTCTGTGGCTGGGGGAGGTTTTGGGGTGCTAATGGGGGTGGATTTCAGCAGTCGAGCTCGGGGGGGTGGGCTGGTTCTGGGGGTTGGTCTGTGGCTGGGGGAGGTTTTGGGGTGCTAATGGGGGTGGATTTCAGCAGTCGAGCTCGGGGGGGCGGGCTGGTTCTGGGGGTCGGTCTGTGGCTGAGGGAGGTTTTGGGGTGCTAATGGGGGTGGATTTCAGCAGTTGAGCTCTGGGGGGCGGGCTGGTTCTGGGGGTCGGTCTGTGGCTGGGGGAGGTTTTGGGGTGCTAATGGGGGTGGATTTCAGCAGTCGAGCTCGGGGGGGTGGGCTGGTTCTGGGGGTCGGTCTGTGGCTGGGGGAGGTTTTGGGGTGCTAATGGGGGTGGATTTCAGCAGTCGAGCTCGGGGGGGGCGGGCTGGTTCTGGGGGTTGGTCTGTGGCTGGGGGAGGTTTTGGGGTGCTAATGGGGGTGGATTTCAGCAGTTGAGCTCGGGGGGGCGGGCTGGTTCTGGGGGTCGGTCTGTGGCTGAGGGAGGTTTTGGGGTGCTAATGGGGGTTGGATTTCAGCAGTCGAGCTCGGGGGGGGCGGGCTGGTTCTGGGGGTTGGTCTGTGGCTGGGGGAGGTTTTGGGGTGCTAATGGGGGTGGATTTCAGCAGTCGAGCTCGGGGGGGCGGGCTGGTTCTGGGGGTCGGTCTGTGGCTGAGGGAGGTTTTGGGGTGCTAATGGGGGTGGATTTCAGCAGTTGAGCTCTGGGGGGCGGGCTAGTTCTGGGGGTCGGTCTGTGGCTGGGGGAGGTTTTGGGGTGCTAATGGGGGTGGATTTCAGCAGTCGAGCTCGGGGGGGCGGGCTGGTTCTGGGGGTCGGTCTGTGGCTGGGGGAGGTTTTGGGGTGCTAATGGGGATGGATTTCAGCAGTCGAGCTCGGGGGGGGCGGGCTGGTTCTGGGGGTCGGTCTGTGGCTGGGGGAGGTTTTGGGGTGCTAATGGGGGTGGATTTCAGCAGTCGAGCTCGGGGGGGGCGGGCTGGTTCTGGGGGTTGGTCTGTGGCTGGGGGAGGTTTTGGGGTGCTAATGGGGGTGGATTTCAGCAGTTGAGCTCTGGGGGGCGGGCTGGTTCTGGGGGTTGGTCTGTGGCTGGGGGAGGTTTTGGGGTGCTAATGGGGATGGATTTCAGCAGTTGAGCTCTGTGGGGCGGGCTGGTTCTGGGGGTCGGTCTGTGGCTGGGGGAGGTTTTGGGGTGCTAATGGGGGTGGATTTCAGCAGTTGAGCTCTGTGGGGCAGGCTGGTTCTGGGGGTCGGTCTGTGGCTGAGGGAGGTTTTGGGGTGCTAATGGGGGTTGGATTTCAGCAGTTGAGCTCGGGGGGGCGGGCTGGTTCTGGGGGTCGGTCTGTGGCTGAGGGAGGTTTTGGGGTGCTAATGGGGGTGGATTTCAGCAGTCGAGCTCTGGGGGGGCGGGCTGGTTCTGGGGGTCGGTCTGTGGCTGGGGGAGGTTTTGGGGTGCTAATGGGGGTGGATTTCAGCAGTTGAGCTCGGGGGGGTGGGCTGGTTCTGGGGGTCGGTCTGTGGCTGGGGGAGGTTTTGGGGTGCTAATGGGGGTGGATTTCAGCAGTTGAGCTCGGGGGGGTGGGCTGGTTCTGGGGGTTGGTCTGTGGCTGGGGGAGGTTTTGGGGTGCTAATGGGGGTGGATTTCAGCAGTTGAGCTCTGGGGGGTGGGCTGGTTCTGGGGGTTGGTCTGTGGCTGGGGGAGGTTTTGGGGTGCTAATGGGGGTTGGATTTCAGCAGTTGAGCTCTGTGGGGCGGGCTGGTTCTGGGGGTTGGTCTGTGGCTGGGGGAGGTTTTGGGGTGCTAATGGGGGTGGATTTCAGCAGTCGAGCTCTGGGGGGGCGGGCTGGTTCTGGGGGTCGGTCTGTGGCTGGGGGAGGTTTTGGGGTGCTAATGGGGGTGGATTTCAGCAGTTGAGCTCTGGGGGGGCGGGCTGGTTCTGGGGGTCGGTCTGTGGCTGGGGGAGGTTTTGGGGTGCTAATGGGGGTGGATTTCAGCAGTCGAGCTCTGGGGGGCGGGCTGGTTCTGGGGGTTGGTCTGTGGCTGGGGGAGGTTTTGGGGTGCTAATGGGGGTGGATTTCAGCAGTCGAGCTCGGGGGGGTGGGCTGGTTCTGGGGGTTGGTCTGTGGCTGGGGGAGGTTTTGGGGTGCTAATGGGGGTGGATTTCAGCAGTTGAGCTCTGGGGGGGTGGGCTGGTTCTGGGGGTTGGTCTGTGGCTGAGGGAGGTTTTGGGGTGCTAATGGGGGTTGGATTTCAGCAGTCGAGCTCGGGGGGGTGGGCTGGTTCTGGGGGTTGGTCTGTGGCTGGGGGAGGTTTTGGGGTGCTAATGGGGGTGGATTTCAGCAGTCGAGCTCGGGGGGGTGGGCTGGTTCTGGGGGTCGGTCTGTGGCTGAGGGAGGTTTTGGGGTGCTAATGGGGGTTGGATTTCAGCAGTTGAGCTCTGGGGGGCGGGCTGGTTCTGGGGGTCGGTCTGTGGCTGAGGGAGGTTTTGGGGTGCTAATGGGGGTTGGATTTCAGCAGTTGAGCTCTGGGGGGCGGGCTGGTTCTGGGGGTCGGTCTGTGGCTGGGGGAGGTTTTGGGGTGCTAATGGGGGTGGATTTCAGCAGTCGAGCTCTGGGGGGGCGGGCTGGTTCTGGGGGTCGGTCTGTGGCTGGGGGAGGTTTTGGGGTGCTAATGGGGATGGATTTCAGCAGTTGAGCTCTGGGGGGCGGGCTGGTTCTGGGGGTCGGTCTGTGGCTGGGGGAGGTTTTGGGGTGCTAATGGGGGTGGATTTCAGCAGTCGAGCTCTGGGGGGCGTTTTGGTTCTGGGTGTCGGTCTGTGGCTGAGGGAGGTTTTGGGGTGCTAATGGGGGTGGATTTCAGCAGTCGAGCTCGGGGGGGCGGGCTGGTTCTGGGGGTCGGTCTGTGGCTGGGGGAGGTTTTGGGGTGCTAATGGGGGTGGATTTCAGCAGTTGAGCTCTGGGGGGTGGGCTGGTTCTGGGTGTCGGTCTGTGGCTGAGGGAGGTTTTGGGGTGCTAATTGGGGTGGATTTCAGCAGTTGAGCTCTGGGGGGTGGGCTGGTTCTGGGGGTCGGTCTGTGGCTGGGGGAGGTTTTGGGGTGCTAATGGGGGTGGATTTCAGCAGTTGAGCTCTGGGGGGTGGGCTGGTTCTGGGTGTCGGTCTGTGGCTGAGGGAGGTTTTGGGGTGCTAATGGGGGTGGATTTCAGCAGTTGAGCTCGGGGGGGTGGGCTGGTTCTGGGTGTCGGTCTGTGGCTGAGGGAGGTTTTGGGGTGCTAATGGGGGTGGATTTCAGCAGTTGAGCTCTGGGGGGTGGGCTGGTTCTGGGGGTCGGTCTGTGGCTGAGGGAGGTTTTGGGGTGCTAATGGGGGTTGGATTTCAGCAGTTGAGCTCTGGGGGGTGGGCTGGTTCTGGGGGTCGGTCTGTGGCTGGGGGAGGTTTTGGGGTGCTAATGGGGGTGGATTTCAGCAGTTGAGCTCTGGGGGGCGGGCTGGTTCTGGGGGTCGGTCTGTGGCTGAGGGAGGTTTTGGGGTGCTAATGGGGGTGGATTTCAGCAGTTGAGCTCTGGGGGGCGGGCTAGTTCTGGGGGTCGGTCTGTGGCTGGGGGAGGTTTTGGGGTGCTAATGGGGGTGGATTTCAGCAGTCGAGCTCGGGGGGGCGGGCTGGTTCTGGGGGTCGGTCTGTGGCTGGGGGAGGTTTTGGGGTGCTAATGGGGGTGGATTTCAGCAGTCGAGCTCGGGGGGGCGGGCTGGTTCTGGGGGTCGGTCTGTGGCTGAGGGAGGTTTTGGGGTGCTAATGGGGGTGGATTTCAGCAGTCGAGCTCGGGGGGGCGGGCTGGTTCTGGGGGTCGGTCTGTGGCTGGGGGAGGTTTTGGGGTGCTAATGGGGGTGGATTTCAGCAGTTGAGCTCTGGGGGGCGGGCTAGTTCTGGGGGTCGGTCTGTGGCTGGGGGAGGTTTTGGGGTGCTAATGGGGGTGGATTTCAGCAGTCGAGCTCGGGGGGGCGGGCTGGTTCTGGGGGTCGGTCTGTGGCTGAGGGAGGTTTTGGGGTGCTAATGGGGGTGGATTTCAGCAGTTGAGCTCTGGGGGGCGGGCTGGTTCTGGGGGTCGGTCTGTGGCTGGGGGAGGTTTTGGGGTGCTAATGGGGGTGGATTTCAGCAGTCGAGCTCGGGGGGGTGGGCTGGTTCTGGGGGTCGGTCTGTGGCTGGGGGAGGTTTTGGGGTGCTAATGGGGGTGGATTTCAGCAGTCGAGCTCGGGGGGGTGGGCTGGTTCTGGGGGTTGGTCTGTGGCTGGGGGAGGTTTTGGGGTGCTAATGGGGGTGGATTTCAGCAGTTGAGCTCGGGGGGGCGGGCTGGTTCTGGGGGTCGGTCTGTGGCTGGGGGAGGTTTTGGGGTGCTAATGGGGGTGGATTTCAGCAGTCGAGCTCGGGGGGGGCGGGCTGGTTCTGGGGGTTGGTCTGTGGCTGGGGGAGGTTTTGGGGTGCTAATGGGGGTGGATTTCAGCAGTTGAGCTCTGGGGGGCGGGCTGGTTCTGGGGGTTGGTCTGTGGCTGGGGGAGGTTTTGGGGTGCTAATGGGGGTGGATTTCAGCAGTCGAGCTCGGGGGGGGCGGGCTGGTTCTGGGGGTCGGTCTGTGGCTGGGGGAGGTTTTGGGGTGCTAATGGGGGTGGATTTCAGCAGTCGAGCTCGGGGGGGGCGGGCTGGTTCTGGGGGTTGGTCTGTGGCTGGGGGAGGTTTTGGGGTGCTAATGGGGGTGGATTTCAGCAGCTGAGCTCGGGGGGGTGGGCTGGTTCTGGGGGTCGGTCTGTGGCTGAGGGAGGTTTTGGGGTGCTAATGGGGGTGGATTTCAGCAGTCGAGCTCTGGGGGGGCGGGCTGGTTCTGGGGGTCGGTCTGTGGCTGGGGGAGGTTTTGGGGTGCTAATGGGGGTGGATTTCAGCAGCTGAGCTCGGGGGGGTGGGCTGGTTCTGGGGGTCGGTCTGTGGCTGGGGGAGGTTTTGGGGTGCTAATGGGGGTGGATTTCAGCAGTCGAGCTCTGGGGGGCGGGCTGGTTCTGGGGGTCGGTCTGTGGCTGAGGGAGGTTTTGGGGTGCTAATGGGGGTTGGATTTCAGCAGTTGAGCTCGGGGGGGTGGGCTGGTTCTGGGGGTCGGTCTGTGGCTGAGGGAGGTTTTGGGGTGCTAATGGGGGTGGATTTCAGCAGTCGAGCTCGGGGGGGCGGGCTGGTTCTGGGGGTTGGTCTGTGGCTGGGGGAGGTTTTGGGGTGCTAATGGGGGTGGATTTCAGCAGTTGAGCTCTGGGGGGTGGGTTGGTTCTGGGGGTCGGTCTGTGGCTGAGGGAGGTTTTGGGGTGCTAATGGGGGTGGATTTCAGCAGTTGAGCTCTGGGGGGCGGGCTGGTTCTGGGGGTCGGTCTGTGGCTGAGGGAGGTTTTGGGGTGCTAATGGGGGTGGATTTCAGCAGCTGAGCTCGGGGGGGTGGGCTGGTTCTGGGGGTCGGTGTGTGGCTGAGGGAGGTTTTGGGGTGCTAATGGGGGTTGGATTTCAGCAGTCGAGCTCGGGGGGGTGGGCTGGTTCTGGGGGTTGGTCTGTGGCTGGGGGAGGTTTTGGGGTGCTAATGGGGGTGGATTTCAGCAGTCGAGCTCTGGGGGGGCGGGCTGGTTCTGGGGGTCGGTCTGTGGCTGGGGGAGGTTTTGGGGTGCTAATGGGGGTGGATTTCAGCAGTTGAGCTCTGGGGGGGGTGGGCTGGTTCTGGGGGTCGGTCTGTGGCTGGGGGAGGTTTTGGGGTGCTAATGGGGGTGGATTTCAGCAGTTGAGCTCTGTGGGGCGGGCTGGTTCTGGGGGTCGGTCTGTGGCTGGGGGAGGTTTTGGGGTGCTAATGGGGGTGGATTTCAGCAGTCGAGCTCTGGGGGGGCGGGCTGGTTCTGGGGGTCGGTCTGTGGCTGGGGGAGGTTTTGGGGTGCTAATGGGGGTGGATTTCAGCAGTTGAGCTCTGTGGGGCGGGCTGGTTCTGGGGGTCGGTCTGTGGCTGGGGGAGGTTTTGGGGTGCTAATGGGGGTGGATTTCAGCAGTCGAGCTCTGGGGGGGCGGGCTGGTTCTGGGGGTCGGTCTGTGGCTGGGGGAGGTTTTGGGGTGCTAATGGGGGTGGATTTCAGCAGTTGAGCTCTGTGGGGCGGGCTGGTTCTGGGGGTCGGTCTGTGGCTGGGGGAGGTTTTGGGGTGCTAATGGGGGTGGATTTCAGTAGTTGAGCTCTGGGGGGCGGGCTGGTTCTGGGGGTCGGTCTGTGGCTGAGGGAGGTTTTGGGGTGCTAATGGGGGTGGATTTCAGCAGTTGAGCTCTGTGGGGCAGGCTGGTTCTGGGGGTCGGTCTGTGGCTGAGGGAGGTTTTGGGGTGCTAATGGGGGTTGGATTTCAGCAGCTGAGCTCGGGGGGGCGGGTTGGTTCTGGGTGTCGGTCTGTGGCTGAGGGAGGTTTTGGGGTGCTAATGGGGGTGGATTTCAGCAGTCGAGCTCGGGGGGGTGGGCTGGTTCTGGGGGTCGGTCTGTGGCTGGGGGAGGTTTTGGGGTGCTAATGGGGGTGGATTTCAGCAGTTGAGCTCTGTGGGGCAGGCTGGTTCTGGGGGTCGGTCTGTGGCTGAGGGAGGTTTTGGGGTGCTAATGGGGGTTGGATTTCAGCAGCTGAGCTCGGGGGGGCGGGTTGGTTCTGGGTGTCGGTCTGTGGCTGAGGGAGGTTTTGGGGTGCTAATGGGGGTGGATTTCAGCAGTCGAGCTCTGTGGGGCAGGCTGGTTCTGGGTGTCGGTCTGTGGCTGAGGGAGGTTTTGGGGTGCTAATGGGGGTGGATTTCAGCAGTCGAGCTCGGGGGGGTGGGCTGGTTCTGGGGGTCGGTCTGTGGCTGGGGGAGGTTTTGGGGTGCTAATGGGGGTGGATTTCAGCAGTTGAGGTCTGTGGGGCAGGCTGGTTCTGGGGGTCGGTCTGTGGCTGAGGGAGGTTTTGGGGTGCTAATGGGGGTTGGATTTCAGCAGCTGAGCTCGGGGGGGCGGGTTGGTTCTGGGTGTCGGTCTGTGGCTGAGGGAGGTTTTGGGGTGCTAATGGGGGTGGATTTCAGCAGTCGAGCTCGGGGGGGTGGGCTGGTTCTGGGGGTCGGTCTGTGGCTGGGGGAGGTTTTGGGGTGCTAATGGGGGTGGATTTCAGCAGTTGAGCTCTGTGGGGCAGGCTGGTTCTGGGGGTCGGTCTGTGGCTGAGGGAGGTTTTGGGGTGCTAATGGGGGTTGGATTTCAGCAGCTGAGCTCGGGGGGGCGGGTTGGTTCTGGGTGTCGGTCTGTGGCTGAGGGAGGTTTTGGGGTGCTAATGGGGGTGGATTTCAGCAGTCGAGCTCTGTGGGGCAGGCTGGTTCTGGGTGTCGGTCTGTGGCTGAGGGAGGTTTTGGGGTGCTAATGGGGGTGGATTTCAGCAGTCGAGCTCGGGGGGGTGGGCTGGTTCTGGGGGTCGGTCTGTGGCTGGGGGAGGTTTTGGGGTGCTAATGGGGGTGGATTTCAGCAGTTGAGGTCTGTGGGGCAGGCTGGTTCTGGGGGTCGGTCTGTGGCTGAGGGAGGTTTTGGGGTGCTAATGGGGGTTGGATTTCAGCAGCTGAGCTCGGGGGGGCGGGTTGGTTCTGGGTGTCGGTCTGTGGCTGAGGGAGGTTTTGTGGTGCTAATGGGGGTGGATTTCAGCAGTTGAGCTCTGTGGGGCAGGCTGGTTCTGGGGGTCGGTCTGTGGCTGAGGGAGGTTTTGGGGTGCTAATGGGGGTGGATTTCAGCAGTCGAGCTCGGGGGGGTGGGCTGGTTCTGGGGGTCGGTCTGTGGCTGGGGGAGGTTTTGGGGTGCTAATGGGGGTGGATTTCAGCAGTTGAGCTCTGTGGGGCAGGCTGGTTCTGGGGGTCGGTCTGTGGCTGAGGGAGGTTTTGGGGTGCTAATGGGGGTTGGATTTCAGCAGCTGAGCTCGGGGGGGCGGGTTGGTTCTGGGTGTCGGTCTGTGGCTGAGGGAGGTTTTGGGGTGCTAATGGGGGTGGATTTCAGCAGTTGAGCTCTGTGGGGCAGGCTGGTTCTGGGGGTCGGTCTGTGGCTGAGGGAGGTTTTGGGGTGCTAATGGGGGTTGGATTTCAGCAGTTGAGCTCGGGGGGGCGGGCTGTTGCTGGGGGTCGGTTTGCGGCTGGGGGGGTCAGGCCGTTGATGCGGGGGGGCGGGATGCTGCTGCCTCTGAAGCCAGGATGGGGAAATGCTGGGCCAGAGCCTGTTCTTCTCCCCAGAGCTGGGCTCCCGCTGCGCCGATGATGGGGGCTTTGACGCCGTCACGCTGGACGAGCAGGGCACGATGCTGTTCTTCAGAGGTGGGGACCTGCCTGGCTGGCCCAGGGCGGGGGTCATTGCAAGGCTCTCGGGGCACCCGGGGGGTCTGCAGTCATCTCCCCTTGGGGCCCTGGTCCCCAGGGTCTGCACCCTGCTGGGGGTCGGCTCTTCCTGGCTCTGACCTTGGAATATGCAGTCCCCTGCAACGTGTCCCCCTTGATGGGACTGTGGGGAGCCTCACCTCCATAGTCCCCTCTCCCCCAGCGAACCGCCCCAGATGGGACCCTGGGGACCCTCACCCCCATAGTGACCTGTCCCCCAGTGCACCCCCTGGATGAGATCTTGGGGACCCTCACCCCCAAAGGGCCCTGTCCCCCAGCGCACCCCCTGGATGGGACCCTGGTGATCCTCACTCCCAACGTGCCCTGCTCCCCACCACCACAAGGGACCTTGGGGAGTTTCACAGCCCAAAGAGCCTGCCCCTGCAGCCAGCAGGGGCCTGGCCCAGTCAGTGGGTGAGGGATGGGAACTAACATAAAACAGCTCGTTAGCACCGAAATCAGGGGCCTTTGGCACCATTCCTCTGGGGGATCGTCCCCAAGGCCCACAGCAGAAGACCGACTCGCGTCCAGCTGCCCAGCCTCCACCCACACACCCATGGGCAGCCCCTCCGGCCTTGGGCCCTTTGCCAGGCCAGTAGGTCTGCAGCCGTGCCCTGGCTGAGCCTGGCAGAGGAGGGGCTGGTTGGCAGCCGTCAGGCTCTACAGGTGGGCTGGTTGCTGTCGGTAGCCGCTGCTGCCCCTGGGGGCGCTGGGATGCTCACACCCTTATCCCACCCCCGGTACTTGAGTATCACAGGGGAAACTGGGGCACAAAGTGCTCAGAGAAAATGTTAAGCCCCTGCGTGTGCTCTGGGCCAGCCCCATAGGGCTCAGTCTCCCTTGGCCTTGCCTGGCAGGTGACCATGTCTGGAAGGGCTTCCATGGTGCAGCCCAGCTGATCAATGCCACCTGGCCTGAGATCCAGGGCCCGGTGGATGCTGCGCTGCGCATTCACCGTCAGGGACACCCTGGTGTGCACCACAGCCTCTATCTCTTCCAGGTGCCAGCTGCGTGAGCTTCGGTGGGGGGTGCAGGGGGCCGGGGGTGTAGGGGGCTGGGGTGTAGGGGGCTGGGGGTGCAGGGGGCTGGGCTGCCAAGATCCAGAGGTGCAGGGGACCAGGGGCCAGAGGTGCAGGGGACCAGGGGCCAGAGGTGCAGGGGGCTGGGGGTGTAGGGGGCTGGGCTGCCAGGATCCAGAGGTGCAGGGGACCAGGGGCTAGAGGTGCAGGGGGCCGGGGGTGCAGGGGGCTGGGCTGCCAGGGTCCAGACGTGCAGGGGGCTGGGGGTGCAGGGAGCTGGGGGTCACTTGGTCCAGGTGGGGCTGGGAGCAGCCTATCGGCTGGGAGGGGCTGGTGCCCGCATCCGGCTCTCTGGTGCCCGGAGGCGGCGGTCTCAACAAAGCGCCGGGTGCCCCCAGGGCTTGCAGGTCTGGGCCTACGCAGAGGGCCGCCTGCGCCCCGGCTACCCCCGGCCCATCGGGGAGGAGTTCAAGGGGGTGCCGGGGCACCTGGACAGTGCTGTGGAGTGTCACCCCGAGGAGTGCCTGGCCGAGGGCCTGCTCTTCTTCAAGGGTAAGGGCTGGGCCGGGGGAGGGGGAGGGGCGGGACTCTCTCAGGCAGTGGGGGGAGGTGTCAATAGGCGTTGACCTCGTTCAGGTGGGGGGAGGGGCTGCCCCAGGCTGTGTGAGTGCTTCAGGCACTGACCTGGGCCATACAGGGGGGAGGGAGGGGGAGGGGCTGCCCTGGGCCCCTTCTGGAGGAGGGGCAGAGGGAAAACGGGCTGCCCCAGGCCATTTGCGGGAAGGGTTGATGGGCATTGACCTGGGTCACTCAGGGGAGGGGCTGTCCCAGGCCGTGTGGGGTCAGGGGAGGGGCTGCCCCAGGCGATGTGGGGTCAGGGGAGGGGCTGTCCCAGGCTGTGTGGGGTCAGGGGAGGGGCTGTCTCAGGCTGTGCGGGGGCAGGGGGCGGGGGGGGCTCCCAGGCCATGCGGGGTCAGGGGGGGGCTGTCCCAGGCTGTGTGGGGGCACACATGGGGGGGGCTGTCCTGGGCTGGGCGGGGCCAGGGGGAGGAGCTGTCCCAGGCTGTTCAGGGGCAGGTGTCGGGGGGGAGGAGCTGTCCCAGGCTGTGTGGGGGCAGGGGTCGGGGGAGGGGCTGACCCGGGCTGTGAGGGGGGCAGGGTCGGGGGAGGGGCTGTCCCGGGCTGTGGGGGGAGGGGCTGTCCCGGGCTGTGGGGGGCGGGGGGGGCTCTCCCGGGCTGTGTGGGGGCAGGGGTGGTGGGGGCTGTCCTGGGCCCTGCCGGGCGCTGACCCCGGCGCTCTCTCCGCAGGGCCCGACGTGTTCTCGTACGGGCTGGAGCTGGGCGCGCTGAAGCGCTACACGTGGCCGCGGGTGGGGAACTGCACAGCGGCCGTGCGCTGGCTGGAGCGTTACTACTGCTTCCAGGGGCCCCGCTTCCTGCGCTTCCAGCCACACACGGGCGAGGTGCCTGCCGGCTACCCCCGCGACGCCCGCGACTACTTCATGCGCTGCCCCGGCAGAGGTGAGGGCGCCGGCCCGGCCCGGCCTCAGTCCCCGCCTGCCCCCCGCCACCCCTGCTGCCCCTTCCACACTGCCCAGCCACCGCCGCAACCCCCCTGGCTGCCCCCCGCTGCCCCTTCCACATTGCCCAGCCACCGCCACAACCCCCCTAGCTGCCCCCCGCCATGCCCTGCTGCCCCTGCCACACTGCCCAGCCACCGCCACAACCCCCCTAGCTGCCCCCCGCCATGCCCTGCTGCCCCTGCCACACTGCCCAGCCACCGCCACAACCCCCCTGGCTGCCCCCCGCCATGTCCTGCTGCCCCTTCCACACTGCCCAGCCACCGCCACAACCCCCCTGGCTGCCCCCCGCCATGTCCTGCTGCCCCTGCCACACTGCCCAGCCACCGCCGCAACCCCCCTGGCTGCCCCCCGCCATGTCCTGCTGCCCCTTCCACGCTGCCCAGCCACCGCCGCAACCCCCCTGGCTGCCCCCCGCCATGTCCTGCTGCCCCTTCCACGCTGCCCAGCCACCGCCGCAACCCCCCTGGCTGCCCCCCGCCATGTCCTGCTGCCCCTTCCACGCTGCCCAGCCACCGCCGCAACCCCCCTAGCTGCCCCCCGCCATGCCCTGCTGCCCCTGCCAGGCTGCCCAGCCACCGCCACAACCCCCCTAGCTGCCCCCCGCCATGTCCTGCTGCCCCTTCCACGCTGCCCAGCCACCGCCGCAACCCCCCTGGCTGCCCCCCGCCATGTCCTGCTGCCCCTGCCAGGCTGCCCAGCCACCGCCGCAACCCCCCTGGCTGCCCCCCGCCATGCCCTGCTGCCCCTGCCACACTGCCCAGCCACCGCCGCAACCCCCCTGGCTGCCCCCCGCCATGTCCTGCTGCCCCTGCCAGGCTGCCCAGCCACCGCCGCAACCCCCCTGGCTGCCCCCCGCCATGCCCTGCTGCCCCTGCCACGCTGCCCAGCCACCGCCGCAACCCCCCTGGCTGCCCCCCGCCGTGCCCTGCTGCCCCTGCCAGGCTGCCCAGCCACCGCCGCAACCCCCCTGGCTGCCCCCCGCCGTGCCCTGCTGCCCCTTCCACGCTACCCAGCCACCGCCGCAACCCCCCTGGCTGCCCCCCGCCATGTCCTGCTGCCCCTGCCACACTGCCCAGCCACCGCCGCAACCCCCCTGGCTGCCCCCCGCCGTGCCCTGCTGCCCCTGCCAGGCTGCCCAGCCACCGCCACAACCCCCCTGGCTGCCCCCCGCCATGTCCTGCTGCCCCTGCCACGCTGCCCAGCCACCGCCGCAACCCCCCCGGCTGCCCCCCGCCATGTCCTGCTGCCCCTGCCACACTGCCCAGCCACCGCCGCAACCCCCCTGGCTGCCCCCCGCCATGTCCTGCTGCCCCTTCCACACTGCCCAGCCACCGCCACAACCCCCCTGGCTGCCCCCCGCCGTGCCCTGCTGTCCCGGCCTCACTGCCCAGCCACAGTCTGCAGCCCCGTTGGCTGCTTCCCATCCTCCCCAGCCACCCAGTGATACCCCAGCCTCCCGCTGGTCACCGTCTGCAACCCCCCTGGCTGCCCCATCCTCCCCCCGCCACCTGGGTGATACCCCTGGTGCTCTGCCCCCCCGGCCGCCCCCACAGGGTCCCTCACCTGCTCTCACCCAGACCCCTGCCGCTCTCCACCCAAGCTCCCGCTTTGTCGCAGCCCCTGCGCCCCGATGCCCACCCTCCCCAGAACCGGAGCTCCCCTGGCCGCCCTCTTGTCTGCACTGGTCTCCCTGTCCCTACCCCCGTCAGTCCTCGGTCCCCAGCTTCCTCCAGCCCCTCCCTGGCTCCCACCTGCACCACAGCACACCTCGGCCTGGGACCCGCCACACGGACGCCCCAGGCCCCTGGACAGTGCTGTGCGCTGAGCACGGAGCCCAGCCGATTAGTAGCGCGCCCCCGGCCGCCAGCCTGGGTGTGTCTGGGCGGTGCACAGCTGCATGGAGGGAAAAAACCAGAGAGAGCCACCTTGTAACCCTCCTATCTCCCCATGCCCCCCGCCAGCCCCGACTCCAATGCGCCCGCCCACCCTGGGACTCCGCACGTGGTGCCCCGACAGCCGTGTCCCTGACCCCTTTCTCCCCCTTGGTGGGCGCAGGCCACGGGCACGAGACTCGGGGAAATGCCACAGCCATGGCCATTCGGGACCCCTGCAGTGGCCAGCCCTTCCAGGCCTTCAGCGCTGACGACGCGGGGCGCACCTACGCCTTCCGGGGTGAGTGAGTGAGCAGCAGCTGCTCCCCAGGACCTGCTGCCTTGTCTCTCACTGGGCTCTCCATGGCCCTTCTGCCAAACCTGTGCAGGCCACCAGGGGCCCACACCCTTGGAGGGGAAATTGTCGAGCACTCCACAGCCCCCCCACTGCAGCTCCCTGGGGCCCCTCTTCCACATAGATCCCTCCATCCAGACACTGCCTGGAGCCCCTCTCCTCCCCAGAGATCCTCGGTCTCTGCACTGCCCAGACCCCCTTCTTTCTCTGATACCCTCCTACCCATCTGCACCCTCCCTGGGTCTGGACTGTGCCTGGGGGACCCTGTAAGGGCCATGCCCCAACGCTTACAGGCTGGGCCTTGGCAATGTCTCACCAGGCTCCTGCCATGCATGCAACCAAGTCAGCCCCCACCATGGTCAACATGAACCTGAGATCTCACCCAAAGAGCATGCTGGGCCCATCCTTTAGCATCTGAGTGCCAAAGGGTCTTTTACAGACAGACAGACAGACAGACAGACAGACAAAGGGAAAGGTGAGAGTGTGACAGACACCAATCACAAAAGTTTGTGGTGCCGGCTGCAGCAGAGGTGGAACACACTTCCACATCTCTGGAGTACACCCTTTGTTAGGATGGCTTCTAGTTCTTTTCATAGCAGAGATGCTCCTGAAGTGATGGGCTGGAGTGAAGACAAAGATGGAGGAACCTCAGAGTCCCCTTTATCCCCTTGCTCATGTGGTCCTTCAGTCCTGGTCAGAGGTAGTGGCCCAGGCAGACGCAGGTGCCTCCTGGAAATGAATGCCTGGCTGCAGAGAGGTGTTTCCAGGACGTCTTTGGCTTTCTCAACCACGGGATGCTGTTCCCTTTCCAGGAACAAAGCAATTGTAGATGTTCTTTCATTGAGCTTTCTCTGCTGTCAGTCTTAGTGCTAAAATCTGCTGTATGGTACGTCTGTCTTGCCTGAATCCTGCTTGCTCATCTGCTAGATATTCTTCTACCTGCGACCTCAGTCTCTCCATCGGTATCATTCACTGCTCTTTCTACTTCCTCCTTTGAAATATCGGTCTCGCTCTCGATGCTCGGGGGCGATGTCTCTTTCAGTTCTTCGATCAGGCCCTCTGAGACACTCAGGTCCAACTGTGCTTTGTACAGATCAGTGCAATACCTCATGCATCACTGCACAACTTTCTCCCTGTTCATGAGCACCTCGTTGTTCTTCTCTTTGATCACTATCTACTTCAGCTCCACTTCCTGTTAGTATTCCCAATCATCTTATACACCTCCCTGGGCTTACACTCGCCGTGATACCTCCATCTTTAAATCCTTCTGTGGAAACACACCTCCACTCGTGCATCTGACGAAGTGAGTCTGTGCCCATGAAAGCTCATGCTCCAAAATATCTGTTAGTCTATAAGGTGCCACAGGACTTCTTGTTGTTTCGTAATACCTCTCAATATCATCACACTGCTCCTCTAACCATTTCATCTTACCCTTTCTGGCTGCTTTTCCTTACCTCATTGCATTTCACTCTATATCACTGTTCCGCCCTCTCAGAAACATCCCTTCTGATCCTCAGCGTTCCCTTCTCTTGGATCAACTTCAGTGTCTCCTGCGTAATCCACTTCTTATTGATCTTCTCTTCTTCCAGAACAGTCTGCTCAATTGCCTCTTCTATTGCTTGAGGAGCAAGAGGGGTTGAGGAAAGACAGAAGACCCATATGGCAGATATTGGCACTAGGACTGATAGCGGAGAAAGCTCAGTGAAAGAACAAGAACATCTATATTGGCTTTGTCAATTTTCAGAAGGCATTTGACAGTATAGATCGGAAAGTGACTTGGGTGCTGTTGGACACATATGGAGTAGACAGCAGGCTGGTATGGTTGTTGAAGAATATCAACAACAATGTGGAGGCAGTGGTGAGAACATGCAGAGTCGGGTTTAGAATGAGTAGAGGTATGAGACAAGGAGATCCGACATCGCCAAGTGTCTTCATCACACACCTAAAGAGAGCGACGGACAAGTTCAAGGAAGAGGTAGAAGAGTTATCTGTGAACAGGCTGAGAATCAACAATGTGAGGTTCACAAATGATAGAGTTATTGAAGAAGATGAAGAGAAGCTAGCAAGAACAGTGCTTGTGCTAAATGAGGAAGGGAGGCAGTATGGACTTTTATGTACATCAGTAAAATGAAGACAATGGTATTTGGAGATAAGGAAGTAGGAAGAGAGATCAGTGTAGATGGGATCGAACTACAGAACACAGAGAAGGTCACGTGTCTGGGGAGCAACATGACGTATGATCTAGACTGTAAGAAGGAAATAGTGACTAGAACAGAGAAAGCAAGAGCGAGTGTGAAGGCGATGGATAAGATATGGAAAGCAAAAAGAATCACTTAGAAGCAAAGCTGAGCGTCTTGAAAATGTGTGTATTTGGCAGCATGTTGTACGGATGTGAGACATGGGGTGATGATGAAAGATTCGAAAAGAAGAATATTGGCATTCGAAAGGAGTTGTTACAGGAAGATTCTGAGAATAGGATGGATGCAGAAGGTCACCAATGAGGAATTAGATAGAAAGATACAGCCGAAAGACATCTGCTGCAGAAGGTTATAAAACGGAAGCTACAACTATTTGGGCATGTTTGCAGAATGAACGACTAACAAAAAATCAAGACCCTGGTATTTGGCATAATGGAGGGTTTGAATAGGAGAGGCAGAGCCCACAGAGAATGGATAGATGATGTAGTAGATTGGTGCGGAGCTAGTGTACAGAAACTAAGCCACTCTGCGCTGGACATGGAGAGGTGGAAGGAGATAGTGAGAGAGGCATTGGACACCAGTGGGTGCTTAGCCTATGGTTGTTGATGATGGTGATGAATATTGGCATAGAAGGGTATGGTTTGCTCTGGGAGGATAGGCAGGGGAAACAAGGGAGGAGACTTTACCTTACATATTAAAAATGTGAATACTTGGACTGAGCTGGAGATGGACAGAGAAGACAGATGCATTAAGTTTCTTTGGGGTAGGTTAAAAGGTGCAAAAAGCAGGGGTGATGTCATAGTAGGAGTCTACTACAGACCACCTAACCAGGTAGAAGAGGTAGATGAGGCATTTTCTAAACAACTAACAAAATAGTCCAAAGCTCAGGATTTGCTGGTGATGGGGGACTTCAACTCTCCAGACGTCCATTGGGAAAGGAATATGGCAGGGCACAGATTGTCCAACAAGTTCCTGCAAGTCAATGGAGATAAGTTTTTATTTCAGAAGGTGGAAAAAGCTACTGGAGAGGGGGGGAAGCAGTTCTAGATTTGATTTTAACAAATAGGGGGGAACTGGTTGAGAATTTGGAAGTGGAAGGCAGCTTGGGAGAAAGTGACCATGAAATCAGAGACTTGATCTGAAGAAGTGGGTCTGTCCCACGAGAGCTCATCATTAAATAAATAATTTTGCTAGTTTTTAAAGTGCTACATTTCTGCTGCTTTGTTTTGTTGGAATTGTGATGGGGTTCAGGGGTCCCCAAGCTCTGCACCCTGTCCGCAGGCAGGAGTGACTCTCACTCAGCAGGTACAACAGGAAGTTTATTAGGCGACAGAGCCCCAGCTCAGCACAGAGGTGTCAGTACAGCCGGCAGAGACAGTCATTCCAACCCGTCCTGGGGAGAGGACCCCGAGGGGTGCCCCTCTGGGGTGTAGCTTCCCCCCTCGCCAGGCTGGCTGCCTTCCAGCTCCCTCTCCCCCCAGTTTCTAACTGCCGCCTCCAATTCAAACCCAGCTCGGCTCCTCCCTGCTCTGTGTTCAGGGCAGAGGTGTTACCTGCCAGTCTAGGTTATAGCCCCAGGGTCATCCTTAGCCGCTGGGAGCTGCTCTGCCTGTCTCCCACATCCAGCCTGAGTCTCACACATGCACTCCCCCACCCTCCATCACAGGAGTACAGATTAAGACGGCCGCCTCTCTGTTACTATGAAATCAGAGAGTTCACGATGCTAAAAACCAGTGAAAGTGAGAACAGCAGAACAGAGACAAGGGATTTGAGGAAGGTAGACTTGAGTAAACTCAGAGACCTGGTAGGTAAGGTCCCAGGGGAAGCAAGACTATGAAGAAAAAACAGTTAACAGTTGATGACAGTTGTCTGTTTTTCAAAGGAACATTACTAAGGGCGCAAGAGCAAAGCATTGTTTTGTGCAGGAAAGACGGGCTGTGTGGCGAGACACCATCTTGGCTTAACCAGGAGATCTTGAATGACCTAAAAATCAAAACCGAATTGTGTAAAAAGTGACAGCTAGGTCAAAGTGCAAAGGAGGAATATACACAAATAACACAGGAATGGAGGGGCAAATTTAGAAAGGCAAAAGTACAAAATGAGACGTAAAGGGAAACAAGAAGACATTCTACAAATATATTAGCAGCAAGAGGAAGACCAAGGACAGGGCAGGGTCATTGCTCAATGAAGAGAGAGAAAAAAATAATAGAAAACAGGGAAATGGGGAGGTGCTGAATGATTTCTTTGTCTCAGTTTTCAAAAACAAGATTGACGGAGACTGGATGCCTAACATAACTAATGGAAGCGTTAATGGGGCGGCTAGACGTTAAACTAGGGAAAGAAAAGGTGAAAAATTAGATGTTTTCAAGTCACCAGGGCCTGAGGAAATGCATCCTAGAATCCTCAAGGAGCTGATAGAGGAGGTTTCCAAGGCACTAGCTATGACTTTGAAAAGTCATGGAAGTTGGGAGAGATTCCAGAAGACTGGAAAAGAACAAATGTAGTGCCCATCTATGAAGGAGGAAACAAGAAAAACCCAGGAAATTACAGCCCAGTCAGCTTAACTTCAGTGCCAGGAAAGATCATGGAGCAAATAATTACGGAATCCTTCCGCAAACATCTGGCACAGAGGTGACAGCCAACACAGACTTGTCAGGAGCATATCATGTCAAACCAACCGGATAGCTTTTTCTGACAGGAAAACAAGCCTTGTGGGTAGAGGGGAAAGGGTGGATGTGGTATACCTAGACTTTAGTAAAGCATTTCATTCAATAGCACATGACCAGCATATCAGCGATTTAGGGAAACGCGGTCGCGATGGGGCTACTAACAGGTGGGTGCGTAACTGGCTGGATAACCATACACAAAGGGTGTGATGGGGTTCAGGGGTCCCCCTGCACTGCACCCCGTCTGCTGGCAGGAGTGACTCTCACTCAGCAGGTACAACAGGAGGTTTATTAGGCAACAGATGCCCAGTTTCTCACAGAGGTGTCAGTACAGCAGTCAGAGACAGTCCTTCCAACCCGTCCTGGGAGAAGACCCCGAGGGGTGCCCCTCTGGGGTGTAGCTTTCCCCCTCCTCTCGCTGGCTGCCTTCCAGCTCCCTCTCCCCCCAGCTTCCAACTGCCGCCTCCAATTCAAACCCAGCTCGGCTCCTTCCTGCTCTGTGCTCAGGGCAGAGGTGTTACCTGCCAGTTGTAGCCCCAGGGTCATCCTTAGCCACTGGGAGCTGTTCTGCTTGTCTCCCACATCCAGCCTGACTCACACATGCACTCCCCCCCACTCCATCACATCTCTCCCTCCTTCCAGACCGAACTGAGCGGGGTCACTTAGCCAGTGACCTGGGGAAGTTCGGGGCCCTCCCTGCGTGACAGGGCATCGGCTGTGGTGTTGTTGTTCCCCTTCACATGGACCACCTCCATGTCGTAGTCCTGCAGGAGCAGACTCCACTGCAGGAGCTTGGCGTTGGCCCCTTTCATGTGATGCAGCCAGGTCAGGGGTGAGTGATCGGTGTACATGGTGAAACGCCGTCCAAACAGGTACGGCTGCAGCTTCCCCAGTGCCCACACCATGGCCAGACATTCCTTCTCTATGGCTGCGTAGTTCTGCTCCCGGGGCAGCAGCTTCTTACTCAGGTACACGATGGGGTGTTTCTCCCCCTTGTCATTCACCTGCATTAGCACCACCCCCAGCCCCACGTCTGAGGCATCGGTGAACACCAGGAAGGGTTTGTTGAAGTCTGGATTTGCCAGCACTGGGGCCCTGACCAGAGCCTCCTTCAGCGCGCCGAGGGCCTCTTGGCACTGCTCGGTCCAGACCACCTTGTCAGGCTTTCCCTTTTTACACAGCTCCGTGAGGGAGGCTGCGATGGAGCTAAAGTGGGGCACAAACCTCCGGTAGTACCCCGCCATCCCAGTGAAGGCCTGGACCTGTTTCTTAGTCTGGGGTGTTGGCCAATCTCTGACAGCCTCCACTTGAGCTGGCTCCGGCTTCAAGCAGTCGCTGCCCACCATGTGGCCCAGGTAGGTCACCTCAGCCATCCCCACCTTGCACTTCCCTGCCTTGATAGTCAGCCCAGCCTTCTGGAGTCGGTCCAGCACCTGCTTGACCTGGGACACATGGTCCTCCCACGTCTGGCTGAAGATGCAAATGTCGTCCATGTGAGCCAGGGCAAAGCTCTCCATCCCTTTCAGTAGCTGGTCCACCAGACGCTGGAAGGTAGCGGGTGCCCCCTTGAGGCCAAAGGGCAGGACCAGGAACTTGTAGAGCCCCACGGGGTGATGAAAGCCGACTTGAGCCAGGCATCTTGGTCTAATGGCACTTGCCAGTACCCCTTGGTGAGGTCTATGGTGGTGAGGTAATGGGCTCCCTCCAGCTTGTCTAAAAGGTCATCAGGCCTGGGCATGGGGTAGGCGTCCGATACAGTGATGGCGTTAAGCTTGCGATAGTCCACACAAAACCGAACAGACCCATCTTTTTTAGGGACTAACACCACGGGCGAGGCCCAGGGGCTGGAGGAGGGTTGGATCACCCCCAGAGCCAGCATGTCTTCAACCTCCCGCTCTATGTCCTGAGCCGTCTTCCCTGTGACTCTGAATGGCACACACTTGATAGGGGCGTGGGTGCCTGTCTCTATTCGGTGGACAGCTAGGTCAGTGCGTCCGGGTCTGTCCGAGAAGAGCTGTTGGTGCGAATGCAGCACCTCCTTGATCTCCATCTGCTGGGCAGGTGTCAGCTAGTCTGAGAGGGGAATAGACTCCAGCAAGGAGCCGGCTCCAGTCCTTGTGAGCAAATCCACCAAGGGATCATCCCCCTGCCCCTCCCAGTGTCTGCACACGGCCAGCACCAAGTTCTCTCTGTCCCAGTAAGGTTTCATCATGTTCACATGATAGACCCGGTGGCTGTGGGCCCGGTTCGACAGTTCCACCACATAGTTCACCTCATTCAGCTGTTTGACGACCTTGAAGGGCCCATCCCAGGCCGCTTGCAGCTTGTTCCGCCGCACAGGTACAAGGACCATCACTGGGTCCCCGGTGGCATAGGCTCAGGCCCTGGCGTTACGGTCATACCAGACCTTTTGCTTCCTTTGGGCCCTGGAGAGGTTCTCCCTGGCCAGGCCCATGAGCTCGGTGAGCTTTTCCCGGAAGGTCAGTACATACTGTACCACTGACTCCCCTTCAGGAGAGGCCGTCCCCTCCCACTCTTCTCTGAGCAAGTCCAAGGGTCCCTGTACCCTCCTTCTATAGAACAGCTCAAATGGGGAGAACCCCGTGGATTCGTGGGGCACCTCCCTGTATGCAAACAGCAGGTGGGGTAAGTACTTGTCCCAGTCATGGGGGTATTGATCCATGAAGGTTCTCAGCATCTGCTTCAGAGTCCCATTGAACCTCTCCACCAGCCCATTGGTCTGCGGGTGGTCGGCTGTGGCCCAGGTGTGCTGGACCCCACACTTGTCCCACAAGCTTTGCAGCAGGGCCAACCTGAAGTTGGATCCCTGATCTGTGAGGACCTCCTTGGGGAACCCCACTCTGCTGAAAATGGACAGCAGTGCATCCGCCACGGTGTCAGCGTCGATAGAGGTCAAGGCCACTGCTTCTGGGTATCGCGTGGCAAAATCTACCACCACCAAAATATATTTCTTCCCCGAATGCGTTGCCTTGCTGAAGGGTCCCACTATGTCTATAGCCACTTTCTGGAAAGGCTCCTCTATGATGGGCAGTGGCCTCAGGGCAGCTTTCCCCTTGTCCGGGGTCTTCCCCACCCTCTGGCAGGGATCGCAGGACAGGCAATATAGACGGACAGCTGCAAAGATCCCTGGCCAAAAAAAGTTCTGTAACAACCTTCTCCTGGTGCGGTGGATCCCCTGGTGTCCTGCGAGCGGGACATTATGGGCTAGGTACAGCAGCCTGCGCCGGTACTTTTGGGGAACCACCAGTTGCCTCTGGACCTTCCATGGCTCCGCTTTGCGTCTGGGAGCCCATTCCCGGTACAGGAATCCCTTTTCCCACAGGAGTCTCTCCCTGCAGCCCTCCCCCAGCTGTGGAGCTGGGCTGAGACTGGCCAGTTCCCTCAGCTTCTGCAAGGAGGGGTCTCTCTGCTGCTCTGCCTGGAACTGTTCGGCTGGGGCAGGGGCGGAAGCTACTTCCCCATCCCTGCCTGGCTCCAGCACCCCTGGCCTGTGAGATCTGGTTTTTGGGGCCCCCCTTTCTCTCAGGGTTGGCCCCTGTGGCTCCTGTGACTTTGGCTGGGCCTGTACCCCTGAATCTGGGGAACGCACCCCTCATTTTCTTTGGCTAAGGGTCAGGACCAGGGTACGAGGGCGTTCACCTGGCCAGTTCTCCAGGTCACGCCCCCATCAGTACATCCACCGGCAAATGTCTGTGCACGCCCACCTCCTTGGGGCCTTCCTTGTCCCCCCATTTCAGGTGCACCCTCGCCATGGGCACCTTGAAAGGGGTCCCATCAATTCCTGTTATCATCAGGTGGGAATTGGGTATCATGCGGCCCGGTGCCACCACCCGGGTCGGGCCAGCGTCACATCAGCGCCTGTGTCCCAGAACCCCGTGACCTTTCTCCCGTCTACCTCGAGGGGTGTGAGACACTTGCTCCACAGAGGTAGTGCCGCCCCCACTCTGTAAACTGACCTCTGAGCATTTGGTCCCCCTGAGGAGCTGGTCTGTGGGGTGGACTCGGCCCAATCCGAGTACACACTGTCAGCACCACCCACCTTACATGGACGACATTTGCATCTTCAGCCAGACATGGGAGGACCATCTGTCCCAGGTCAAGCAGGTGCTGGACCGACTCCAGAAGGCTGGGCTGACTATCAAGGCAGGGAAGTGCAAGGTGGGAATGGCTGAGGTGACCTACCTGGGCCACATGGTGGGCAGTGGCTGCTTAAAGCCAGAGCCAGCTAAAGTGGAGGCTGTCAGAGATTGGTCAACACCCCAGACTAAGAAACAGGTCCAGGCCTTCATTGGGATGGCGGGGAACTACCGGAGGTTTGTGCCCCACTTTAGCACCATCGCAGCCCCCCTCATGGAGCTGTGTAAAAAGGGAAAGCCTGACAAGGTGGTCTGGACCGAGCAGTGCCAAGAGGCCCTCCGAGCGCTGAAGGAGGCTCTGGTCAGGGCCCCAGTGCTGGCAAATCCAGACTTCAACAAACCCTTCCTGGTGTTCACTGATGCCTCAGACGTGGGGCTGGGGGCGGTGCTAATGCAGGTGAATGACAAAGGGGAGAAACACCCCATCGTGTACCTGAGTAAGAAGCTGCTGCCTCGGGAGCAGAACTACGCAGCCATAGAGAAGGAATGTCTGGCCATGGTGTGGGCGCTGGGGAAGCTGCAGCCGTACCTGTTTGGACGGCGTTTCACCGTGTACACCGATCACTCGCCCCTGACCTGGCTGCATCACATGAAAGGGGCCAATGCCAAGCTCCTGCGGTGGAGTCTGCTCCTGCAGGACTACGACATGGAGGTGGTCCACGTCAAGGGGAACAACAACACCATAGCCGATGCCCTGTCACGCAGTGAGGTCCCCGAACTTCCCCAGGTCACTGGCTAAGTGACCCCGCTCAGTTTGGTCTGGAAGGGGGGAGAGATGTGAGGGAGTGGGGGGAGTACATGCGTGAGTCAGGCTGGATGTCTGAGGCAAGCAGCAGCTCCCAGTGGCTAAGGATGACCCTGGGGCTACAACTGGCAGGTAACACCTCTGCCTGAGCACAGAGCAGGGAGGAGCTGAGCTGGGTTTTGAATTGGGGGCAGCAGTTAGAGGCTAGGGGGAGAGAGAGCTGGAAGGCAGCCAGCCTGAGGAGGGGGAAGCTACACCCCAGAGGGGCACCCCTCGGGGTCTTCTCCCCAAGACGGGTTGGAAGGACTGTCTCTGCCTGCTGTACTGTCGCTTCTGTGAGAAACTGGGCATCTGTTGCCTAATAAACCTCCTGTTGTACCTGCTGAGTGAGTGACTCCTGCCAGCGGACGGGGTGCAGTGCAGGGGGACCCCTGAACCCCATCACACCCCTTTCGCCCACAGCGATTACAGCCTGGGTCTTGTTGTGTCCCTCGGTCCGGCTGCTCTGTCCAGGCTCTGTTTGGCTCTCTGGGGGGTGGGTGGCCGGACCCTCTTTCCTGGGCTCGCCCAAGAGGTGGTCCCCTCTGTCGTACGGTCAGGAACCGGTCTCTCTGAGATTCTCGGTCTCTCCGGGACTCCCTCTCCCTCCGGGACTCCCTTTCTCTCTGGGACTCCCTCTCTTTGTGGGGGTCACTTTCAAACCTGGCCCAACTGTTTGTGAAGTCATCTGCCAGTTTCCCTGCATTGTGTGAGTCCCCTGGCTTCCGGTCCACGAGCCACACCCTCAGGTCAGGTGGTCACATCTCGTAGAATCTCTCCAGGACCGCCAGCTCGATCAGGTCCTCTACGGACTGGAGATTGGGATGGGCTTCAGGGGTCCCCCTGCACTGCACCCCATCCGCTGGCAGGAGTGACTCTCACTCAGCAGGTACAACAGGAGGTTTATTAGGCGACAGGTGCCCAGTTTCTCACAGAAGCGACAGCACAGCAGCCGGAGACAGTCATTCCAACCCGTCCTGGGGAGAAGACCCCGAGGGGTGCCCCTCTGGGGTGTAGCTTCCCCCTCCTCAGGCTGGCTGCCTTCCAGCTCTCTCTTCCCCTAGCCTCTAACTGCCGCCCCCGATTCAAAACCCAGCTCAGCTCCTCCCTGCTCTTTGTCCAGGGCAGAGGTGTTACCTGCCAGTTGTAGCCCCAGGGTCATCCTTAGCCACTGGGAGCTGCTCTGCTTGCCTTGGCCTCTCACATCCAGCCTGACTCACACATGCTCTCCCCCCACTCCATCACAAAGGTCAGTTATTAATGGTTCGCAATCACATTGGAAGGGCACACGAAGTGGGGTTCTGCAAGGGTCACTTTTGGGGCCACTTCCGTTCAATGTCTTCATTAACAGTGTAGATATTGGCATAGAAAGTTCGCTTATTATGTTTGCAGATGATACCAAGTTGGGAGGGGTTGCAGCTGCTTTGGAGGATAGGGTCATAATTCAAAATGATCTGGACAAATTGGAGAAATGGTCTTAGGTAAACAGGATGAAGTTTAATAAGGACAAATGCAAAGTGCTCCACTTGGGAAGGAACAATCAGTGTCACACATACAGAATGGGGAGAGACGGTCTAGCAATGACTACAGCAGAAAGGGATCTAGGGATTATAGTGGACCACAAGCTAAATATGAGTCAACAGTGCGATGCTGTTGCAAAAAAGGCAAACGTGATTCTGTGATGCATTAACGGGTGTGTTGTGAACAAGAGACGAGAAGTATCAGAGGGGTGGCCGTGTTAGTCTGGATCTGTAGCAGCAATGAAGGGTCCTGTGGCACCTTATAGACTAACAGAAAAGACCAGCATCTGAAGAAGTGAGTTAACTCACGAAAGCTCATGCTCTAAACTTTTCTGTTAGTCTATAAGAAGACACGAGAAGTCATTCTTCCGCTCTACTCTGCGCTGGTTAGGCTTCAGCTGGAGTATTGTGTCCAGTTCTGGGCACCGCCGTTCAAGAAGGATGAGGAGAGTTTGGAGAGGGTGCAGAGGAGAGTGGCGAGGCCAGTCAAAGTGCTAGGGCATCAGCTGTGAGGGACTCCTGAAAGAGCCAGGCCTGTTTGGTTTATAAAGGAGTGGGCTGGGGGGATCAAATATGGCAGAGAAAGCATGATTCAAGAAATACACCTGTGATGGAGTGGGGGGAGTGCATGTGAGAGACAAGCAGAGCAGCTCCCAGTGGCTAAGGATGACCCTGGGGCTATAACCTAGACTGGCAGGTAACACCTCTGCCCTGAACAAAGAGGAGGGAGGAGCTGAGCTGGGTTTGAATGGGGGGCGGCAGTTAGAGGCTGGGGGAAGAGAGAGCTGGAAGGCAGCCAGCCTGAGGAGGGGGAAAGCTACACCCCAGAGGGGCCCCCCTCGGGCTCTTCTCCCCAGGATGGGTTGGAAGGACTGTCTCTGCTGGCTGCACTGATGCTTCTGTGAGAAACTGGGCCTCTGTTGCTTAATAAACCTCCTGTTGTACCTGCTGAGTGAGAGTCACTCCTCCCAGTGGATGGGGTGCAGTGCAGGGGGACCCCTGAACCCCATCACAACACTGACTATGTAATAGTAGTAGTAGCAGGCATCCTTCGATCCCAAGGGATCATGGGTTTGCGCCCCAGTTGGACTGATTTGAGCAGTGTCTTCTGTGGCTGTGCAATCCAATGTGGGAGTGGCAGTCCCTTCCGCACTGTGAGCAGCAGTACGCAGGTGTCGCTCTGGTATCACGGGCACCGATCTTCCTGAGGGCTCTCCTGTCTTGTGCCTCCTTCACCAAGGTAGTTCCATACATAGCAAGAGCTTCCTTCACTCCCTGTTTCCAGGCGTGCCTGTCTGAGGCGAGCGAATGCCAGGTGTTCACACTGATCGAGAAAGCGCTGAGGTCACGCTTGCACGTGTCCTTGTAGCGCAATTTAGGTCGCCCTTTCGGCCTCTTTCCAGACGCCAGTTGGCCGAAGAGGAGGTCCTTCGGTATTCGGCCATCCATCATGCGCGCGACATGGCCCAGCCAGCGCATACGCCTCTGTTTGAGAAGGGTGAACATGGAGGCGGTGCCTCCCCTCTCAAGCACTGCGCTATTGGGGACCTTGTCCTGCCATGAGATACCGAGTACGCGCCTAAGGCAGCGCATTTGGAACGTGTTGAGCCGCTGCTCTTGTTTTGAGCGCAAAGTCCATGTTTCACTGGCGTACAGCAGTGTGCTCAAACCACAGGCTGTGTAGCCCTGCACCTTGGTGTGTACAGTGAGCTTATTGTTAGCCCATACTCTCTTCGTCAGCCTGGAGAACGTTGTGGCGGCTTTTCCAATGCGCTTGTTGATCTCGCTATGAAGTGACAAGTTGTCCGAGATCGTCGAGCC
This sequence comes from Carettochelys insculpta, assembly GCF_033958435.1. Lineage (NCBI taxonomy): Eukaryota > Metazoa > Chordata > Testudines > Carettochelyidae > Carettochelys > Carettochelys insculpta. Next base: position 1,035,539 of record NC_134137.1, read on the forward strand.
TAGGTACACGAACTCATGGACGACTTCCAGTTCGTAGTCTAGCACGTTGATAGATGGCTCGTTACCCACGTTTTGGCCCATCACCTGGGTCTTCTTTAAGCTGATTGTGAGGCCAAATTCCATACATGCACCCACAAAGCGAGTTATGAGTGACTGCAGTTCCTGCTGAGCGTGAGCAGCAATAGCTGCATCGTCAGCAAAAAGGAACTCCCTTAGATGCTTCGTAAGCACCCTGGTCTTCGCTCTCAGCCTCGACAGTTTGAAGAGGTTGCCTTCCGTTCTCGTGCGGAGAGAGATGCCCTCTGTAGCAGTTCCGAAGGCACATTTGAGCAAACTGCAAAGAAGATGCCGAACAGTGTTGGAACCAGCACACACCCCTGCTTCACTCTGCTGAGAATCTGAAAGGGTTCAGATGTGGATCTGTTGTATATGATGGTCCCCTTCATACCTTCATGGAAGGGCCTAATAATGCTGAGCAGAGTTGGGGGACAGCCGAGCTTAGCCAGAATCACGAACAGACCTTTTCTGCTGATGAAGTCAAATGCCTTGGTCAGGTCGATGAAGGCAACATACAGAGGTTTGTTCTGCTCCCTGCACTTTTCTTGTAGTTGCCTAACAGAGAAAACCATGTCTGTGGTGGACCGTTCAGCTCTGAACCCACACTGAGACTCAGGGTAGACTCTCTCCGCAAGAACATTGAGTCTCTTCAGAACAACACGTGCAAATAGCTTCCCCACAGTACTGAGAAGGGAGATGCCACAATAGTTGTTACAATCGCTTTTGTCACCCTTGTTCTTGTAGACAGTAACGATGTTAGCACCCCTCATATCTTGCAGTACGCTGCCTTCTCTCCAGCATTGGCAAAGTAGTCCATACAGCTCTGAAACTAGGGTACCACTGGCGCATTTGAGGATTTCTGAGGGAATACCGTCTTTCCCTAGGGCTTTTCCAGAAGAGAGTGCTTTTAGCGCGTCGCTGAGTTCCTCCAAGGTGGGCTCAGCATCGAGTTCAGTCATGGTGGGCAGGGGCTCGATGGCATTCAGGGCTCTCTCTGTAACTACGGTCTCTCTGGCGTGCAACTGTGAGTAGTGCTCCACCCAGCGTTCCTTCTGCTTGGTTCTGTCCTTCAAGACCTCACCTGTGGCTGACTTAAGTGGGGCCAGTCTTTCTTTGTGATGGACCCATGGCCTGCTTGATCCCATCATACATTCCTCGCATGTTACCAGTGTCTGCGGCCTGCTGAGTCTTGGAGCAGATTTGGAGCCAGTAAACATTGGCACACCCCCGAGCAACCTGCTGCACTTGACTCCGAGCAGACCGGAGCGCCTGCAGGTTCACCTCACTGGGATAGGACCTGTATGCAGCCAGTGCCTGTCTCTTCTTCTCAATCAGGGGCGCCAGCACTTCAGTGTGGGCTTCAAACCAATCAGCAGACTGGACTGTCTTCTTCCCAAAGGTCGATATCGCAGTATTATAGATAGCGTCCCGTAGTTGTTCCCATCTCTTGCTGATAGCCGTGTCGTCCGGGTGTGGCAAGGCCTCTTCAAGTGCTTGGACAAACTCGCATACTTTTAAAGGGTCACGAGTCTTGCCAGTGTCAATGCGCGGCCTCCCTTCCTTTTTGGAGTGAAAGAATCTTTGCGGCTGGATGTGCACCTTACTACACACGAGCAAGTGGTCAGTGTCACAGTCTGCGCTGTGGTAGCTACGTGTCACCCTGGCATTACCTAAACGGCTGCGTTTGGTGAGGACGAGGTCAAGCTGGTGCCAATGTTTTGATCTTGGGTGTCGCCACGAAACTTTGTGCTGGGGTTTGACGTTGAAGAAGGTATTGGCTGTGCAGAGGTCGTGTTGGGAGCAGAGTTCAAGGAGGCGCTGTCTGTTTTCGTTCATCTTCCCTGTTCCAAACTGTCCCAGACAGGATGGCCAGCTGTGGTGGTCGCTGCCAACTCTGGTGTTGAAGTCGCCAAGGATGAATAGCGGCTCATGGGAAGGTACCTCGCTGATGGCAATGCTAAGTTCATCATAGAACTTGTCCTTAACTTCCTGGGCAGAAGTTAAAGTAGGCGCATAGAGGCTGAAGATGTTGACCATGCCCACTGGTGTCTGAAGCTGGATTTTCACCACTCTCTCAGTTCCCACATTTGGTGGTATGACTGAGCCAACTAGTCTGTTTCTGATTGCAAAGCCAACACCGTGTTCCCTGGTCTCTTCTGGAGGCTTCCCATGCCAGAACAAGGAACAGTCCTTCTCCCTGAGACATCCAGAGGACAATAGCCTTGTTTCCTGGAGGGCTCCATGTCCATCCGCAGTCTTCTCAGCTCGTTGTTAATGATTGCTGTCTTCCGGGGGTTACTAATGCTCTGTAGGTCTTCTGTAAGGCCCGGAGTCATGGTCCTTACATTCCTTGTGCCCAGCCTGAAGGCTGGATTATTTTGTTGCTTGTTTGTTTTGCCTGGTGTAAGGTTAATGATCCACCTGTCGGTGATTCCCTAAGCCCCACACACCCAGTGGAGCAAGTGGACCGTGGCGAGGCAGCACCTACTTGGCTGGGGGCTGCCCAGCTTGAGGCGGACTGTAGCTGCCCAATGAGATCCAAAGACCTCTCCCACCGTTGGAAGCAACCCCTGGCGCCTCACTCTACGCCAGTCGAGTGCAGTGGCTTAATACCGGTAACTGCTGCTTCCTGTGTTGTGTCACCTCTCAGAAAGCAGTGCCGGAGTGTCCTCTCCAGGGCGCAGGCCTGGGCAAGTAAGTTTGAAGAACCAGCTGATGCCCAGCAGCAGGTTCCCCCTCTCCACGCCACTGATGCAAGCCAAGGGAAAGGTGGAAGCCAGTACAGCTTGGCACCAGTGTCGTCGCAGGAGCTGCCAGAGTGAGACTGAGCACAATCTCAAACTGCCTTAAGGGCTCCATCTCCGGATTTTTCCTCAGGGTTTGCTCCCGAAGCCTTTCCCATGACTAGGTATCGCCGCAAGGCAGCAGAGGTTTTAAATCAGAGTTGCTTTCTCCTAGGTGGGCAGCCTTCCTGGGCTGACGAACCCCATCTGCCCAAAGCAGCTGGTTTGAAGGCGCCCGTCACCCGCCTTCGCCCCTTCTCCTGTCAGCGCAAACAGTTTCGCCGGGCTGAGAAAGTGAGCCACACGTGAAGGCCAGGAGCTGGACTTCGGTTGTCAGAGGCTATTGGAGACGCCTGCCATGGGAGCATTTTATAGATAGTGGGAGCTTATCCCCACTACCACCACTGGCTATGACAACCCTTGAAACCATGGAAAGAAGGGAAGGCACCTAAGGAATGGGCAAGATTTGTGCTTGTGACAATACCCAAGAAAGGAGGGGCATTGGAGTGCAAGAACTACAGAGCGATTGCCCTAACGAGTCATCTAGGTAAAGTATTGCTGATGATACTGATGGTTATTGATGATGATGATGATGATGGGCTGGGGGATGTGCGAGCGGCTCTGAAGCCCTCACAGAGGGGAAAGGGAAGGAGGTGGGGGAGAACCGCTCTCAGGGCCTGTGCGCAGAGGGCAAGGGGTGGGCGAACCTGCAGCAGGGCTAGGGCATTGGGGAAGGGCACAATGGGGGTGCCCAAGCCTGGAATACACAGCCAGGGCTGCAGAGTCTGCAGGCCGGAGCTGTCTGGGGTGGGCCGGACGGGGGTGGGTTGCAGGTGTTGGGTCCTGGCCCGGACTGGCCCAAGCCTGGGCTCTGCCCACTTAGAACTGGACACGTAAGGGGGACACGGGGCAGCCCTGCCTCTGACCCATCCCAGCCCTTCGGCCCTTCCCATTGGCTGCCTCCTGTGTGATTCCGCCTGTTGTCCCCGCCCCTCAGCCCAAGCCCCCCCTTGCAACAGGGATGGGGTCAGCGATGCGCGAGCTGTGCCGGAGCGGGGCGGGGGTGTGAGCTGTGCCGAAGCAGGGCGGGGGCGTGAGCTGTGCTGGAGCGGGGCGAGGGCGTGAGCTGTGCTGGAGTGGGGCGGGGGTGTGAGCTGTGCCGGAGCAGGGCGGGGGCGTGAGCTGTGCTGGAGCGGGGCGAGGGCGTGAGCTGTGCTGGAGTGGGGCGGGGGTGTGAGCTGTGCCGGAGCAGGGCGGGGGCGTGAGCTGTGCTGGAGCGGGGCGAGGGCGTGAGCTGTGCCGGAGCAGGGCGGGGGTGTGAGCTGTGCCGGAGCGGGGCGGGGGTGTGAGCTGTGCTGGAGTGGGGCGAGGGTGTGAGCTGTGCCGGAGCGGGGCGGGGGTGTGAGCTGTGCCGGAGCAGGGCGGGGGTGTGAGCTGTGCTGGAGTGGGGCGAGGGTGTGAGCTGTGCTGGAGCGGGACAGGGGCGCGAGTTGTGCCGGAGCGGGGTGGGGGTGTGAGCTGTGCCGGAGCGGGGCGGGAGTGGGGGCATGTGAGCTGTGCTGGAGTGGGGGTGCGCGAGCTGTGCCGGACGGGGCGGGAGTGGGGGCGCGCGAGCTGTGCCGGAGCAGAGCAGGAGCGGGGGCGCGCGAGCTGTGCTGGAGCAGAGCAGGAGTGGGGGCGCGCGAGCTGTGCTGGAGCAGAGCGGGAGTGGGGGCGGGGGCGTGCGAGCTGTGCTGGAGCAGAGCAGGAGCGGGGGGCGCGCGAGCTGTGCCGGACGGGGCGGGAGCGGGGGCGCGCGAGCTGTGCCGGACGGGGCGGGAGCGGGGGCGCGCGAGCTGTGCTGGAGCAGAGCAGGAGCGGGGGCGCACGAGCTGTGCCGGACGGGGCGGGAGCGGGGGCGCGTGAGCTGTGCTGGAGCAGAGCGGGAGCGGGGGCGCGCGAGCTGTGCCGGAGCAGAGCAAGAGCAGGAGCAGGAGCGGGGGCACGCGAGCTGTGCCGGACGGGGCGGGAGCGGGGGGCGCGCGAGCTGTGCCAGAGCGGGCAGGAGCGGGGGGCGCGCGAGCTGTGCCGGACGGGGCGGGAGCGGGGGCGCGCGAGCTGTGCCAGAGCGGGGCGGGAGCGGGGGGCGCGCGAGCTGTGCCAGAGCGGGGCAGGAGCGGGGGCGCGCGAGCTGTGCCGGACGGGGCGGGAGCGGGGGCGCGCGAGCTGTGCCGGACGGGGCGGGAGCGGGGGCGCGCGAGCTGTGCCAGAGCGGGCGGGAGCGGGGGGCGCGCGAGCTGTGCCAGAGCGGGGCAGGAGCGGGGGCGCGCGAGCTGTGCCGGACGGGGCAGGAGCGGGGGCGCGCGAGCTGTGCCAGAGCGGGGCAGGAGCGGGGGCGCGCGAGCTGTGCCGGACGGGGCGGGAGCGGGGGGCGCGCGAGCTGTGCCGGACGGGGCGGGAGCGGGGGCGCGCGAGCTGTGCCGGACGGGGCGGGAGCGGGGGGCGCGCGAGCTGTGCCAGAGCGGGCGGGAGCGGGGGGCGCGCGAGCTGTGCCAGAGCGGGGCAGGAGCGGGGGCGCGCGAGCTGTGCCGGACGGGGCAGGAGCGGGGGCGCGCGAGCTGTGCCAGAGCGGGGCAGGAGCGGGGGCGCGCGAGCTGTGCCGGACGGGGCGGGAGCGGGGGCGCGCGAGCTGTACCAGAGCGGGGCGGGAGCGGGGGCGCGCGAGCTGTGCCAGAGCGGGCGGGAGCGGGGGGCGCGCGAGCTGTGCCAGAGCGGGCGGGAGCGGGGGGCGCGCGAGCTGTGCCAGAGCGGGGCAGGAGCGGGGGCGCGCGAGCTGTGCCGGACGGGGCGGGAGCGGGGGCGCGCGAGCTGTGCCGGACGGGGCGGGAGCGGGGGCGCGCGAGCTGTGCCGGACGGGGCGGGAGCGGGGGCGCGCGAGCTGTGCCGGACGGGGCGGGAGCGGGGGCGCGCGAGCTGTGCCGGACGGGGCGGGAGCGGGGGCGCGCGAGCTGTGCCGGACGGGGCGGGAGCGGGGGCACGCGAGCTGTGCCGGACGGGGCGGGAGCGGGGGGCGCGCGAGCTGTGCCAGAGCGGGGCAGGAGCGGGGGCGCGCGAGCTGTGCCGGACGGGGCGGGAGCGGGGGCGCGCGAGCTGTACCAGAGCGGGGCGGGAGCGGGGGCGCGCGAGCTGTGCCGGACGGGGCAGGAGCGGGGGCGCGCGAGCTGTGCCGGACGGGGCGGGAGCGGGGGCGCGCGAGCTGTGCCGGACGGGGCGGGAGCGGGGGCGCGCGAGCTGTGCTGGAGCAGAGTAAGAGCAGGAGCGGGGGCGCGCGAGCTGTGCCGGACGGGGTGGGAGCGGGGGCGCGCGAGCTGTGCTGGAGCGGAGCTGCCCATGCCAACTGCAGCCAGAGGAGGATCCCGGGACCATGGGGCGTGCTGGGAACCAGCTGTCCCTGGCTGTGCAGGTCACCAGGGATGGGCACCTGGGGGCGCTGCGGTGAGACCCCGCATGCAGGGCACCCTGCTCCCTCCCTGGGAAGTGTGGGAGCTGAGCTGGGCACGCCACACCCCCCGCTGCGGTCGCTGTGCACCCAGGGGTGCCCCTCGCAGCGGGGTGTCCTGCTGCCGGAGGTGGCAGGTTGTGCCTGCGGGAGGCTGCGGGTGGGTGCTGTGCCAGGCCTGGTTGCGAGCAGAGTGCCAGGTGGGAGGCCGTGGAGCACTGAGCAGCTCTGCCCTGGGGGAGGCGGTGGGTCCCCGCACTGAGCAGGGTGCCTCAAACAAGGCCCAGAGCGGAGAGGTAAGTAGCGGCACCCCACAGGCTCAGCAGCCCACATGCGGACAGCGGGGAAAGGGGGCAGAGAGTGGGCGGCGAGGTCTGCAGCCGATGCGGAACGATGGGAGCCCGAAGTCCAAGGCTGGCTGCAGGGCACTACGCGGAGGTCTCGCAAAAGTGGCTTTCCTGGGCAGCCTCGGGGCTGCTGAGACCCCGTGCTGAGAAAGGGGAAGCGGTGCACAGTGGGATCTCCAATTCCAGCCCCACGGCGGCGGAGCTGGCGGGGCTCAAAATGGGCTGTGGCCATGGCAGAAAACCAGTGGGAGTCGCCCTAACGAGTTCTCCAGCGACATCCACGCAGCGGGCAGTGGTGGTCAGAGCGCGCTCAGTGTTCGCAGCCATGGAAAGGGCTCGGTAACGAAATCGCGTGTATAAATGTGCGGTACAGCCCTGCCTGGAATAGTGCGGGCACTGCTGGGCTCCATTTAAACAATGGAAATGTACGTAGCAGGGCAAAAATCCTCATGAGACGGAGCAACTTCCATCTGGAGAGGTGGACAAGAGGGGAGGAGCAGCGCAGGGTCGCCGAGTCAGTCTGTATCTTCAAAACCCCCCAGAAGTCCTGTGGCATCTTAGAGCAGCGGTTCCCAAACTACGGCATCGTGCCCCCCCTTTTGATTTGTGAGAAACCCTCCCGCCCCCACCTCTTCCTTACCCTCGTCCAGCCCCGTTCAACAACAAATCCCATTCGCGATCTAAAATGAGCACAAACTTGATAGAAAATGTTAATTTAAATGACAAATAAAAATAAGCACAAATAGTTTTTCTTGGCCCCTTGCGGGTGCCTGGTGCAACCCCAGCTGGGAGCTGCCTGAGCCCCACGCCAGCCTCCCACCCACCCACCTGCCCGCACGTGCCCTGTGGTCCCTGATCTGCCCACCCAACCTGACTGAGCCCCGCAGTGCTAGGACCAGCTGCCCACCAGCCTCCTGAGCCCACGCTGCTGGAGCCAGCTGCCAGCCCAAGCCCTGTGAGCTGCCTGCCCGAACTCCGCCCTGCTCCTCCCCTCCACCAAAGCCAGGCCCCCTGCTCTTACCCCATCCCCCTCCCCTGAGCTAGACACCCCCAGTCTCCCATCTAACTGCATCCTACTCGTCCCCGCAACCAACACACTCGGCTTTGCAGGAGGCAGCTAGCAACACGTGGGGCTTCGCCGGCTGCCCGCTTTTCACAGCAGCTGGGGTCACCTGTGTGAAATGGCAGGGTGGAGAGCCAGAAGCAAAGGGTGGATCTTTCTTGGGGTGGAAGAATGACAGGAGGAGGTCACCTTGTGCTCCCCCCAGGAATTTCTTCACACCCCCCTGTGGGGGAGGCACAACCCCAGTTTGGGAACCACATTATAGACTAACAGACATTTTGTAGCATAAGCTTTCGTGGGCAGAGACCCGCTTCATCAGATGCATGAGTGGGGGGGTGGTTTCAGAGCGGTATTTAAAGAGGGGGGGTCTCAGTAAAGGGGAGGGCCAGAGCTGACAAGGTCTATTCAGTCAGGGTGGAAGTGGCCCATTATCGGCAGTTAATTTGAACTTGTGAACATCAAGAGGGACTGTGCATCTTCGAACAGAGATCCCAAAGGGGGCCTATATAGAGGTCTATAAAATCATGAATGATGTGGAGACAGTGACTCAGGAAGTGTTTGTTTATCTATTCGTGTAAGAAGCAGTGGTACCTGGGTCTGGCCCAGAAGCTGAGGAGTATAGATTGGATTCATGCACTGTATCAGCAGATGTAAAACTAGAACTGTGAGGGTCAACCACACTAAACAAGACAACATCACTCTAGGGGGAGAGACCCTCAAAGACGTCGAACAATTTACTTATCTCAGTAGTGTTGTGCATAAAGATGGTGGAACTGGCCTAGACATCAAATCCAGGACTGGCAAAGCCACAGGAGCATTTCAAACTCTGGAGGTCGCACAACACCGCTGTTGAGACAGAGCTGAGACTCTTCCATTCAAACGTAAAGTCCGTCCTGCTGTGTGCCTGTGAACCACGGCGCACCACAAAGTCCGCAACGCACAAACTGCAGACGTTTTTGAGTAGATGCCTGAGGTGCATATTACAAATAAGATGGCAAGACAAAGTCACGAATGAACATCTGTGGACACGAACAGGCCAAGAGCCAGGGGGGATCCAAATAAAAAGGAGAAAATGGGGATGGCTGGGACATACTTTGAGGAAATCCCCATCCAGCGTTGTTCGACATGCCCTGAAATGGAATCCTCAGGGGAAACGCAGCCGAGGAAGACCCCAAATAACATGGAAGAGATCTACACTCACGGAAGCACAAGAACTGGGATATTCGTGGGGCCAGATTGCAGCCATGGCCCAAGATAGAACCAGGTGGAGGAGCCTTGTGGATGACCTATGCTGCTTGGGGTTCATGGGTTTTACTATAAGATGGATAGAAAGATGGCTTGATGGTCGGGCCCAACGGGTAGTGGTCAATGGCTCAATATCTGGATGGTGATCCATTTCAAGTGGAGTTGTGATGGAGTGGGGGGGTGCATGTGTGAGCCAGGCTGGATGTGGGAGACAAGCAGAGCAGCTCCCAGTGGCTAAGGATGACCCTGGGGCTACAACTGGCAGGTAACACCTCTGTCTGAACAAAGAGGAGGGAGGAGTCGAGCTGGGTTTTTGAATCGGGGGTGGCAGTTAGAGGCGAGGGAAGAGGAGCTGGAAGGCAGCCAGCCTGAGGAGGGGGAAAGCTGCACCCCAGAGGGGCACCCCTTGGGGTCTTCTCCCAGGACGGGTTGGAAGGACTGTCTCTGGCTGCTGTACTGTCGCTTCTGTGAGAAACTGGGCATCTGTTGCCTAATAAACCTGATGTTGTACCTGCTGAGTGAGAGTCACTCCTGCCAGCAGACGGGGTGCAGTGCAGGGGGACCCCTGAACCCCATCACAGGAGTACCGCAAGGCTCGGTTCTGAGGCTGGTGTTATTCAACATCTTAATGACCTGGATGAGGGACTGGGTTGCACCCTCAGCAAGTTTGCAGATGACACAAAACTAGGGGGAGAGGTAGATACGTTGGAGGGGAGAGAGAGAATCCAGAGGGACCTGGATAAATTGGAGGACTGGGCCAAAAGAAATGTGATGCGGTTCAATAAGGAGAAGTGCAGAGTCCTGCACCTGGGGCGGAAGAATCCCAAACATTGTTACAGGCTGGGGACCGACTGGCTCAGCAGCAGTACGATGGAAAGGGACCTAGGGGTTATGGTGGATGAAAGGCTGGATATGAGTAAACAGTGCGCCCTTGTAGCCAAGAAAGCTAACGGCATATGGGGGTGCATTAGGAGGAGCATTTCAAGCAGATCTAGAGAAGTGGTTGTTCCCTTCTATTCGGCACTGGTGAGGCCACATCTGGAATATTGTGTCCAGTTTTGGGCCCCCCAGTATAAAAAGGATGTGGATTTGCTGGAGCAGGTTCAGCGAAGGGCAACAAAAATGATAAGGGGCTGGAGCACAAGACCTCTGAGGAGAGGCTGAGGGATTTGGGCTTGTCTAGTTTACAGAAGGGAAGACTTAGAGGTGATTTAATAGCAGCCTTCAACTTCCTGAAGGGGAGCTCTAAAGAGGAGGGTGAGAAGCTGTTCTCAGTGGTGTCAGATGGCAGAACAAGGAGTAATGGTCTGAAGTTGAAGAGGGAGAGGTGTAGGTTAGATATTAGGAAAAACTGTTTCACCAGGCGGGTGGTGAAGCACTGGGATGCGTTGCCTGGAGAGTTGGTGGATTCTCCATCCCAAGAGGTTTTTAAGTCCCACTGGACAAGGTCCTGGCTTGGATGACTTGGTGGGAGTTGATGCTGCTTGAAGCAGGGGGCTGGACTAGACGACCTCCTGAGGTCCCTTCCAGCCATAGGACTCTATGATTCTACACCCACCTCAAGATCCAGTAACATCACAGCCTTGCCACCCAAGCCCCCCCAGAGCAGCGCTGGCCCCACCCCTCCACCTGGCCCTAGAGCAGCGCTGGCCCCACCCCTCCACCTGGCCCCAGAGCAGCGCTGGGTCCTAGGCCCCCACCAGCCCTGCCCCACACAGCGCTGGGTCCCAGCCCTGCCCCCCACTGGCCCTGCCCCCAGCTTCAGTGCAGAGCCCAGATGCTCTTGCCCACCTAGGGGGGCAGTACTTCCGCCTGGACTCCAAGCGGGACGGCTGGCACTCGTGGCCACTCAACCACACGTGGCAGGATCTGGCTGGGCAGGTGGACAGCGCCTTCAGCTGGGACAACAAGCTCTACCTGATCCAGGTAATGCAGGGGCGGTCGGAGCCAGCCCAGCCTCCAGCCTGGGGCCCGCTTGGCTGGGGGGCTTCCCCCAAGACTGGGAGGGGCTAAGGTGTGTCCCCCCAGGGCAGGGCTGGGTGGGATGTTCCCCCAGGGCGGGGTTGGATGTTCCCCCAGGGCGGGGTGGGGTTGGGTTGGGTGTTCCCCCAGGGCGGGGTGGGCAGGGAGGGGTTGGGTGTCCCCCAGAGCAGGTCAGGGTGGGGGCTGGGTGCGGCGGAACAGGGCAGGGTTGGGTGTCCCCCCAGAGCAGGGCAGGGCGGGGACTGAGTGTCCCCCCAAGGTGGGGCGGGGGGGTGGGGTTGAGTTGGGTGTTCCCCCAGAACAGGGTAGGGCGTGGGCAGGGTGCCCCCCAGAGAGGGGTGGTGGGGTGGGGTGGGGTTGGGTCGGGTTAGGCTGGGTGTTCCCCCAGAGCAGGGTGGGGTTGGGTTGGGTGTTCCCCCAGAGTGGGGCAGGGTGGGGTTGCATTGGGTGTTCCCCCAGAGAGGGGTGGGCGGGTGGGGTTGGGTCGGGTCGGGTTAGGCTGAGTGTTCCACCAGGGCAGGGTGGGGTGGGGTGGGTGTTCCCTCTGAGTGGGGGCAGGAAAGCAGTTGGGTGTCCCCACACGACGGGGTGGGGGCTGGGTGTCCCCGTGGGGCAGGACGGGGTGGGGAGGGTGTTCCCCCAGAGCGGGGGCAGGGCTGCAGTTGGGTGTCCCTGCAGGACGGGGCAGGGCAGGGCTGGGTATCTGTGCCCCGCACCCCATGCCAAGGGCAGTATTCAGGGCCCTGGTAGCGGGTTGGGTGCCCCCCCCAGGGCAGGGGCAGGGCAGCAGTTGGGTGCCCCTGCAGGATGGGGCGGGGCAGGGCTGGGTGTCTGCCCCCCCGCCCCACCCTGCCCCACGCCAAGGGCAGTATTCGGGGCCCTGGCAGGGGGTTGGGTGCCCCTGCAGGACGGGGCGGGGCAGGGCTGGGTGTCTGTCCCCCCTGCCCCACGCCAAGGGCAGTATTCGGGGCCCTGGCAGGGGGTTGGGTGCCCCTGCAGGATGGGGCGGGGCAGGGCTGGGTGTCTGTCCCCCCCGCCCCACGCCAAGGGCCGTATTCGGGGCCCTGGCAGGGGTCTCTGGAGCACGGTGCCCAACACCGCTCCATGTGCCTTGCAGGGCACCCTGGTGTCCATCTACCGGGCGGGCCACGGCTACACCCGGGTGCAGGGCTACCCACGCAGCCTGCAGGACGAGCTGGGCATTGCCCGTGCAGACGCCACCTTCACCTGCCCTGGCTCCGAGCAGCTCTTCGTCATCCAAGGTGGGGGCTGCGCACGGCCGCGGGGCGGGAAACGGGCAGCAACCCCCAGTGGGCACAGCAGGGGCCTGGGAGGGCCGTGGGGGCTAGTGGTTAGAGCAGGGATGGGGGCCGGACACCTGGGTTCTCGCCCAGGCGCTGGAGGGGTAGGAGGGCTAGTGGTTAGAGCAGGTCTGGGCCAGGACTCCTGGGTTCTCGCCCAGGCGCTGGAGGGGTGGGAGGGGTAGGGCTTAGAGCAGGAATGGGGGCCGGACACCTGGGTTCTCTCCCAGGTGCTGGAAGCAGAGCTGGTCTTCTAAGGGGTCTGGAGGGGACACAGGACTCCTGGGTTCTGGTGCCAGGGGCCCTGGCAGGTCCCTCCACCCCAGAGGATAACTCTGTGGGGTCCTGGGGGCGGCTCTGACGTGGTTCTGGCTGCCCCACAGGGAACCGTATGCGGCAGGTGGATCTGAAGCAAAGCCCGCGGCGCCCAGGGCCAGAGACCCCCATCCCGCACGCCCACGTGGACAGCGCCATGTGCAATGCCGAGGGCGTCTACATCTTCCACGGCGACTCCTTCCACCACTACGCCAGCGTGGCTGAGCTCAGGGGGAACCCCAGCCCCTCTGCCCCCCAGAGCGTGACGGCTGTGCTCTTCGGGTGCCCCCACTGATGCAGAGCTGCTCCTGCCCCCCATGGGACCTCCCACCCTCTAGGCTACCCCCCCAGATGGGACCTTCCACCCGCGAGGCTCCTTGCCCCCCCATGGACCTCCCACCCTCTAGGCTACCCCCCCATATGGGAGCTACCACCCACTAGGCTACCCCCCCAGATGGGACCTTCCACCCACTAGGCTACCACCCCCCCCATGGGACCTTCCACCCACTAGGCTACCACCCCCCCCCAGATGGGACCTTCCACCCACCTGGCCACTGCCCCAGACGGGCCCTACCACCCACTAGGATACCCCCCCCAGATGGGACCTTCCACCCAGTAGGCTACCACCCCCTGCAGACGGGACCTACCACCCACCTGGCCACCGCCCCAGACGGGACTTACCACCTACTAGGCTACCACACCCCCTCCAGGATGGGACCTTCCACCCACTAGGCTACCACCCCCCCCAAATGGGACCTTCCACCCACTAGGCTACCACCCCCCCCCAGATGGGACCTACCACCCACTAGGCTACCCCCCCCAGATGGGACCTACCACCCAGTAAGCTACCACCCCCCGCAGACGGGACCTACCACCCACTAGGATACCCCCCCCCCCGATGGGACCTACCGCCCAGTAGGCTACCCCACCCCCCGCAGACTGGACCTCCCACCCTCTAGGCTACCCCCCCCAGATGGGACCTTCCACCGGCTAGACTCCTCGCCCCCCCATGGGACCTCCCACCCTCTAGGCTACCCCCCCAGATGGGACCTTCCACCCACCTGGCCACTGCCCCAGACGGGACCTACCACCCACTAGGATACCCCCCCCCAGATGGGACCTTCCACCCAGTAGGCTACCACCCCCCGCAGACAGGACCTACCACCCACCTGGCCACCGCCCCAGAGGGGACTTACCACCTACTAGGCTACCCCCCCCCCACAGATGGGACCTTCCACCCAGCAGGCTACCCCCGCCAGACGGGACATACCACCCACCCGGCCACTGCCCCAGATGGGACCTTCCACCCACCTGGCCACGGCCCCAGATGGGACCTTCCACCCACTAGGCTACCCCCCCCAGATGGGACCTTCCACCCACTAGACTACCCCCCCCCCGCAGACGGGACCTACCACCCACCTGGCCACCGCCCCAGACGGGACCTTCCACCCACTAGGCTACCCCCCCCAGACGGGACCTTCCACCCACTAGGCTACCCCCCCCAGATGGGACCTTCCACCCACTAGGCTACGCCCCCCCCCCCCCCGCAGACGGGACCTACCACCCACCTGGCCACCGCCCCAGACGGGACCTTCCACCCACTAGGCTACCAACCCCCCCGATGGGACCTTCCACCCAGTAGGCTACCACCCCCCGCAGACGGGACCTACCACCCACCTGGCCACCGCCCCAGAGGGGACCTTCCACCCACTAGGCTACCCCCCTAGATGGGACCTTCCACCCACTAGGCTACCAACCCCCCCGATGGGACCTTCCACCCACTAGGCTACCACCCCCCCCAGATGGGACTTTCCACCCACTAGGCTGCCCCCCCCCAGATGGGACCTACCACCCACTAGGCTGCCCCCCACCCCGCAGACGGGACCTACCACCCACCTGGCCACCCCCCCCCAGATGGGACCTTCCACCCACTAGGCTGCCCCCCCCCCCGACAGGCCCTACCACCCATCTCACTACCACCTCCCTCCCCTTCCCCCACATGCAGGACCTTCCAGCCACCTGGACACCCCCCTCCGGGACGGGAGCTTCCACCCACCTGAGTACCGCCCCCGCCCTGTACGGGACCTTCCAGCCATGCAGCTGCCCGACCCCCCGCAGCGAGATGGGCCCTTCCTGCAGCCCGAGCCTCCCCCGTTCCCCAGGGGATGGGCCGGCCTGTGACGTCATTGGGTCCGAGGGAGAACACGAGCGCGTCCCGCAAACTCCGTCTCGGGTCTGAGTCCGGCGGGGCGGGGCGGGGCGGGGCGGGGGAGCACACACGGGGAGAACCGGGGGGCACACACGGGGAGAACCGGTGGGGGGCGGGGGAGCAGGCTCGGGGAGAACCGAGGGCGGGGAGCGGGGGGCACACACGGGGAGAACCAGTGGGGGGCGGGGGAGCAGGCTCGGGGAGAACCGAGGGGGGGGAGCGGGGGGCACACACGGGGAGAACGGGTGGGGGGCGGGGGAGCAGGCTCGGGGAGAACCGCGGGGGGGCAGACGCGGGGAGAACGGGTGGGGGGCGGGGGAGCAGGCTCGGGGAGAACCGAGGGGGGGAGCGGGGGGCACACACGGGGAGAACGGGTGGGGGGCGGGGGGGCAGACGCGGGGAGAACGGGTGGGGGGCGGGGGAGCAGGCTCGGGGGGGAGCGGGGGGCACACACGTGGAGAACCGCGGGGGGACCAGGCTCGGGGAGAACCGCGGGGGGGGGGCAGACGGGGAGAACCGGGGGGGAGCGGGGGGCACACACATGGAGAACCGCGGGGGGGGCAGGGGAGCAGGCTCGGGGAGAACCGGTGGGGGGCACACATGGAGAACCGCGGGGGGGGCAGGGGAGCAGGCTCGGGGAGAACCGGTGGGGGGCACACATGGGGAGAACCGGTGGGGGGCGGGGGAGCAGGCTCGGGGAGAACGGCAGCAGGTCCCCGGCTTGCGGCACAGCCGCTCACTGCGCCCCCAGCCTAAGCTGTCTGGACGCTCATGTGCGGGTCGGCTCCTGGCCTGTGTGTCATGGCCCCGGCCCGGCCCAGGGGCCTTCCCTCGCCGGGAGCTGCAGCGCCCCCGCCCTGCGTGTCCGGAGGTGTCTACCCCTGAGCGTGGAAGGATGTGCGCGTGTATCTGAGTGTGCAACCTGCGCACCCCCTGCAGGCGTGTCACTGCCAGCGCTGGCCGAGCCCCGGCTCTCCCTGCTCGCAGCTGCGGAGCTCGCAGGCTGGGTTCTGCCTGTGGGGCCCCGGGGACACTGGCCGCAGCGGGGTGGGGTGGGGGCGGGGAGGCGGTCCCCCTCCTTCCGCTAGGCTGCCCGTGACTGATGCCCTGGGCAGGGCGGGTGTGAAGTTGAGGCCCTGGGGCTTGGGCCCAAGGTGGGCGCCCCAAGGCTGGTTTGAAAGGGGGGCGCAGCAGGGCCGTGGGCCGGGCTGGAGCTAGGGCACGGCTGGAGGGTGGTTGCTGAACGAGGCTTTATTGGCTTTGCACAGAAGGGGCGGGGCCCGGCACTAGCCTTGCACAGAGGGGGAGGGGTCCGGCGCTGGCCTTGCATGGAGGGGGCGGGGCCCGGCGCTAGCCTTGCACGGAGGGGGCGGGGTCCGGCGCTGGCCTTGCACGGAGGGGGCGGGACCCGGCACTAGCCTTGCACGGAGGGGGCGGGACCCGGCACTAGCCTTGCACGGAGGGGGCGGGGTCCGGCGCTGGCCTTGCACGGAGGGGGCGGGGCCCGGCGCTAGCCTTGCACGGAGGGGGCGGGGCCCGGCGCTGGCCTTGCACGGAGGGGGCGGGGTCCGGCGCTGGCCTTGCACGGAGGGGGCGGGGCCCGGCGCTAGCCTTGCACGGAGGGGGCGGGGTCCGGCGCTGGCCTTGCACGGAGGGGGCGGGACCCGGCGCTAGCCTTGCACGGAGGGGGCGGGGTCCGGCGCTGGCCTTGCACGGAGGGGGCGGGGCCCGGCGCTGGCCTTGCACGGAGGGGGCGGGGTCCGGCGCTGGCCTTGCACGGAGGGGGCGGGGTCCGGCGCTGGCCTTGCACGGAGGGGGCGGGCTCAGCCGAAGAGGCAGACGGTGCCGTGCGCCAGGCGGTGCCGGTACTCGTGCCGCAGGCAGGCGGCCGGTGGGAAGTTGCTGCTCATCTCCAGGGGCCCGGGCACCACGTGCACGGTGACGCCGGGCCCCAGCCCCTCAGCCAGCTTGTGCAGCATGCGACGGGCCAGGTAGCCCCGGGCCTGGCCGGGCTCGGCCTCCAGGCTGGCATAGACCTCAGGCGGCGGGTTGGGCAGCTTCCACTCCAGCTCGCCGATCAGCTGCCGGGCACGGCCCTTGTCCAGCGGCGTGGGGCTCTCGCTGTAGCAGGCCACCACGCAGAGCCCGCCGGCGGCGCACTCCGCGATGTAGTTACCCCGGGCCAGCACCTCGCCCGCGCCCTGCGGCTCCCCGGCCCACACCATCACCGCCCAGCGCAGCCACTCGTAGTTCTTCTCCAGCCGCTGCAGCAGGCGGGCGGCCACCTCGGCGGGCCTGGGCAGCGGGGCCTGGGCCAGGGCGGCTGCCAGCTCCTCCTGCGCCTGGCCCTGGAAGTAGGCCGCGCACTGGGCCACGGCCTCCTGCATGCAGCGGTGCACGGCGGCCGTGGGGCTGGCCCAGCGGCCCAGCAGCAGCGCCGGGTCGCGCTCCGTCAGCCCCGCATGGCCCAGCAGGCACAGCAGCCCCGCGCCCAGCAGCAGGTTGAGGCGCTGGCAGAACTGCGCCATCTGCCGGCGGCGGGGCCGGTGCTGCTGCGCCTGCTGATCCAGCAGCGCCGGGCGCCCGTCCAGCAGCGAGGGGCCCCGCACCCGGCGCGCCAGCCCCAGCAGCTGCCGCTCCAGCTCGTAGCGCTCGCAGCGGTGCACGAAGAGCTCCTGCTCGCGGGCGGCGTGGGCAGAGCCCGCCCGCACGGCCGCCACCAGCTGCCCGGCCACGGCCGCCACGCTGTCCTCGCAGCGCCCCAGCTCAGCATCGTCCAGCAGCGCTGGGCCGCCCGCCAGCTCCCGCTCCAGGGCCTCCAGCTCGCGCCGCACGAACTCCCGCTCCTCGGGCGTGGCCGTGCCCTGCAGCTGCGCCACCGCGCCCAGCGCCAGCGAGCGCAGTGCCTGCAGGAAGCCCTGCGGCTCCAGCAGCTGCGCGAAGAGCGCCATGCCAGGCCTGCGGGACAGTGGGGTCACGCTCGGCCGGGGAGCCCCCTGCCTGGGGCCCACACGTGTGCCCGTGGGAGCAGCAGGGGCCCTGGGGTTCAGAGGAGGGGTGCTGTGGGGCCCTGGGGTCGGGGGACATGGGCCCTGGGGATGGGGGACACAGGGGCCCTGGGGGTCAGAGGAGGGGTGCTGTGGGGCCCTGGGGTCAGGGGACACAGGGACCCTGGGGGTCAGAGGAGGGGTGCTGTGGGGCCCTGGGGTCAGGGGACACAGGGACCCTGGGGTTCAGAGGAGGGGTGCTGTGGGGCCCTAGGGTCGGGGGACACAGGGGCCCTGGGGTCGGGGGACACGGAGGCTCTGGGGTTCAGAGGGGGGCACTGTGGGGCCTTAGAGTGAGGGGGCACAGGGGCCCTGGGGTTCAGAGGAGGGGTGCTGCAGGGCCCTGGGTTCGGGGGACGCTGGGGCCCTGGGGTTCAGAGGCGGGGTGCTGCGGGCTCTGGGGATGGGGGACATGGGGTCTGGGGTTCAGTGGAGGGGTGCTGTGGGGCCCTAGGGTCAGGGGACACAGGGGCCCTGGGGTTCAGAGGAGGGGCGCTGTGGGGCCCTAGGGTCAGGGGACATGGGCCCTGGGGGTCAGAGGAGGGGAGCTGTGGGACCCTAGGTTCCGGGGGCCCGGGGGTTCAGAGGAGGGGTGCTGTGGGGCCCTGGGGTCGGGGGACACAGGGGCCATGGGGTTCAGAGGAGGGGTGCTGTGGGACTCTGGGTTTGGGGGACGCAGGGACCCTGGGGGTCAGAGGAGGAGTGCTGTGGGGCCCTGAGGTCGGGGGGATGCAGGGGCCCTGGGGTTCAGAGGCAGGGTGCTGCAGGGCTCTGGGGATGGGGGACACAGGCCCTGGGGTTCAGTGGAGGGGTGCTGTAAGGCCCTGGGGTCGGGGGATGCAGGGACCCTGGGGGTCAGAGGAGGAGTGCTGTGGGGCCCTGGGGATGGGGGATACGGGCCCTGGGGGTCAGAGGAGGGGCGCTGTAGGGCCCTGGGGTCGGGGGATGCAGGGACCCTGGGGGTCAGAGGAGGAGTGCTGTGGGGCCCTGGGGATGGGGGATACGGGCCCTGGGGGTCAGAGGAGGAGTGCTGTGGGGCCCTGGGGATGGGGGATACGGGCCCTGGGGGTCAGAGGAGGGGCGCTTAGAGGCCCTGGGTCAGGCGACACAGGGGCCCTGGGGTTCGGTGGGGCACCGCGGGGCCCTGGGGTCGGGGGCACAGGGGCCGTGGGGTTCAGTGGCGTGACGTTGCAAGGCCCTGGGTCAGGGGATACAGGGGCCCTGGGTTTCAGAGGAGGGGTGCAGGGTGTATGGGGTACATGGTCACAGCGGGGCCTGGGCATAGTGGGGCGGAAAAGCAGCGAGGAGCTGCCAGCCTGGTGCAGGGGCCCTAGCTGTCCCGACTGGGGCGAGGGGAGCCCGCGGACCAGCCTCACTGCCCCGGCCAGCCGTGGGGGCTGGCTCCCAGCGACGCACGGGGCCCTTGCTGAAGGTGACCTTTGCAGGCATGCCCAGCCCAGGCTGGCTGGGAAAGGGGGCGGGCAGAGCCCCTCCCTGAGCCCCAGGGGCAGCCTTAGAGCTGGGCTCCTTGTGCCCCCCGCTGAGGTCCCCTGCCCCAGGCTGGGCCAAGCAGGGCCTCCTGGGCCTGGGGAGACCTGCAGCCACCGGAGCCCATCCCACCCCCTGCCCTGCCCTGCTCCCGCAGGCCCGGCTGCCAGTCCGCGGCGCCTACCTGACCCAGGTGCAGCTCCCTCTGCTTGTGCGGCTCTAGTGAGCAGAGGGCACCTTCCCCACTGATAGCCTGGCTTATCTGCCCACACGCCAGCGCACGTGGGGGGCGGGCGCCCGCTGCCAAGGGCACAGCTTGGGCCAGGGCTGCTGGCATCGCCTCTGCTCCAGGCTCCTTGGGGATCTGCCCCCTCCCAGAGCCTTGTGTGCCCCAGCTGAGCAGGGTGCCCGCAGCCCCTGCCCAACTCCAACGTCCAGCACCCATCGGGAGAGAGTGAGAGCAGCCACAGGGCTTTGCTGACCCCAGCACAGGGACCCCTGGGATTTACTGACCCCCCACCAGCACAGGGACCCCCCCCCCGTGATTTACTGACCCCCCCCCAGCACAGGGAACCCCTGGGATTTACTGACCCCCCACCAACACAGGGACCCCCCCCGGGATTTACTGACCCCCCCCACCAACACAGGGACCCCCCCCGGGATTTACTGACCCCCCCCACCAGCACAGGGACCGCCTTACTGACCCCCCTCTCCCAGCAGAGGAAACCCCTGGGATTTACTGACCTTCCCCAGGATTTACTGACCCCCCCCAGCACAGGGACCCCCTGGGATTTACTGACACCCCCCACAGCACAGGGACCGCCTTACTGACCCCCCCACTCCCAGCACAGGGACTGCCCCTGGGACTTACCAACCCACTCCCAGCACAGGGAACCCCTGGGATTTACTGCCCCCTGCCCCCCCACCCCGGCAGCACAGGGAACCCCAGGGATTTACCAATCCCCAGCACAGGGACCCCTGTGATTTACTGGTGTGGCAGGGCCAGGGTGAAGGGAGCCCAAACTAGCAGAAGGGCCTCATATTGGGAAACCGGGGCGTGGGCGGGCTATGCCCGCCCACGACTAAAAGGCCCCTCTCACAGCGAGGGGGGACCTACGAAAAGCAACCGGTCCTAAATGAATTTGGGGGACAACGAAGGACAAAACGGGTGGGGGTGAGGGTCAAAGGTTTAAAATAAGGAAGCCAGAGGGGGACACCGAGCAGAGGACCCCAGACAGCGCCCACCGCTCCTCAAAGGTGTCGAGGGAGTCGGTGGACGCAGCCCAGAGGAACTCTGCTCGGATTCGTGACCGGAGGGAGGAAGGGAAGTAGGCCCCACAGTCGCAGGTCGCCCCCTCTCCCTCGTTTTGTAGATGGCCACTTTGGCCATGGCCAGGAGGAGGCTGACGAGGAGGTCCCGCGACTTTGTGGGGCCATAGATGGGGTGTGACAGGATGAGGAGGAGTGGGGAAAAGTGCAGCCAGAACTTCAAGAGGAGGTTCTGGAGGAGCTGGAAGAGGGGCTGCAGCCTGGCGCACTCAATGTAGATGTGCACCGGGTTCTCCCTCATGCCACAGAAGGTGCGGGTGTCTGGGATGGGGGTGAACCACGCCAGGTACGCGCCCGTGCTCACTGCTCCATGGAGGATTCTCCAGCTGATGTCCCCGGTGGGCCGCGGAACCAAGGTAGAATAGAGGCTGGCCCACGGGGGCTCCCCACCCTCCGACGGTGGTAGGAGGTCCCGCCATTTGTGGTCGGGGCGGGACATGAGGGTGGGGAAGTGGAGCGTGTGAAGCACGAGCGTGTACAGAAGATGTCTGGGCATGGTTCGGAAGGGGACCGGCTTCAAGGTATGCAGCCAGCTGGGATGGTGAGGGGGAGGGGGGCGGGCAGGGTCACGAAGCTGGGGGCCCATGGAGAGGTCCGGAGGGCTAGGAGTGAGGGGGGGGTGGGGCACACCCTCTCGCAGGACCCGACCAAGGTAGATATGAGCAGTAGGCAGCAGGGCAGCCTTCACCTCCTCAAGTACGTACCGCGGGGAGTGTAGGGTGGAGAGCCCCATGCGCCGGGCAAGCGCTGGGGCCCCCTCCAGTCCCCCCAGTCGTAGTCCGAGGTCTCCGACCCTGGTGATTCCACCTAGGACCAACCTCCGGCACACACCGCAGGAGACTCCACCGCCTGCACACGAAGGTGGGGGTTGTGTAGCAGGGGCTCCGCGAGGAGGTCTTCTCCCACGGTGGCCCCTAAGGACCTGGAGGCTGCGAGCAGCCGCCAAGTGCGGAGGAGGTCCTGGTAGAAGGCCGGCAGCTCCGAGAGGCCTCGCGGACGGTCTCTGCAGGATAAATAGAGGAGCTGCCGGTCGCATCGGAGCCCTCGGTAACGGCGGAGGAAAACGTGCGCCAGCGTGCTCCACGCCGGACTATCTGCACAGTTGGTGTTGAGAAGCTGCTGCAGGGCCCGGAAGCGGAAGACATGGACCTGAGTGCGCGTGCAGGTCAGGCCCTGTCCCCCCTCCTCCGGGGGGAGATGGAGTACCCCTGCAGGGACCCAGTGCAGTCCTGGCCAGAAGAACTCCAGGATTAACTTCTGGAGCTGGTCCAGGAACCTGGGGGGTGGGGCCAGGGTGCTGAGGCGGTGCCAGAGCATGGGCAGGACTAGTTGGTTCAACACCAGCGCTCTCCCTTGTAGGGAGAGACGCTGGAGCAGCCCTGTCCACCTCTGCAACCGCTCAGAGACCCTGCTCTCTAAGCCTTGCCAGTTTTCCAGCGGAGAGGGATGCGTGGCGGATAGAAAGACACCCAGGTAGGACAGCAGGCCCACTCTCCACCGAATGGCCTGGAGCGCGGGTGGGAGGCGGCTCGTCTGCCATCCAGTTCCGACCACCAGGCCAGAGCTCTTGGACCAGTTGCCCGGGCGGAGGAGGCTGCCAAGTAGATAGCTTGGCAAGCCTCCAGCCACGCCAGAGCTGTGTCTACACGTGCACGCTAATTCGAAGTAGCGGCACTAACTTCGAAATAGCGCCCATCGCGGCGGCGCTATTTCGAAGTTAACTTCGACGTTAGGCGGCGAGATGTCGAGGTCGCTAACCTCATGAGGGGATTGGAATAGCGCCCTACTTCGACGTTCAACGTCGAAGTAGGGACCGTGTAGACGATCCGCATCCCGCAACGTCAAAATTGCTGGGTCCTCCATGGCGGCCATCAGCTGGGGGGTTGAGAGACGCTCTCTCCAGCCCCGCAGCTCACTGGTGGCCGTGTGGAGCGGCCCCTTAAAGATCCCCTCCCCCTCCCTGCCTCTGCAGGAAGCTGAGGGAACATGCAGGCTGCAGCCTGCACACGCGGGCAGCCTGCACCACCCTCAGCCCCTGAGAGCTGCGATGGCTGCCCGGCAGCCCCCCCAGTGCCCCCCCCCCGAGGGGAGCCAGGGCAGCCAGGCCGGGAAGCGGCAGCGGGGTCCCTCCTGGACGGAGGCCGAGCTGTGGGACCTGCTGGGGCTCTGGAGCAAGGAGGAGGTGCTCCAGGTAATGGGGAGCAAGAGGCGGAACGTGGATGCGTTCGCTCGGCTGGCCGAGGGCCTGGCTGCCCGGGGTCACCCTGCCCGCACTCCGAACCACGTTAGGAGTAAGGTGAAGGAGCTGCGGCAGGGTTACTCCCGGGCCCGGGATGCGGCCGGCCGATCTGGGGCCGCCCCCGTCACTTGCCCCTTTTACAGGGAGCTCAGGGACATCCTGGGCCCCCAGCACACCTCCTCCCCTCCGGCCACCCTTGACACCTCGGCTGACGAGCCCCAGCAGGCTCTGCAGCCGGAGTCCGACCCGGAGGTAAGCCCTGCACCCCGGGGCCCCCCCCGGAGGCCATCCCCGGGCCATCGCGGCAGGAGGAGGAGGAGGAGGAGGAGGGGGGCTCCTCCTCTGCAGAATCCAGCCTGCAGATCCTCCTCCTGCCATCCCAGAGCAGCAGCAGGGCCTCCGACCCCCGGGGATCTCCGGACCGTGGGAGCGGACCGACAGGTAGGTACCCCTCTCTGGTGTACGCCCCTGGGCTTGAGGGGCGGGGGTAAGAGATATGTGTCCAGGGCCCCCCACATGCTCACATGGCCATGGCCCCAAGGACACCAGGGCCATGGCCCTCACAGCACTGCATCCATCAGCCCCTGCCCCCCCGCACCCCGCATGACAGTGCCATGCCCCATCCCCGGGGCAGGGGGGAGCGGAACCTCGAGGGGCCCCCGGGAGGAGGGGGTGGGACACCCCGCAGCAGCAGCATGTGATGGAGTGGGGGGAGTGCCAAAGGGAGACTCAGGCTACATAGGAGCAACAAGAGCCGAATAGCTCCCAGGGGCAAAGGAGGATCCTGCCGCTACAGCTGGCAGGTGACACCTCTGCCCTGAACAAAGAGGAGGGAGGAGCCGAGCTGGCTTGGAAATGGGGGGCGAGGGCGGGGGCCACAGGTAGAGGCTAGGGGAAGGGAGAGCTGGAAGGCAGCCAGCCTGAGGAGGGGGAAAGCTGCATCCCCGAGGGGCACCCCTTGGGGTCTTCTCCCCACGACGAGTTGGAAGGACTGTCTCTTCCGACAGCTGGTGCTGTCACTCCTGCCAGAAACTGGGCATCTGTGGCCTAAGAAACCTCTCCTGCTGTCAGACCCTGCGGGGTGAAGTGAGAGTCGCTCCCACCAGGGGACGGGGTGCAGGGCAGGGGGACCCCTGAACCCCATCCATCACAGCAGCATCTCCCGGGGACGGGGATGGGGAACCTGCAGCACAGGGCTGGGGGGACAAAGGCCACGGCTTGGGGCCCACACTAACGCCTGTCTCCATTCTTCTTCCCCCCTCCTCCTGTGTCCCGCACCTGCACCATCAGAAGGACCGGAAGAGAGCGCCGGCGAGGCCTCAGTTGTCCCGGAGACCCCTCCGGGACCCTCGCTCCAGGGCAGCCCCTCGGCTGAGGACCGACCGGCCCCGCGGCGGGCTAGACGGCGGACCCCGCGCCTCCAACCGCCGCTGGCGACGTACCCCCCCAGCTGCTGGCCATCCTCCATCGGCAGCTGGAGGTCGCGGAGCAGCACCTCCAGCTGCAGGAGCGGGCACTGGCCTGGCGCCAGGAGGCATGGGGGGCCTATATGCAGACATTTAACCGCCTGGTGGACTACCTGGCCCCACCATGCCGCGCCGGCCGACCCATCGCCCGCCCTGCCCGCTCCTGCAGCCCCACCACCAGCTGCTCCGCCCGTCGCCCCGCCACCCACCCGTGAGGGCCAGAGCGCCGAGGGACCCCTGGAGCCACCTGACACTCGCCGGCCCCCATATCTTCCGGTCCAGCCCGCTCCCACCCAGCCACGGACCAGGCTGCGAGCGCGGCGGGGCTCCTGGCTGGCCACGCCCAGTGCCGGGCTATAGGGGCGAGGGGCCCGGGACGTGGCCCCCCCCCTTGTATATAGTTGGACCCTGTTTTTTTGGTCCCCCCGTTTGCCCCGTTCCCCCCGCATGTAAATAGTTCTCCCCTTTATCCTCCCTGGTTTTCTTTTTATTATGTCAGACAGTTGTTTCTTTGTATTGTTTTATTTTTGTACATATTGCTTTTGTTGAACGTTTGTACATAGTTTTCTGTTTGTGGTTCACATATTTATTTACATCCAAAAAAAAAAGTTTCGGAAATAAAAAAACAAGTTTAAGTTCAGCCACAAGTGTGTGCTGTCATTTGTCCAGGACAAGTTGGGGTGGGGGCGGTGGGGTGCTCCATGGTGTGGGCGTTGGGGCAGGAGAGTGTGGGGGAGGAAGGGGCGGGCAGTAGGGGGCCTGGGCAGAGTTCACCCCGCGGCCTGTTGGTCAAAGTGGGCCTGCAGGGCCTCCCGGACCCGGGTCCCCTCGGGGTCCACCTGCCGACTGGGGGCAGCAGGTGGCTGGATGTGTGCCCTGCCGGCCTCCGCAGCCCAGCCCTGCAGAAAGGTCTCCCCCTTGCTCTCCACGAGGTTGTGCAGGGCGCAGCAGGCACCCACAATCTGGGGGATGTTGTTGGGGCCCGTATCCAGGCGGGTCAGGAGACATCTCCAGCGTCCCTTGAGGCGGCCAAATGAGCGCTCCACCACCTGGCGCGCACGGTTCAGGTGCTCATTGAAGCGCTCCTGGCTGGCGGAGAGGTGGCCCGTGTAGGGGTGCATGAGTCACGGCCAGAGGGGGTAGGCCGCATCTGCGATGATGCAGAAGGGCATGGTGGTGTCCCCCAGAGGGATCTCCTGCTGGGGGATGTAGGTCCCCGCCTCCAGCCGGCGGCACAGGCCCGAGTTCCGGAAAACCCGGGCGTCGTGGGTGCTGCCAGGCCAGCTCACGTAAATGTCCTGGAAACGTCCCCGGCTGTCCACCAAGGCCTGCAGGACAACGGAATGGTAGCCCTTCCGGTTCACGTATCGGCCTCCGCTGTGATGCGGGGCGCGGATGGGGATGTGAGTCCCATCCAGAGCCCCGAAGCAGTTGGGGAAGCCCAGGGTGGCAAAGGCGGCAATGGTGGCATCTGGGTTCCCCAGCCTCACGAGCCTGTGCAGGAGCATGGCGTTGATGGCACGCACGACCTGCAGAGAAAGCACATGGGACAGCCCCAGTGAGGGGTGAGCAGGGTGTACGTGGCCCTGCCCTGCCCTGCCCTGGCCTCCCCCTGTGGGTTCTCTTACCTCCATGAAGACAGCCCCGATGGTGGCCTTTCCAACACCAAACTGCTGTCCCACGGATCGGTAGCTGTCCAGAGTGGCCAGCTTCCAGACAGCGATGCCGACCCGTTTCTGCACTGTGAGGGCACGCCGCATGGAGGTGTCCTGGTGCCTGAGTGCAGGGGTGAGCCACTGGCACAGCTCCAGGAATGTCTGCCGGGTCATCCTGAA
This sequence comes from Carettochelys insculpta, assembly GCF_033958435.1. Taxonomy (NCBI): domain Eukaryota; kingdom Metazoa; phylum Chordata; order Testudines; family Carettochelyidae; genus Carettochelys; species Carettochelys insculpta. The sequence goes on from NC_134137.1 coordinate 1,061,724, forward strand.
GTTCCTGAGCCAGTGGTCGTCGTCCCACTCCCCAAGCACCAGCCGCTCCCACCAGTCGGTACTGGTGGGGTAGCTCCACAGCCGCCGGCGTGTGAGGCAGGGGGTGGAGCGGGGTGCTGCAGGGGTAGGGGCTGAGCCCTGCTGCCCTGGGGGCATCTCCTCCCCTGGGGCAAGGAGGTGCTCAGCTGCCTCCCACATGGCATGGGTCAGGGCAAGCCCTGCTCCTGCCGGGAGGGCTGGGTGGACCTCTAGCTGCTGCTGGGGGTCCATGACTGCGTCGCCCGGGGTCTGTGTGCCTATGGCTCCTCAGACCGCGTGCTGTGCAGGCTGAGTGTATCTGGGAGGGGCCCTTTAAGGGAGCGGCTAGCTGTTGCCCCGGAAGCGCTAGTCCGCCCTGTGACCCTGTGTGCAGCTGTGCCTGGCAGCCCTATTTCGATGTGTGCTACTTTGACGTGTAGACGTTCCCTCGCTGCACCTATTTCGATGTTGGGCTGCGCAACGTCGAAGTTGAACATCGACGTTGCCGGCCCTGGAGGACGTGTAGACGCTATTCATCGAAATAGACTACTTCGATGTAGGCTTCACGTGTAGACGTAGCCCAGGTCTCCCAGGTCCTGAACCACAAGGAGCACGTCATCAGCGTACACCGACGGGACCAGCTGCAGCCTCGGCTCTCGAAGCACCAATCCCGTCAACCTTCGACGAAGGAGACAGTGGAAGGGCTTGATGGCCAGGGCAGAGAGCTGTCCTGAGAGCAGGCAGCCTTGTCGTACTCCCCGTCTGAAGCTGACTGGAGTGGTCAGGGTCCAGTTGAGCTTGACCATGCACTCCGAGGCAGTGTACAGCACCTGGAGAAACCCGACAAAGCGGGGCCCGAAGCCAAAGGCCTGCAGGGTGCCCAGGAGATACCCATGGTCCACCCTGTCGAACACCTTCTCCTGGTCCAAGGACAGGAGGGTGAACGACAAGCTGTCCCTACACCCAAACTCTAGGAGATCCCGGACCAAGTACAGATTGTGGAGGATGGTACGGCCCGGGACGGTGTAGATCTGGTCGGGGTGGACCACGTCCTGCAGCATGGACCCCAAGCGACAGGAGATGGCTTTAGCAATAATCTTGTAGTCTGTGCTGAGGAGCGAGATGGGACGCCAGTTCCTGAGGTCGCGGGGGTCCCCCTTCTTAGGCAGCAGGGTAAGGACAGCCCGCCTGCACGAGAGGGGGAGGACCCCGCTTTGCAAGGCCTCAGCCCAGACACCACCCAGGTCCAGGCTGAGGATGTCCCAAAACACACGGTAAAACTCCACGGTCAGCCTGTCCATGCCTGGGGATTTATTGGTGGGTATGAGACGGAGGGCTTCCGAGAGCTTGCCCGTGCTGACCAAAGGGACTTGGTCCCAAAGTTCCCTGCAGGCATCGGCATCGGTTGGATCCGGGGAGAAAAGGGTGGTGTAGAAGGTGCGAGCCCTCTCGTGCATCTCTTCTGGGTCCGTAAGGGGGTGCCATCCTCCGCAAGAAGGCAGAGGATGTGTTTTTTGGCACCCCTCTTTTTCTCCAGGGCATAGAAGAAGTGGGAGCCGCGGTCCATCTCCCGAAGGAGTTGGATTTGCAACCTCACAAAGGCCCCCTGTGCCCGGAGGGTGTCGAGGACCCTGAGTTCATCCCTCCTCTCCTGGTACGTGCCGCAGAGGGATGGATCTCTGGGGCTGGCGGCTAGATGCCTCTCCAGCTCAAGGACCTTCCGTTCCAGCTGCCCGATCAACGCATCCTGCTGCCAGCTGGCCCCCCGAGTGTAGTCGTGGCAGAAGAGCCGCGCATGCACCTTTCCCAGATCCCACCACTGCTGTGCTGAGGGAAAGGCGTGCCGCTGCTCGCGCCAGGCCAGCCAGAACTCCCAGAAGGACACCACGGCCGCGTCTACACGTGCACGCTACTTCGAAGTAGCGGCACCAACTTCGAAATAGTGCCCGTCACGGCTACACATGTTGGGCGCTATTTCGAAGTTGAAATCGACGTTAGGCGGCGAGATGTCGAAGTCGCTAACCCCATGAGGGGATGGGAATAGCGCCCTACTTCGAAGTTGAACATCGAAGTAGGGCACGTGTAGACGATCCGCGTCCCGCAACATCGAAATAGTGGGGTCCGCCATGGCAGCCATTTGAGAGACGCTCTCTCTCCAGCCCCTACGGGGCTCTATGGTCACTGTGTGCAGCAGCCCTTAGCCCAGGGCTTCTGGCTGCTGCTGCGGCAGCTGGGGATCCATGCTGCAGGCACAGGGTCTGCAACCAGTTGTCGGCTCTGTGGATCTTGTGTTGTTTAGTGCAACTGTGTCTGGGAGGGGCCCTTTAAGGGAGCGGCTTGCTGTTGAGTCCACCCTGTGACCCCGTCTGCAGCTGTTCCTGGCACCCTTATTTCGATGTGTGCTACTTTGGTGTGTAGACGTTCCCTCGCAGCGCCTATTTCGATGTGGTGCTGCCCAACGTCGAAGTTGAATGTCGACGTTGCCAGCCCTGGAGGACGTGTAGACGTTATTCATCGAAATAAACTATTTCGATGTAGCGTGCACGTGTAGACGTAGCCCACGAAGCCCACGTCCTCCAGCAGGCTGTTGTTAAAATGCCAATAGGCCCACTCCCACTTCCGCAGTGAAAGGGAAGCTTTTACGACCACCAGATGGTGGTCCGAGAAAGGGGCCGGCCATACGCTGGAGGAGTGGACCCAAGAGAGATGTTGACAGGTAATATAAATGCGGTCCAACCAGGAGCGTACAGATTTATGGCCCACCACCTGGACGCAGGTGAAGACGGTGTCCTCGTCTGAGTGGTGGCTGTGCCAGACGTCCACCAGGGAGTGATGGTTGATGAGCTCCCTGAGGACGTCTGCAGCAGCCTGGCACTGCTCAGTTCCCGTGCGGTCCTGTTCCTCGAGGGTGCAATTGAAATCCCCGCCGAGGACCAGGCACTTGTGAGGATCAATAGTGTCGAGGAAGGCTGCCGCCTGCCAGAAGAAGGGTGTTCTCTCCAGCGCGAGTGTCGGGGCATAGATGTTGACGAGGTGGAGAGGCAGCCCCTCCACCCGCACCCGGCGATACAGCAGGCGGTCTGGCATGACCTCGACGCTCCCCAGAACCTCGGGCTGCAGGTCTGGGGAGAACAGGGTCGCTACCCTGGCCTGGCAGGCCGAGAGGTGACTAAAGTGGACCCTGCCTCCCCACTCCAGCCAGCTTCGGCGGCTGGACTAGTGTGGGTCTCCTGCAGAAAGGTGACCGAGTACCCCACCTCCAAAGGAAGGAGAGCGCTTGGCACCTGTGGAGACCCGACCCCCAGCCCCTGGCATTTAGTGTGGCAAAGATGATTGGCGCCATCTGGAGGGCTGGGGAGGATCCTCGCCAGAGGGAGCACCAACGGTCCCCGTCGGGCCAAGCAGCAAACCGTGACCAACCCCAAAAGCAATGAGGGCGTCAGGGAAGCTGCAGGCCCGTTGGTAGGCCGTGGCGTCCCTCTTCCCGGTCCCCTTGCCCTCCTTCAGACGGGCGCTCACGGACTCTAAGGTGGAGTGGAAATCACCTCACTGCTGGAGGGCGAGCGCGACCTTGTTCTTGGAGCCGCGAACGTCCTCCAAGCATTGGCGCATCTCGCCTGCCAGCGCGTGGGGTGCCGAGGCCTCGGGGTCCTGAGTACCCGTCGGCCTCGTGTTCTTCTGGGCCCCACGGCCAGAGAAAAGGTCTAGGCGGGGGCTGGGGGCTGGTTTTGGGAGGGGTGGGGGCGGCGGAGGGAGAGCAGCCCCGGAAGTGCCCAGGGAGGAGAGTTGCTGTGCCAAGGACCAGGGGAGTCGGCTCCTCCCACTGGCAGCTGCACAGGGTCCCTGGGCCAGAACCCGGCATGAGTGGGTGGGGGCTAGGTCTCCCCCTTCCCGACCACCCCTCGCCCCAGCGAGGGCAACAGGGTCCTTAAGGGATCTTATTGGACTGACCAGAGGACAGAGGCCCAGGAATTGGATGGACTTAGTCACACTGGCAATTGCAGCTGGGGGGGGGGGTGCTCCCGATTTACAGACCCTCCAGTATGGCCCCCCCAGGATTTGCTGACCCCCAACAGGGCCCCCCCAGGATTCACTGACCTAGGAGCATTAAGCCCCCACCCCCCCAGGATTTACTGACCTCCCCAGCATAGGGGCCCCTGGGATTTACTGGCACTTGCAGCCTGGGGATCCTCCCCTGGGATTTATTGCCCCCCCCCCCCAGCACAGGGAGCCCCTGGGATTTACTGATTGCACAGCACTGGGACCCCACCTCCCTCAGCACAAGGACCTCCTCAGGACTTACTGACCTGTCAGCACATGGGATTTGCTGACCCCCCCCCCCAGCCCCCCAGCACAGGGACCCCCTGCCCAGGATTTACTGACACCCCCCCCCCACAGGACTCCAGGATTTACTGACCATTGCCAGGAAAAGGACATCTCACCCCCAGGGGTTTTGTGGCCCCCAGCAAGTGCCCCACCTCTTTCCAGCTGGTGTGGAGGGTCCCCAGCCGCAGGGGCCGGGACTCCCAGCCGGGGGGAACAGGAGGGTTGGCAGGCGACAGGGCACAGCGTGCTACAGACTGGCCAGCCCAGGAGCCAGAAGGCGTCAGTGCCATCCATCCTGGGCGAGGGGTCCCCAAGCTGGGCCCTGGCCCTGGCCCCCTCCCTTCCTTCCTCCCCAGCTGGCCCAGCCTCTGTCCTGTGTCTCTGGATGAAAGGTGTCACGGGGTTGCTTGGGGTACCGAGGACCGGAGAGGTCGCCATGTTGGTCTAACCCAGAAAAGCAGCAGAGCCGCGCGGCAGCTGTTTCGTTAGGTGGCGACAGGCACAGTAGCTGTGGACATGTGAGCCGTCAATGCACCAAAACACCTCGTATGTTCCTATCTGGTAGTGCTGGAGGGACCTCAAGAGGTGACTGAGTCCAGTCCCCTGCCCTCCCAGCAGGACCAAGGTGTAACAGGACAGGGTTTCTGGGCACAGCCGGAGAAATCCATCCAGGTACCTTTGCTTAAAATCCAGGCCACTTACAGCCCCAGGCTGGGATTTCCTTCTCACTGAGGCAGATCCAACCAACCACACAGCACCTCTGCCAGCCCCACTGGCCAGCCAGGAGCCACACAAGCAAACCCACAGACTTCTCAGCTGCTCTGCCAGCCCAGACCAGCAACCCCCAGTGAGAGGCTCTTAAGCCTGTTTCACCAAATACCACACAGATCATTCCAGACCCCAAAGGGCCCAGCCCCAGCCCCAGCCCCTGGTGAATATACACTTGGGTCTTATCCAAACAACAGGCTCACCAATTCTTTAGCTCTAACACCTGTGGGTTTATTACTGCAAAAGGAAGAGCAGGGTTAGAGAGAAGAACGGCTCCAGCAATACTTCACGTGCGTCAGTCACAACTGCTGGTGCAGCCAGCGGTGTCATTTGCTGGTTCTTGAAACTCTCCGAAAGTTCGTTTCGGGTTAGGTAGGTTCATGGTTGTCAAAGCTTTGGAGGTCCGGCCCGCTGGGGTCGACGTGCTGCACACGGCCCCTTGGAGGTCCGGCCCACTGGGGTCGACGTGCTGCACACGGCCCCCTTGGAGGTCCGGCCCACTGGGGTCGACGTGCTGCACACGGCCCCTTGGAGGTCCGGCCCGCTGGGGTCGACGTGCTGCACACGGCCCCTTGGAGGTCCGGCCCGCTGGGGTCGACGTGCTGCACACGGCCCCTTGGAGGTCCGGCCCGCTGGGGTCGACGTGCTGCACACGGCCCCTTGGAGGTCCGGCCCGCTGGGGTCCACGTGCTGCACACGGCCCCCTTGGAGGTCCGGCCCTCTGGGGTCCACGTGCTGCACACGGCCCGCTGGGGTCGACGTGCTGCACACGGCCCCTTGGAGGTCCGGCCCTCTGGGGTCCACGTGCTGCACACGGCCCGCTGGGGTCGACGTGCTGCACACGGCCCCTTGGAGGTCCGGCCCGCTGGGGTCCACGTGCTGCACACGGCCCCTTGGAGGTCCGGCCCGCTGGGGTCCACGTGCTGCACACGGCCCCCTTGGAGGTCCGGCCCGCTGGGGTCGACGTGCTGCACACGGCCCCTTGGAGGTCCGGCCCGCTGGGGTCCACGTGCTGCACACGGCCCCCTTGGGGGTCCGGCCCGCTGGGGTCGACGTGCTGCACACGGCCCCTTGGAGATCCGGCCCGCTGGGGTCGACGTGCTGCACACGGCCCCTTGGAGATCCGGCCCGCTGGGGTCCACGTGCTGCACAGGGCCCCTTGGAGGTCCGGCCCGCTGGGGTCGACGTGCTGCACAGGGCCCCTTGGAGGTCCGGCCCGCTGGGGTCGACGTGCTGCACACGGCCCCTTGGAGGTCCGGCCCGCTGGGGTCCACGTGCTGCACACGGCCCCTTGGAGATCCGGCCCGCTGGGGTCGACGTGCTGCACACGGCCCCTTGGAGATCCGGCCCGCTGGGGTCGACGTGCTGCACACGGACCTGTGGACCCCGTGCCAGTGCCAGCCTCCAGAGCTGCCCACCCAAGCCCCCTTCTCACCTGCCAGTCACTGGGGCCAGCAGTCCACCTGCCCACTGGCCGCCAGAGCCCTGTGCTGCTGGAAGCAGCTGCATGTGCCACCCAAGCCCTGCTCTGCTGGGGCCGGCCGCCTGAGTCCCACAAGCCCTGTGAACCTCCCACAAAGGCAGGCACCCCCAGCACCCATCAAATCCCATCCTCCTCCTCTCCCTGCCCCCAGCCCACACTCTCCTTTGCAAAAGGCAACTAGCTCCATGTGGGTCTTTGCTTGCTGGCTGCTGCTTATAACAACAAGAAGTCCTGTGGCACCTTATACGCTAACAGATGTTCTGGGGCATAAGCTTTCATGGGCACAGACCTGCTTCGCCCAGCGCTCTCTTCATAGTGGCTGCACTGGGTCACGCATGTAAAACGGCAGGGGCTGAGAGCTGGAAGCAACGGCAGATCTTTCTTCAAGTGGGGGGGGATGACAGGGCTTGGGCTGAGCTGCCTCACACCCCTCCCTGGAGTTTCTTCACGTCCCCCAGTTTGTTGTAGACTAACAGCTGTTTTGGAGCATGAGTTCCGGGGGCACAGAGCCCCTTTGTCAGACGCATGAGAGTCGCGAGCCGAGTAAGACGCGTCTGCTGACGCGGGTCTGTGCCCACAAAAGCTCATGCTCCAAACTAGTTCAGTCTGAGGTGCCACAGGACTGGTTCTTTGTCTGGGTGGTCACTCGCTAATGAGTAGGACATCCTCATGTCACCCTCCGATCTGGGAGTCAGTGCATGGCTGACCAGCCCGATGCTGGAGCTGCCGCTCTTAGCACAAAAGGGGTAGAGGCTGGGATCCACTGGAGGGGCACAGGGCAGTTTTGACGCTCTTTTCTTCTCTGCCTCTGCTTGTCGGTTTGTGATGGAGTGGGGGATACCTGTGTGCATGTGAGTGGCTCACAGAGGGTGTGGGGCTCCTACTGAGGGTAACCTTGACGACAGTTTCCTCGCTGGCACCTTTTCCAAGTGCAGGCTCTGCTCTCTCCCCAGGCTGCTGCTGCTGTTTCACACAGACAGACAATGGGAGACACTCTCTCCTTTGTCCCAGCCCCCCTGGCTGGTCTCAGACACACACCCAGAAGGTGAGGCAGCTTCTCTCACTGACAATTTGCCATTTCCAGTGGGCCAGCTGCTTTCCTGCACAGACACACAGGCACCTTCCTCAGCCCAGGCCTGGAAAACTCTTCACCGGCCTGTCTTGGCCACTAGTAGATGATGGGTTGGAATCGCTCCTTCCCTCCTTGAGCTGCACCAGGCCACTCGGTTCAGAGCTCCAGGCAGTCCAGGGTTTCCTGCCCCGATCCGAGCTCACCCCTGCAGGAGCTTCCTTAACCCTCAGCTCTGCCACTGCACATCCACACTGCCTTCTCCAGCTCCTTTAATCTCTATTCAGTTTCCAGGTGCTGCCACTTCACAGCGGAGTTGCTCAGCGTGGTTGCAGGCTCTCAGGCTGATGCCCTCTGCACCCCACAATTTCTAGAAGAATCCCTTCAGTGTGCCAGGCTCCTTCCGGGTCACGAGCTCCCCAGGGTTAGGCCATAGGCCCCTCCACCCTCTGGGACTGACTCCAACAGACTCCCCGAGGAACCCCTTCTTCAGTGTGACACCCCCTCTTAAGGACCACAACCACACACTCTTGGGAAGAACTCATTCAGCGTCAGCCTCCTCCTGGGTCACTTGTTCCTGGGGGTTGGGCCCTTGGCCCCTCCACCTTCTGGGACCAACTCCAACTGACTCCCAGGAGTAACCCCTCCTCGGGTGTGACAACCCCTCTTGAGGACCATGATTGCAGTTACTTGGGTTCAGTCACAGGCCCCTCCACCTTGGGGAGCTGCACCTCACTGCCTGTCAGCACACCTGGGTACTGATCAGGCCATTCTTGATTAGTACTGTAGGGTCCAGGAAACGTCTCTTTTGTATGTTGTAATCGAGGCATAAGTTGATGGTGGGGTGTAGATTGTGAAAGTCTCTGTGGAATTCTAGGATGGCCTGATCAGTACCACACTGTACCGAAAACCTACTGATCGCTATACTTATCTACACCCTTCTAGTTTCCATCCTGAACATGTGACTAGATCCATTGTTTACAGTCAAGCTCTTAGGTACAATCTCATTTGCTCTGATCCAACTGACAGAGACCAAAAACTACAAGAACTTTACCAAATATTCATAAACCTGAATTACCCACCAGGAGAAGTAAAAAAACAAATTGACAGGGCCAGACGAATACCCAGAGACCAGCTACTCCAAGATCGGCCCAGAAAAGCCAAGAACAGAACACCACTGGTCATCACTTACAGCCCCCAACTCAGACCACTGCAACGCATTATTAAAGAACTACAACCTATTCTTAATCAGGATGCCACACTCCAGCAGGCCCTGGGTGACAGGCCTGTTCTCTCCTACAGACAACCTCCCAACCTCATGAGGATCCTCACTAACAGCCACAGTCTATACCCCAGGAACACTGTCCTGGAACCTTTCCCTGCAACAAAGCCCGCTGCCAGGTTTGTCCACATATCTTCTCTGGAAATACCATCACTGGACCTAACCAGGTTACTCACAGAATCACGGGCACTTTCTCATGCTCCTCTGCTAACATCATATATGCCAACAATGCCCAGATGCTTTGTATATTGGACAGACTTCTAACTCCCTTAGACAAAGGGTCAACGGGCACAAAACAGACATCAAAACACTCCAGATCCACAAACCAGTTAGTCAACATTTGAATGGAATGGGGCATTCTGTCAATGACCTCAAGGTATCTGTGTTAATGAAGAGACATTATCGCTCCGTTCTGGAAAGAGAAGCAGCTGAGCTGGCTTTTATATTCAAATTCGGCACATTAACACGTGGTTTAAATCGTGATGGGAACTTTCTGAGTCACTATAGGGGCTCGTCTGCATACTTGGCTCAGTCTAATTCTTGATCTTCCCCCCCACCCCTCCACTCTCTGATTTGCTCACCTTGATTATCTTTTTCTGATTTGTCCTCCTTGCTTCCTGTTTTTGGTTCTCTGCGTCTTAAATATTGAGTCTGTTCTGGTCTGGCTATGGCCTGAAGAAGTGGGTCTGTCCCACGAAAGCTCACCTAATAAACTATTTTGCTAGTCTTTAAAGTGCTACTTGACTGCTTTTTGTTTTGATCTCTCTGGCTGTGCCCTCCCTTCTAACAAGAGCTGGGCCATTGATGATCTCAGGGAGACGGCCCCCTCCCAGCCAGTCTGGAAACTTGCAAACTAAACTGGTTTCTAAAAGTTGTTTTGTTTTGTGAGTCCCAGATGCAGAAGCCGTATGAAGGAATCCCTGTTTATCCCTTACTGGCCCACCAGGCCCACAGCTCCTTTGTCCTTCCAACTCCAACTTTTGCTTCCCCATGGAATCAGAAGTGGAGTCCAGTATAAGTGTTTCCAGCATCTGGAGATGGGGGATTGCTGGCCCTCTCCTGCATCCTACAGAGACTGACTGTGCGGCTGTTTCACTTGGTTGTCACAAGGCTGCTCCCACTCCCTGAGAGTTCTCGCTTTACTTGGACCAACTTCCAGTTCCTGAGAAACCTTTACCCTGCCTGCTCTGGGCCCTTGCAGAGCACAGCCAGTGGCTTGACACTCAGGCAGGTCCTGGCCACCAGGAGCTGAAACAAACTTCTCCCCAGGCAAAGGTCTGGCTCTGGTGCTTGCAGACAAGCACCTTTCCCGTTCACTCTCCTTCACCTCACTCCCATTTTCTGCAGTCCCCACAGAAGACGGGTCAGGAAAAGTTTCAGGGAAATTCTCTTCCTCAAGTGTTCCCCCAAACAACTCCCCCCCCCGTCTGCCTCCACAGGGGCACTGCTCCCTCGAGCCACAACCAGCTCTTGGGTTTCACCTACACCCAGGATCACTTCTGGCCCATCAGGCAGACAGCCAGTACCACCAGACGGAAGGTCAGGATCCCTTTCCTCCCTTCTGCTGCCAGCTTCTTTAACTTAATCAGGCAGTGTAACTCCATTGCCCGTCTGCTCTTCCTGTTTCCTGGCTCGATGACGACTCTGGTCAGACAGAGTCCTCTCACCCCTCCCAGTAACTCCTCAGCAGCAGGCAAAGAACAAGTGCCAGGATCGTCTGGTCTCTGGATTCCCCGGTGATACTAACTGGATCAGACTGAGTTAAAGGATCGTCCTCCCTGAGAGAGACAGAGGTAGGCCCACTGCCCATCTGGGCTTCAGCTGCCCTCAGATCCACCTCTGGGATCTTGGCCCCATCTTGAGCTCCACCAGGCTGAGACAAAGGAGTTATTTCCCTAAAAACAGAAGCACCTTTCTTGCACCAAGGACCAGCGTCCTTAGCAGGGATACCACTGCCCGACCCAGAGCCATTCCCTCTGTTCCAGCCCCCATGGCTGGATTGAGAGTCACACCTGGAATGCTCTTTTGGGGTTCCCTCTCCAGCCACCCCAGGCTGGGGAATCCTCAGACAATGGACTAGTAACACCTTTGTACTGAAGACAAAGGGGGAGGTGGAGCCTGAGGGGTTTGAATTGGAACTGGGAGTTGGGAAACAGTGAGTCTGGGCTGAGACAGACAAAGAAAGGGGCCCTCAGGGCCTCCTCTCCCCAGTATGGATTGGACTGGCCATCTCTGCTGGCCGCACTGACTCCTCTGTACAAGGCTGTGCCCTGTTGGCTAATAAACCTGCTGTTCTCCTGCTGAGTGAGAGTCACTCCTGCCTGCAGACAAGGGGCAGAGCTTGGGGAACCCCAAATCCCATTACACCTGTGCTGTGGCAGGACCTCTCAAATGATGATTATGGAATCACAGGGCTGGAAGGGACCTCAGGAGGTCATCTAGTCCAGCCCCCTGCTTCAAGCAGGATCAACCCCACTAAGTCATCCCAGCCAGGACCTTGTCCAGCCGGGACTTAAAAACCTCCAACGATGGAGAATTCACCAGCTCTCCAGGCAACACATTCCAATGCTTCACCACCCTCCTGGTGAAGTAGTTTTTCCTAATATCTAACCTACACCTCTCCCTCTCTGTAATGTGAGACCATTACTCCTTGTTCTGCCATCTGACACTACTGAGAACCATTTCTCTCCATCCTCTTTAGAGCTCCCCTTCAGGAAGTTGAAGGCTGCTATTAAATCACCCCTCAGTCTTCTCTTCTGTAAACTAAACAAGCCCAAATCCCTCAGCCTGTCCTCATAGGTCTTGTGCTCCAGCCCCTTAATCATTTTTGTTGCCCTTCGCTGAACCTGCTCCAGCAAATCCACATCCTTTTTATACTGGGGGGCCCAAAACTGGACACAATATTCCAGATGTGGCCTCACCAGTGCCGAATAAAGAGGAATAACCACTTCCCTAGATCTGCTCGAAATGCTCCTCCTAATGCACCCCAGTATGCCGTTAGCCTTCTTGGCTACAGGGGCACACTGTTTACTCATATCCAGCCTTTCATCTACCATGACCCCTAGGTCCCTTTCCATCCTACTGCTGCCGAGCTAGTTGGTCCCCAGCCTGTAACAATGCTTGGGATTCTTCTGTCCCAGGTGCAGGACTCTTCACTTGTCCTTGTTCAACCTCATCAGATTTCCTTTACCTCAAACCTCCAATTTATCCAGGTCCCTCTGAATCCTCTCTCTACCTCTCCCTCTATCTTGGTGTCATCTGCAAACTTGCTGAGGGTGCAATCCAGTCCCTCATCCAGGTCATTAATAAAGATGTTGAACAACACTGGCCCCAGAACCGAGCCTTGGGGTGTTATGCTTATAAGAAGCACATGTGATCTTTTTAGAGAGATGAGGCAAGAACGTCATGTTTATTGAGTACACAGCATCATTAGATTATACACATAACTTACTCAGGGGCATCTGCACACACCCCCCACCCCCATTTTGTGGTTGCTTATAGTTACCAAAGGTTGTTCACTCGAATCCCTTGGCCAGATGGATTACAGGTGCACGCGGAGCCAGGTTCTGTTGATCCAGATCAAGGCTCAGATATTGACAAGAGGAGAAGAGGAGCCCAGCTCTGCAGTGGGGCACACGCCTCTTATAGCTTTTAGTCCACAGTTCTGGTTCTGTCCCACTACCCCAGGCACCATGAGTCACCAGTCAATGGCAGAGGGGCTTGATCCTTTCCCACTGCCCAGGTTTCTGTGTGACTCATCACTTGCAGATGGGACTTCATCTTCCTCTCCTGGTGGGTCACTGCTGTAGAGTCCAGTTCTCATTGTTCTTCAGCTGCCAAGTCCTGGTTGTCCATACAGGTGAGCTCCAGAGGGTAACTCTGTAAGCATCTGCATTCACACTTCCAGGTGCCTCTCACACACCCCCACTCTCACAGACAGCACAAGGTTTACAGGCTCATACAAGAGTGAAATGGAGTTTTAGGTACAATATGGAATCAGGTGCAGAGCGTGTGGGAGGATAAAATAACCAATATAAAGGATAATACGATGGTAGAAAGTAGTGTACAAAATAACAAGTTTAGAGAGTAATACAAAAGTCTGTGGCCTATTAAAAAGATACAGGGTGATACCAAGATACACAGTAATACAAAGATCTATTAATTTATACCTAGCCATTTAGGGATGCTACAGGGGCACTCCGCTTGAAACCGACCACCATCCAGATATTGAGCCACTGACCACGACCCCTTGGGCCCGACCGTCAAGCCAGCTTTCTATCCATCTTACAGTCCATGGATCCAATCCATATGTCCTTAACTTAGGGACAAGAATGTTGTGGGAGACCATCTCAAAAGCCTTGCTGAAGTCAAGGTGTATCACATCCACTGACTTCCCCACGTCCACGCAACCTGTTACCTCATCATAAATGTAACCCTTTTGCCGGAAGGAGTCAGCTGCAACCAGGGCTGGGTTCAACATCTAGGGTTCCTTTTCATCCATCTCACACAGAACTGGCTCAAGCCCCCACCCAGTAGCCTGGGAAACAAGGTTAGCTCAGTCAGCAAGGGTGAGGCTTACTACCAGCAGTTGATCTGGAGGTGCGAACACCAAGGGAGGGGAAGCTGCTTTTGTATTTAGCCAGCCATTCGCAGTCTTTGTTTAAGCCTGACCTGAGGGCATCGAATTTGCAGATGAAATGTAGCTCAGAAATTTCTCTTTGGAGTCTGGTCCCGAAATTTCTTTGCTGTAAGATAGCTACTTTTAAGTGTGCTACTGTGTGGCCTGGGAGATTGAAGTGCTCTCCTACGGGTTTTTGTATATTGCCATTTCTGAAATCTGATTTGTGCGCGTTTATTCTTTTACAGCAAATAAATTTCAGGACCAGACTCCAAAGAGAAATTTCTGAGCTACATTTCATCTGCAAATTCAACGCCCTCAGCTCTGGCTTAAACAAAGACTGTGAATGGCTGGCTAAATACAAAAGTGGCTTCCCCTCCCTTGGTGTTCACACCTCCAGATCAACTGCTGGTAGTAAGCCTCACCCTTGCTGACTGAGCTAACCTTGTTATCCCCACCCTTGCTCTGGCTTATTTATACCTGGCCCTGCAGATTTCCAAGACCAGCATCTGATGAAGTGAGTCTGTGCTCACGAAAGCTCATGCTCAAAACTTTTGTTAGTCTATAAGGTGCCACAGGACCCTTCGTTGCTGTTACAGATCCAGACTAACACGGCTACCCCTCCGATACTGTCCATTCAGTCACTGCTTCCCCTACCAGCCAGCTGCCAGTTGCACTGGCTGCTGCGGGGTTGGTCTGAGGCAAAACCCTGTGATTTGAGCTCTCAGCATCTACCACAGTAGAAGCTCATAGAACATGAACGCTAGTAGCCAGCTCTATTTTTCAACGGGGGGAGAACTAGTCAAATCAGGCTTATAGCTATATGGCCAAGGTTTACACAAAGCTAAACTACTCAGCTAGCTGCTTCAACCCGCACCTCTCCCCCTCTGCTTGACAGTGCTTTACACCAGGGGAGCCCTGTGTAATCCAGTCTTACGCAGTTATGACGACTGCCCGGTCCCCCACAACATCTTGGAGCATTGGTGAGATTTCACAGTTCTTATACTGAGCGTTAGCGTAAATGATTTTACAACAATGGGCACATGCAGCCCTTTGCACTCTCATGCAGATGATCTCTGGGAGACACATTCCTCCCGGCCTTCAGCAGCACTGAGTTCCTGCTGGCACGTTCCCTGCATAGGAGCTAATCAGATTGGTGAGGCAGGACTTGCCCTTGGTGAATCCATGTTGACTACTTTCCTCAGGAGCTCTCAAACAACGGTTTACCTTCATTTGGCTCTACAGGGGCAACTTACATATTACAAAGACACCTTCGATACGTGTAGTAATCTCAGGCAAACCACTTCACTTGACAGACACTCGCAGTAAGTAATTTTCTTCCCCTCCCCCTCTTGCACCCTCCTTCTGTCCAATGTAGCTGATTTGTCAGTTTTTATTTCACACAGAATCACAGGGCTGGAAGGGACCTCAGGAGGTCGTCTAGTCCAGCCCCCTGCATCAAGCAGGATCAGCCCCCACCAAGTCATCCCAGCCAGGACCTTGTCCAGCTACGACTTAAAAACCTCAAGGGATGGAGAATCCACCACCTCTCTAGGCAACACATTCCAGTGCTTCACCACCCGCCTGGTGAAGTAGTTTTTCCTAATATCTAACCTACTGTGATGGAGTTCAGGGGTCCCCCTGCACTGCACCCCGTCTGCTGGCAGGAGAGACTTACTCAGCAGGTACAACAGAAGGTTTATTAGGCAACAGAAGCCCAGTTTCTCACAGAAGCGACAGTACAGCAGCCAGAGACAGTCCTTCCAACCCGTCCTGGGGAGAAGACCCCGAGGGGTGCCCCTCTGGGGTGTAGCTTTCCCCCTCCTCAGGCTGGCTGCCTTCCAGCTCTCCCTTTCCTAGCCTCTAACTGCCGCCCCCGATTCAAAACCCAGCTCAGCTCCTCCCTGCTCTTTGTTCAGGCAGAGGTGTTACCTGCCAGTTGTAGCCCCAGGCTCATCCTTAGCCACTGGGAGCTGCTGCTTGCCTCAGACATCCAGCCTGACTCTCACATGCACTCCCCACACTCCATCACACAGCCCCCTCTTCAGCTTCAGACCATTACTCCTTGTTCTGCCGTCTGACACCACTGAGAACAGTTTCTCACTCTCCTCTTTAGAGCTCCCCTTCAGGAAGTTGAAGGCTGCTATTGAATCACCTCTAAGTCTTCCCTTCTGTAAACTAGACAAGCCCAAATCCCTCAGCCTCTCCTCACAGGTCTTGTGCTCCAGCCCCTTAATCATTTTTGTTGCCCTTCACTAAACCTGCTCCAGCAAATCCACATCTTTTTTATACTGGGGGGCCCAAAACTGGACACAATAGTCCAGATGTGGCCTCACCAGTGCCGAATAAAGAGGAATAACTACTTCCCTAGATCTGCTCGAAATGCTCCTCCTAATGCACCCCAGTATGCCGTTAGCCTTCTTGGCTGCAGGGGCGCACTGTTTACTCATATCCAGCCTTTCATCCACCAGAACCCCTAGGTCCCTTTCCATCCTACTGCTGCTGAGCCAGTCGGTCCCCAGCCTGTAACAATGCTTGTGGGGTGGGGTGGGGGGGGGGAGGATGAGCACGAGCACCAGCTATAAGAGAGAGAGCTGGGCATGGGGGTTCAGCCGGCGGGGGCCAGGCTGTGCTGGCAGGGGGCTGGATTCCTTTAACCTCACCTCGAGCTCCAGCCGTCGCAGCTCTGCGGCGGGGGACTCTGCCCGCGATGGACCACCGCTAGCTGAGCGCGACCTGGTGGGCACCACATCTGTCTGACGGCGCCGAGCCCCCGCTCCTGTCTCAGAATCCAAAACCTCCCCGGGGGCGACTGGCCACTTCCTGCCGGGACAGGCTCTGCCCCACCCGGATCGGTCATTCTCTTCCAGCTGGGCCTTGGTCGCCTTCCCCGTGGTCAGGCCCCTCTCACTGCACAGCCCTGCTAGCTCTGCCTTCAGGAGTCAGGCATAACCCATCTCCCCGCTGTCTCCTGGGGTATCCACTCACCAGCAGCAGCTGCAGCACCGCAAGGCTCCCACGAATCGCTCTGTTCCACCTCTGGCTCTTGAAACTCCTTCTCCTGCGCTCAGTCAGTCGCTGCTGGGAGCTGATCCGTGGGTGCAGCGCATCCCACTCTGACAGTGGGATGGGGTTCGGGGTCCCCAAGCTTTGCCCCCGGCCGCAGGCAGGAGTGACTCTCACTCAGCAGGTGGAACAGGAGGTTTAGGAGGCGACAGAGCCCAGCTCAGCACAGAGGGGTTAGTACAGCTGGCAGAGACAGTCCTTCCAACCCGTCCTGGGGAGAGGAGCCCGAGGGGGGCCCCTCTGGGGTGTAGCCTCCCCCCTCTCCAGGCTGGCTGCCTTCCAGCTCCCTCTCCCCCAGCTTCTCACTGCTGCCCCCGATTCAAACCCAGCTCAGCTCCTCCCTGCTCTGTGTTCAGGGCAGAGGTGTCACCTGCCAGCCTAGGTTACAGCCCCAGGGGTCACCCCAGCTGGGGCAGGGGGCAACTGCTCAGCCTGTCACTCAAACACACCCTGCCCCACTGCACCCCCCCACCCTGCGCTGTGCAACCTGGGGGGCTCTGTGGTGTGTGACACCCCCCTTCACTGCCCCCAGTCCTGCTCTGCCCCCCAGCTGGAGGCAGTGCTGGGTTAGTGCCAGGTGCGATTTCTCTCCAGCCCGGGTGTGGGCCAGGACATCTGCTCCTTCGCCTTCATCGCCGCCAGCCCCTTCCATGGCCACGTGCTCTGGTGCGAGCCCAATGCTGCTGGGCTGAGCAAGGCGCTGCTGGCTGCCTGCATGGTGAGAGCCTGGCCCCTGCCTCCAGGGCCCCCCCAGCCCGGCTCGGCCCCTGCCTCCGAGGCCCTGCAGCAGGACCCCAGCCTGGCCCTGCCCCTTCCTCTGGGACTCCCCAGCCTGACACGGACCTGGCCCCCACAGAACGGCCTCTCCCTTTGTTACACTGCTCCTCTGAGCGCCAGCTGCTAACCCCCAGCTCCCCCCAGCGGCACCGTCCGCAGAGCCCGGAGGCCCGGCCGTAAGCCCCCACCTCCTGCCTGGGCTGCAGCATCCGCAGGGCAGCCTGAGAGCCAAACGCCTCGGGGCACAGCCGCCGTGGGCCCCCGGCCCCCCAGGCTGCAGGCATGGCAGGGTGTCCTCGGCCCCTCTCTGTTCTGGACAGTGGAGCGGGCGCACGCCCCGGCACCCTCCGGAGCCGCGTCTCCGTGGGGGGTAAGCTGGGTGCTGTACTGAGCGCCCAGTGAACTCGGCTCGGCGGGCGGCCGCTCAGCAGGGCCAGGCCCCCACGCGGGAGCAGGAGGTGGGTGCTGCAGCCCCAGCACCCAGCCGCACGCCCGTCTTGGGCTGGTCTTTCAGCGAGGGGCCAGGCCGGCTCGGCTCGGCTCAGCACAGCCGCCACTGGTGCCAGAGGGCCTGGACGTGGGTGAAGGGCAGGGCGGGCTGCAGGCCCTGGCAGAGGCGGGGGTCGGCGGAGCGGCCAGTGCGCAGGGCGCAGAGCAGGGCGGCCTTGCAGCCCGGGTCGCAGAGCTGCACCGGGTGCCCCTTGTGGCGCAGGTACCAGAAGTGCTGGAACAGCCGCTCGTCCGCCTGGAGGCGCCGGAGCAGCCGGTCCCAGTCGGCGGGGAAGGTGCTGGGCAGCCCGTAGGCCTGGCGGGCCCGGTACAGCTGCCGCCAGCGCGGCTCGGCCCCCGGCGCGTTGGCCTCCGTCAGGTTCAGGATGAAGGTCTCGTGGTCCAGCACCATGTGGGAACTGCCGGGGTAGTCGCCGTCCAGCTCGTAGACGCGGTAGCCTGGGGGAGCCGAGCAGAGCGGCGACTCAGGCCCTGCGCCCGGGGAGGAACAGCCCCCTGCCGGCCGAACCCCACCGCCGGGGGCGGCCCCCCTCCCGCCCCCCCACTGGCCGAACCCCCACCCCTGGGGGCGGCCCCCATCCGGCCCCCCCGCCGGCACAGCCTGGCCCCTGCCGGCCGAACCCCCTCCCCAAGGGGCAGCCCTATCCGGCCCCCCGCCGGCACAGCCTGGCCCCTGCCAGCCGAACCCCCTCCCCAAGGGGCAGCCCTATCCGGCCCCCCGCCGGCACAGCCTGGCCCCTGCCGGCTGAACCCCACCGCTGGGGGCGGCCCCCCTCCGGCCCCCCCGCTGGCCAAACCCCCACCCCTGGGGGCGGCCCCCATCCAGCCCCCCCGCCGGCACAGCCTGGCCCCTGCCGGCCGAACCCCCTCCCCAAGGGGCAGCCCTATCCGGCCCCCCGCCGGCACAGCCTGGCCCCTGCCGGCTGAACCCCACCGCTGGGGGCGGCCCCCCTCCGGCCCCCCCGCTGGCCAAACCCCCACCCCTGGGGGCGGCCCCCATCCAGCCCCCCCGCCGGCACAGCCTGGCCCCTGCCGGCCAAACCCCCTCCCCAAGGGGCAGCCCTATCCGGCCTCCCGCTGGCACAGCCCCAACCCTCACCGGCAGCCCAGTCTGTCCCCCCACCCCCGGGGGCAGCCCCCATCCAGCCCCCCCGCCAGCATAGCCTGGCCCCTGCCGGCCGAACCCCCACCCCAAGGGGCAGCCCTATCCGGCCCCCCGCCAGCACAGCCTGGCCCCTGCCGGCTGAACCCCACCGCCGGGGCCAGCCCCCATCCAGCCCCCCCGCTGGCTGAACCCCAACCCTCACCGGCAGCCCAGTCTGTCCCCTCACCCCTGGGGGCCGCCCCGCCCTGCCCTCACCGGGGTTCAGGTTGATGTAGGTGGTGACGCTGGGCGCCACAAAGGCCACGGAGACGGGGCGCGTGAGCGTCTCCTCGTCGTAGAACATCTCAAAATCGTCCACGTGCGTGTGGCCGAAGAACTGGGCAGCGATGGTGCCCTCGAACCTGCCGCAGGTGGGCAGAGACAGGCGTCAGGGGCTGGCCGCTCCCTGGGGCCCTGGCCTGCAGCGCAGCCCCATGGCGGGGGGCTGAGCCCGGCCAGACTCTGCCCCAGGCTCTGCACACGCCCGACGGGATGGGTGGGACCCCACTTGTCGCCCCATCCCAGGCCCGCGGCAGGGGGCCGGAGCAGGCAGTGCTCGGGGCGGGACCCAGGCGTCCGGGGCAGCGCTCACCTGTCGACAATGCGATAGTAGTTCCAGCTCCAGCTCCTCAGGCAGTGGGCCGGGGGGATGTGCCCGATGACGTGCACCTGGGACAGCGGCCGGCGTGAGCGGGGTGGGGCTGGGACAGCCCCAAGGCAGCCCCAGCAACTCCCTGCCCCCCACCTCCAACCTCCCTGAGGCAGCCACCGCCCCCCAGCCCCCACCTCCAACTGCCCCGTGGAGCCCCAGCGCCCCCCACCTCCACCGGCCCCCGGCCCCCCCTGCCTCCAACCGCCCCGAGGAGCCCCCGGCCCCCCCCACCTCCACCGGCCCCCGGCCCCCCCTGCCTCCAACCGCCCCGAGGAGCCCCAGCAACTCCCTGCCCCCCACCTCCACCGGCTCCCGGCCCCCCCTGCCTCCAACCGCCCCGAGGAGCCCCAGCGCCCCCCACCTCCACCGGCCCCCCCTGCCTCCAACCGCCCCGTGGAGCCCCAGCGCCCCCCCCACCTCCACCGGCCCCCGGCCCCCCCTGCCTCCAACCGCCCCGAGGAGCCCCCGGCCCCCCCCACCTCCACCGGCCCCCCCTGCCTCCAACCGCCCCGAGGAGCCCCAGCAACTCCCTGCCCCCCACCTCCACCGGCCCCCGGCCCCCCCTGCCTCCAACCGCCCCGTGGAGCCCCAGCGCCCCCCACCTCCACCGGCCCCCGGCCCCCCCTGCCTCCAACCGCCCCGTGGAGCCCCAGCGCCCCCCACCTCCACCGGCCCCCCCTGCCTCCAACAGCCCCGAGGAACCCCAGCGACCCCCAGCCCCCACCTTCACCGGCCCCCCCTGCCTCCAACAGCCCCGAGGAGCCCCAGCGACCCCCACCTCCACCGGCCCCCCCTGCCTCCAACCGCCCCGTGGAGCCCCAGCGCCCCCCACCTCCACCGGCTTCCGGCCCCCCCTGCCTCCAACAGCCCCGAGGAGCCCCAGCGCCCCCACCTCCACCGGCTCCCGGCCCCCCCTGCCTCCAACAGCCCCGAGGAGCCCCAGCACCCCCACCTCCACCGGCCCCCCCTGCCTCCAACTGCCCCGTGGAGCCCCAGCGCCCCCCACCTCCACCGGCCCCCGGCCCCCCCTGCCTCCAACCGCCCCGTGGAGCCCCAGCGCCCCCCACCTCCACCGGCCCCCGGCCCCCCCTGCCTCCAACCGCCCCGTGGAGCCCCAGCGCCCCCCACCTCCACCGGCCCCCCCGCCTCCAACAGCCCCGAGGAACCCCAGCGACCCCCAGCCCCCACCTCCACGGGCTCCCGGCCCCCCCTGCCTCCAACAGCCCCGAGGAGCCCCAGCGCCCCCCACCTCCACCGGCCCCCGGCCCCCCCTGCCTCCAACCGCCCCGTGGAGCCCCAGCGCCCCCCACCTCCACCGGCCCCCCCGCCTCCAACAGCCCCGAGGAACCCCAGCGACCCCCAGCCCCCACCTCCACCGGCTCCCGGCCCCCCCTGCCTCCAACAGCCCCGAGGAGCCCCAGCGCCCCCCACCTCCACCGGCCCCCGGCCCCCCCTGCCTCCAACCACCCCGTGGAGCCCCAGCGCCCCCCACCTCCACCGGCCCCCCCGCCTCCAACAGCCCCGAGGAACCCCAGCGACCCCCAGCCCCCACCTCCACGGGCTCCCGGCCCCCCCTGCCTCCAACAGCCCCGAGGAGCCCCAGCGACCCCCACCTCCACCGGCCCCCGGCCCCCCCTGCCTCCAACCGCCCCGTGGAGCCCCAGCGCCCCCCACCTCCACCGGCTCCCGGCCCCCCCTGCCTCCAACAGCCCCGAGGAACCCCACTGCCGCCCACCCCCAACCTCCCTGAGGCAGCCACCGCCCCCCTCCTACACCGGCCCCCAACAGCCCCAAGGTGGCCACTGGCCCCCAGCCCCCCCGTGGAGCCCCACTGGCCCCCCCACCTCCAACCGCCCCGTGGAGCCCCACCGCCCCCACCTCCACCAGCCCCCAACAGCCCCGAGGTGGCCACCAGCCCCCGGCCCCCCCAACTCCCACCGCCCCGTGGAGCCCCAGCAACTCCCTGCCCCCCACCTCCAACAGCCCTGAGGCAGCCACCGCCCCCCACCCCCCCGAAGAGCCCCACCGCCCCCACCTCCAACCGCCCCATGGAGCTCCCCCGCCCCCCGTGCCCCCAGGAAAGGCCCCTCCTGGAGCCAGGCCAGCAGAGCCCCACCTTCTCGCCCCGCTGCTCCGCAGCCTGCAGCACCCCCACCAGCCACTGCAGCTGCCCCGCCGGGTCGGTGGCGTTGAGCAGCAGCCAGAAGTTGGCCTGCGAGCAGAAGTTCATGTTGAGGGAGACGAGGCGCAGACCGGGCCGCAGGCGCAGCGTGTAGAACCCGCCGACCCTGTGGGGAGCCCAGTCAGGCGGGGGGGAGGGCGGCTTCTGCCCTGCCCCCCCAGAGCGCACCCCCCCACCCGGCCAGCCTCCGCCCCCCCAGAGCGCGCCCCCCCACCCGGCCTGCTCTGCCCCCCAGGCCAGCCTCCGCCCCCCCAGAGCGCACCCCCCAGCCGGCGAGCCTCCGCCCCCCCAGAGCGCGCCCCCCCACCCGGCCAGCCTCCGCCCCCCCAGAGCGCGCCCCCCCACCCGGCCTGCTCTGCCCCCCAGGCCAGCCTCCGCCCCCCCAGAGCGCCCCCCCACACCCGGCCAGCCTCCGCCCCCCCAAAGCACCTCCCCCACCCGGCCTGCTCTGCCCCCCAGGCCAGCCTCTGCCCCCCCCAGAGCGCCCCCTCCACCCAGCCAGTCTCCGCCCCCCCAGAGCGCCTCCCCCACCCAGCCTGCTCTGTCCCCCAGGCCAGCCTCCACCCCCCCAGAGCACCCCCCCACCTGGCCTACTCTGCCCCCCAGAGCGCCTCCCCCACCCGGCCTGCTCTGCCCCCCAGGCCAGCCTCTGCCCCCCCAGACTGCCCCCCCCACCCAGCCAGCCTCCGCCCCCCAGGCCAGCCTCCATCCCCCCAGAGCGCCCCCCCACCCCCAGCCACCCTCTCCCAGCAGCCCCCCTACCCAGCCAGCCTCCACCCCCCCCGAGTGCCCCCCCACACCCAGCCAGCCCCCCCCGGCAGCCCCCCCAGAGCACCCCCCCACACCTAGCAGCCTCCCACACAGCGCCTCCCCCACCCGGCCTGCCCTGCCCCCGCCAATTGCCTCCCCCACCTGACCAGCTTCCGCCCTCCCAGAGCGCCCCCCCACATCCAGCCAGCCTCCCCCAGCAGCCCCCCCACCCGGACAGCCTCTGCCCCTGCAGAGCGCCCCCCCACACCCAGCCGATCTCCCCTGCCAGAGTGCCCCCCCACACCCAGCCAGCCCTGCCCCCCAGAGCGACTCCCCACCCACCCAGCCTTTCCCTACCACCCCAGCCCCAGCCCTGCCCCACCTGAGGGTCTGCAGCGCCTCGGGGGGCAGCCAGCCCTGCCAGGCCTCGGCCATGGCCCCGTAGAGCCAGGCAGAGGACTGGTTGCCCTGCACGTAGGGCGGCGGGAAGCCGTTGACGGGCGCGGCCTCGTGGTTGCCCACGGCGGGGTAGACGGGCAGGGGTGCCAGGTACTTGCGCAGCAGGGCGCTGAGGGTGCGTAACGCCAGCAGCTGGTCGGCCCGGCTCTGCTGCCACACGTTGTGGGCGGGGAGGTCGCCCGCCCAGTACACCAGCTGGGGGCGGGGGGCGCGCGCCAGGTGCTGCAGCAGGTTCTTGATGGTGTGCAGCGGCAGGTCGCACTTGCCGTACTCCCCCCAGTAGCCGGCGCCCGCCGAGGGGGAGCCCTGCGCCCGGCCGCCCCGGCAGCACAGCGGGTCGCCGCAGGTGGGGGCGCTGCCGGGCGCGTAGGCCCGGTCCCAGTGCATGTCGGTGAGAAAGAGCAGGCGGGCGGTAGGGGCGCCGGGCGGCGGCGGGGCAGGTGGCACCACAGGGGGCTTGGGGGTGGTGGGCAGCGTGATGTTCCAGTCGGCCAGGATGTCCCAGTGCCCGCAGCGGGCGCCCACCAGCAGGCCGCAGATCTCCGCCGGGCGCAGCACCGAGCGCGCCCACACCGACACCACGTCCTTCTGGAAGAGCTGCACCGCCTGGCTGCACACCTGGGGGCGCGCCAGCCGCAGCACCGTGCACAGCTCGGTCGCCAGCCAGCCCAGGCGCGCCTCGCTCGGCTCCATCTGCAAGGAGGGGGCGTCAGGGCGCATGCCAGGGCCCCCCGGCAGCCCAGCCCAGCCCAGCCCAGCCCAGCCCAGCTGGGTCAGCCGCTGCTGGGACAGACAGCCCCAGCGCCCCCCGGCAGCCCAGCCCAGCCCAGCCCAGCCCACCTGGGTTAGCCGCTGCTGGGACAGACAGCCCCAGCGCCCCCCGGCAGCCCAGCCCAGCCCAGCCCAGCACACCTGGGTTAGCCGCTGATGGGACAGAAGGCCCCAGGGCCATCACTGCAGCTCGGCCACCAAGGGGCAAACACCCTTAACTCTGCCCACTCTCCCAGCAGCCTGCCGCCTCCGTCTCCCATGCGCTCAGCCGCGGCCCCACTGCGTCCTGGCCCCTCCCAGACACCAGGAAGCCCTGGGCACCCCAGCGTGGGTGGGCGCACCCTGAACAGCAAGTATGGGCTTGCAGCCCTTCCCCCCCAGCAGAAGAGGAACCCAGGCGTCCCGGCTCGTGCCCCTCCCCCACGCCAGGGCCGCGGAAGAGCCCAGGCGTCCCGGCTCGTGCCCCTCCCCCACGCCAGGGCCGCGGAAGAGCCCAGGCGTCCCGGCTCGTGCCCCTCCCCCACGCCAGGGCCGCGGAAGAGCCCAGGCGTCCCGGCTCGTGCCCCTCCCCCCGCCAGGGCCGCGGAAGAACCCAGGCGTCCCGGCTCGTGCCCCTCCCCCCGCCAGGGCCGCGGAAGAGCCCAGGCGTCCGAGGGCTGGGCCGGCGGTACCTGCACGCCCTGGTCGATGGCGGAGAAGAGCAGGCGGCAGACCGGGCAGCTCAGGTTCCGCCAGCCGAACTGCGCCCCCGCGGCCGCCAGCTGCTCCTCCAGCGCCGCCGGGCCGGGCCGGGCCGAGCCGAGCCGGGCCAGCGCCCCCAGCCCGGCCAGCGCCAGCAGCACCCGCAGCCGGGCGGCCTGGGCCATGGCGAGCCGCTGCGCTGCCGAGCCGAGCCCGTCCCACGGCCCGGACCGGACCGCCTGCCTCCGCCCCCCGGCCGCCCTGCACCGCCCCTCCCCGTCCCGCCCCCCGGGCCGCCCTGCACCGCCCCTCCCCGTCCCGCCCCCCGGCCGCCTCCGCCCCGCCCCCCGGGCCGCCCTGCACCGCCCCGCCCCCCGGCCGCCGGTGGGGTGCAGCGGCTCGGGCGCTACAGGGGGTGCAGTGACTTGAAGGCACTGGGGGGTGCAGCGGCGCCGGGCATTAAGGAGGGTGCAGCGACTCAGGGGCGCTACGGGGGGTGCAGTGACTTGGAGGCACTGGGAGGTGCAGCGGCTCGTGGCATTACGGAGGGTGCAGCGACTGAGGGGCGCTATGGGGGTGCAGAGACTCAGGAGGTACTACGGAGGGTGCAGCAGCTCGGGCGCTACGGAGGGTGCAGTGATTTGGAGGCACTGGGGGGTGAAGTTTGGGGGGCACTACGGGGGGTGCAGTGACTTAGGGGGCACTACAGGGGGTGCAGTGACGGGGGCGCTATGGGGGGTGCAGTGACTTGGAGGCACTGGCGGGGTGCAGCGGCTCAGGGCATTACGGAAGGTGCAGCGACTCAGGGAGCACTACAGGGGGTGCAGTGACGGGGGCGCTATGGGGGGTGCAGTGACTTGGAGGCACTGGGGGGTGCAGCGACTCAGGGAGCACTACAGGGGGTGCAGTGACTCAGGAGGTACTACGGAGGGTGCAGCAGCTCGGGCGCTATGGGGGGTGCAGTGACTTGGAGGCACTGGGGGGTGCAGCGGCTCGGGCGCTATGGGGGGTGCAGTGACTTGGAGGCACTGGCGGGGTGCAGCGGCTCGGGGCATTACGGAGGGTGCAGCGACTCAGGGAGCACTACAGGGGGTGCAGTGACGGGGGTGCTATGGGGGTGCAGTGGTTTGGGGGGCACTACGGGGGGGTGCAGCGACTCAGGGAGCACTACAGGGGGGTGCAGTGATGGGGGTGCTATGGGGGTGCAGTGGTTTGGGGGGCACTACAGGGGGGTGCAGTGCTTTGGGGCACTATGGAGGGTGCAGTGATTTGGAGGCACTGGGGGGTGAAGTTTGGGGGGCACTACGGGGGGTGCAGTGACTTAGGGGGCACTACAGGGGGTGCAGTGACGGGGGTGCTATGGGGGGTGCAGTGGTTTGGGGGGCACTACGGGGGGGTGCAGCGACTCGGGGCACTACGGGAGTGGGGGGTCGCAGTGATTCATCAGGGCTGGACCAGGGTTTGGGGTCCCCAAGCTCTGCCCGCCATCTGCAGCTGGGGCTGACTCCCTCGGCTGGCGGAAGAGATGCACTGAACTGGGGGGATAAGGAAGGCCCCAGGGAGGTGGGCCTGCACAGCCATGTGCCGGCGGATGTACTAATGAGCACTGGCCAGGTGAACGCCCTCGTCCCTGGTCTTGACCCATAGCCAAAGAAAACGAGGGGTGCTCTCCCCAGGTTCGGGGGTAGATACCCAGCCAAACCCACAGAAGCCTCAGGGGCTGATCTTGAGAGAAAGGGGTGTGATGGGGTTCAGGGGTCCCCCTGCACTGCACCCCATCCACAGGCAGGAGTGACTCTCACTCAGCAGGTACAACAGCAGGTTTCTTAGGCAACAGATGCCCAGTTTCTCACAGAAGCGACAGTACAGCAGCCAGAGACAGTCCTTCCAACCTGTCCTGGGGAGAAGAGCCCGAGGGGTGCCCCTCTGGGGTGTAGCTTCCCCCTCCTCAGGCTGGCTGCCTTCTAGCTCTCTCTTCCCCCAGCCTCTAACTGCCGCCCCCCATTCAAACCCAGCTCGGCTCCTCCCTCCTCTTTGTTCAGGGCTGAGGTGTTACCTGCCAGCCTAGGTTATAGCCCCAGGGTCATCCTTAGTCGCTGGGAGCTGCTCTGCTTGTCTCCCACATCCAGCCTGAGTCTCACACATGCACTCCCCCCACTCCATCACAAGGGGACCCCCAAAACCAGATCTCACAGGCCAGGGGTGCTGGAGCCAGGCAGGGATGGGGAAGTAGCTTCCGCCCCTGCCCCAGCGGAAGAATTCCAGGCAGAGCAGCAGAGAGACCCCTCCTTGCAGAAGCTGAGGGAACTGGCCAGTCTCAGCCCAGCTCCACAGCTGGGGGAGGGCTGCAGGGAGAGACTCCTGTGGGAAAAGGGATTCCTGTACCGGGAGTGGGCTCCCAGATGCAAAGCGGAGGCATGGAAGGTCCAGAGGCAACTGGTGGTCCCCCAAAAGTACCGGTGCAGGTTGCTGTACCTAGCCCATGATGTCCCACTCGCAGGACACCAGGGGATCCACCGCACCAGGAGAAGGTTGTTACAGAACTTTTTTTGGCCAGGGATCTTTGCAGCTGTCCGTCTGTATTGCCTGTCCTGCGATCCCTGCCAGAGGGTGGGGAAGAGCTGGGACAAGGGGAAAGCTGCCTTGAGGCCACTGCCCATCATAGAGGAGCCTTTCCAGAAAGTGGCTATAGACATAGTGGGCCCCTTCAGCAAGGCAACACATTCGGGGAAGAAATATATTTTGGTAGTGGTAGATTTTGCCACGCGATACCCAGAAGCAGTGGCCTTGACCTCTGTCGACGCTGACACCGTGGCGGATGCAGTGCTGTCCATTTTCAGCAGAGTGGGGTTCCCCAAGGAGGTCCTCACAGAGCAGGGGTCCAACTTCACGTCGGCACGTTGGGGACAAAGCTTGTGGGACAAGTGTGGGGTCCGGCACACCTGGGCCACAGCCTACCACCCGCAGACCAATGGGCTGGTGGAGAGGTTCAGTGGGACTCTGAAGCAGATGCTGAGAAACCCCACGACTGGGACAAGTACTTACCCCACCTGCTGTTTGCATACAGGGAGATGCCCCAGGAACCATGGAGTTCCCCTCTTTGAGCTGCTGTGTGGAAGGAGGGTACGGGGACCCCTGGACTTGCTCAGAGAAGAGTGGGAGCGGACGGCCTCCTGCTTCCAGTCTGGCCCTGAGAGCAGCCGTCTTCGCACATCTGTCAGGCCAAGCCACCTGGGGGCGGAATTATCGGGCTGCAAACAGCCATGAGAGAGCACTGGGGTACAAGGCGGTCAGCCCCCCAAAATGTCACACCCCCTCCCCAGTTCTGCCGGGCCCCCCCACTCCCACCCACGTACCCCAACCTCCTTCTCTGCCAGGGCCACACACTCCCACCCACATACCCCCACCTTCCCAGCTCTTCCAGGGCCCCCCACTCCCACCCCTGCTGCCTGCCTCCAGTCGGGGGGCGGATCTGGCCATGTTGCAGATGCATCCAGCAAGGTCAGTGCCTGATGCCATGGATACGGACCCATTGCTATGACAACCAGGGCCACTCATCAGTGTCCCTCAAGGGCGCGGGGGCTTATAACCCCCCCAAGAGCCAGGGGCTACTGCGGCCAGCTAAACAACCTTCCTGCACCTCCGCCACTGCCAGCCCCCACTGCCCCAGCCCTGTCCCCCAAACCTCCCTGCCAGCCCCCACCGCCTCAGCCCCGTCCCCCAGACCACCCTGCCAAACCCCACCTCCTCAGCCCCATACCCCAAACCACCCTGCCAGCCCCCACCTCCACAGCCCTGTCCCCCAAATCACCCTGCCAGCCCGCACCTCCACAGCCCCGTCCCCCAAACCACCCTGCCAGCCCACACCACCCCAGCCCCGTCCCCCAAACCACCCTGCCAGCCCGCACCTCCTCAGCCCCATACCCCAAACCACCCTGCCAGCCCCCACCTCCACAGCCCTGTCCCCCAAATCACCCTGCCAGCCCCCACCTCCTCAGCCCCATCCCCCAAACCACCCTGCCAGCCCCCACCTCCACAGCCCCGTCCCCCAAACCACCCTGCCAGCCCCCACCTCCTCAGCCCCGTCCCCCAAACCACCCTGCCAAACCCCACCTCCTCAGCCCCGTCCCCCAAACCACCCTGCCAAACCCCACCTCCTCAGCCCCGTCCCCCAAACCACCCTGCCAGCCCGCACCTCCACAGCCCCGTCCCCCAAACCACCCTGCCAGCCCACACCGCCCCAGCCCTGTCCCCCAAACCACCCTGCCAGCCCCCACTGCCTCAGCCCCATCCCCCAAACCACCCTGCCAAACCCCACCTCCTCAGCCCCGTCCCCCAAACCACCCTGCCAGCCCCCACCTCCACAGCCCTGTCCCCCAAATCACCCTGCCAGCCCCCACCTCCTCAGCCCCGTCCCCCAAACCACCCTGCCAGCCCCCACCTCCACAGCCCCGTCCCCCAAACCACCCTGCCAGCCCCCACCTCCTCAGCCCCGTCCCCCAAACCACCCTGCCAAACCCCACCTCCTCAGCCCCGTCCCCCAAACCACCCTGCCAAACCCCACCTCCTCAGCCCCGTCCCCCAAACCACCCTGCCAGCCCGCACCTCCACAGCCCCGTCCCCCAAACCACCCTGCCAGCCCACACCGCCCCAGCCCTGTCCCCCAAACCACCCTGCCAGCCCCCACTGCCTCAGCCCCGTCCCCCAAACCACCCTGCCAGCCCCCACCTCCACAGCCCCGTCCCCCAAACCACCCTGCCAGCCCCCACCTCCACAGCCCCATCCCCCAAACCACCCTGCCAGCCCGCACCTCCACAGCCCCGTCCCCCAAACCACCCTGCCAGCCCCCACCTCCACAGCCCCGTCCCCCAAACCACCCTGCCAGCCCCCACCTCCTCAGCCCCGTCCCCCAAACCACCCTGCCAGCCCCCACCTCCACAGCCCCGTCCCCCAAACCACCCTGCCAGCCCGCACCTCCACAGCCCCGTCCCCCAAACCACCCTGCCAGCCCCCACCTCCTCAGCCCCGTCCCCCAAACCACCCTGCCAGCCCGCACCTCCACAGCCCCGTCCCCCAAACCACCCTGCCAAACCCCACCTCCTCAGCCCCGTCCCCCAAACCACCCTGCCAGCCCCCACTGCCTCAGCCCCATCCCCCAAACCACCCTGCCAAACCCCACCTCCTCAGCCCCGTCCCCCAAACCACCCTGCCAGCCCCCACCTCCACAGCCCCGTCCCCCAAACCACCCTGCCAGCCCCCACCTCCTCAGCCCCGTCCCCCAAACCACCCTGCCAGCCCCCACCTCCTCAGCCCCGTCCCCCAAACCACCCTGCCAGCCCGCACCTCCACAGCCCCGTCCCCCAAACCACCCTGCCAGCCCCCACCTCCACAGCCCCGTCCCCCAAACCACCCTGCCAGCCCCCACCTCCTCAGCCCCGTCCCCCAAACCACCCTGCCAGCCCCCACCTCCACAGCCCCGTCCCCCAAACCACCCTGCCAGCCCGCACCTCCACAGCCCCGTCCCCCAAACCACCCTGCCAGCCCCCACCTCCTCAGCACCGTCCCCCAAACCACCCTGCCAGCCCGCACCTCCACAGCCCCGTCCCCCAAACGACCCTGCCAGCCCCCACCTCCACAGCCCCGTCCCCCAAACCACCCTGCCAGCCCGCACCTCCACAGCCCCGTCCCCCAAACCACCCTGCCAGCCCCCACCTCCACAGCCCCGTCCCCCAAACCACCCTGCCAGACTGCACCTCCACAGCCCCGTCCCCCAAACCACCCTGCCAGCCCGCACCACCCCAGCCCCGTCCCCAAATCACCCTGCCAAACCCCACCTCCACAGCCCTGTCCCCCAAACCACCCTGCCAAACCCCACCTCCACAGCCCCGTCCCCCAAACCACCCTGCCAGCCCCCACCTCCACAGCCCCGTCCCCCAAACCACCCTGCCAAACCCCACCTCCTCAGCCCCGTCCCCAAATCACCCTGCCAAACCCCACCTCCACAGCCCCGTCCCCCAAACCACCCTGCCAGCCCGCACCTCCACAGCCCCGTCCCCCAAACCACCCTGCCAAACCCCACCTCCTCAGCCCCGTCCCCCAAACCACCCTGCCAGCCCCCACTGCCTCAGCCCCGTCCCCAAACCACCCTGCCAAACCCCACCTCCACAGCCCCGTCCCCCAAACCACCCTGCCAGCCCCCACCTCCACAGCCCCGTCCCCCAAACCACCCTGCCAAACCCCACCTCCACAGCCCCGTCCCCCAAACCACCCTGCCAAACCCCACCTCCTCAGCCCCATCCCCCAAACCACCCTGCCAGCCCCCACCTCCTCAGCCCCGTCCCCCAAACCACCCTGCCAAACCCCACCTCCTCAGCCCCGTCCCCCAAACCACCCTGCCAGCCCACCTCCTCAGCCCCGTCCCCCAAACCACCCTGCCAAACCCCACCTCCACAGCCCCGTCCCCCAAACCACCCTGCCAAACCCCACCTCCTCAGCCCCATCCCCCAAACCACCCTGCCAGCCCCCACCTCCTCAGCCCCTTCCCCCAAACCACCCTGCCAAACCCCACCTCCACAGCCCCGTCCCCCAAACCACCCTGCCAAACCCCACCTCCACAGCCCCGTCCCCCAAACCACCCTGCCAAACCCCACCTCCTCAGCCCCATCCCCCAAACCACCCTGCCAGCCCCCACCTCCTCAGCCCCGTCCCCCAAACCACCCTGCCAAACCCCACCTCCTCAGCCCCGTCCCCCAAACCACCCTGCCAGCCCCCACCTCCACAGCCCCGTCCCCCAAACCACCCTGCCAGCCCACCTCCACAGCCCCGTCCCCAAATCACCCTGCCAAACCCCACCTCCACAGCTCCGTCCCCCAAACCACCCTGCCAAACCCCACCTCCACAGCCCCGTCCCCCAAACCACCCTGCCAAACCCCACCTCCTCAGCCCCGTCCCCCAAACCACCCTGCCAAACCCCACCTCCTCAGCCCTGTCCCCCAAACCACCCTACCAGCCCCCACCTCCTCAGCCCCGTCCCCCAAACCACCCTGCCAGCCCACCTCCTCAGCCCCGTCCCCCAAACCACCCTGCCAGCCCCCACCTCCACAGCCCCGTCCCCCAAACCACCCTGCCAAACCCCACCTCCTCAGCCCCGTCCCCCAAACCACCCTGCCAGCCCCCACCTCCTCAGCCCCGTCCCCCAAACCACCCTGCCAAACCCCACCTCCTCAGCCCCGTCCCCCAAACCACCCTGCCAAACCCCACCTCCTCAGCCCCGTCCCCCAAACCACCCTGCCAGCCCCCACCTCCACAGCCCCATCCCCCAAACCACCCTGCCAGCCCCCACCTCCTCAGCCCCATCCCCCAAACCACCCTGCCAAACCCCACCTCCTCAGCCCCGTCCCCCAAACCACCCTGCCAGCCCCCACCGCCTCAGCCCCGTCCCCCAAACCACCCTGCCAAACCCCACCTCCTCAGCCCCGTCCCCCAAACCACCCTGCCAGCCCCCACCTCCACAGCCCCGTCCCCCAAACCACCCTGCCAGCCCCCACCTCCACAGCCCCGTCCCCCAAACCACCCTGCCAAACCCCACCTCCTCAGCCCCGTCCCCCAAACCACCCTGCCAGCCCCCACCTCCTCAGCCCCGTCCCCCAAACCACCCTGCCAGCCCCCACCTCCTCAGCCCCGTCCCCCAAACCATCCTGCCAGCCCCCACCTCCACAGCCCCGTCCCCCAAACCACCCTGCCAGCCCCCACCTCCTCAGCCCCGTCCCCCAAACCACCCTGCCAGCCCCCACCTCCTCAGCCCCGTCCCCCAAACCACCCTGCCAAACCCCACCTCCACAGCCCCGTCCCCCAAACCACCCTGCCAAACCCCACCTCCTCAGCCCCGTCCCCCAAACCACCCTGCCAGCCCCCACCTCCACAGCCCCGTCCCCCACACCACCCTGCCAGCCCCCACCTCCTCAGCCCCGTCCCCCAAACCACCCTGCCAAACCCCACCTCCTCAGCCCCCTCCCCCAAACCACCCTGCCAAACCCCACCTCCACAGCCCCGTCCCCCAAACCACCCTGCCAGCCCCCACCTCCTCAGCCCCGTCCCCCAAACCACCCTGCCAGCCCCCACCTCCTCAGCCCCGTCCCCCAAACCATCCTGCCAAACCCCACCTCCTCAGCCCCGTCCCCCAAACCACCCTGCCAGCCCCCACCTCCTCAGCCCCGTCCCCCAAACCACCCTGCCAGCCCACACCTCCACAGCCCCGTCCCCCAAACCACCCTGCCAGCCCCCACCTCCACAGCCCCGTCCCCCAAACCACCCTGCCAGCCCCCACCTCCTCAGCCCCGTCCCCCAAACCACCCTGCCAGCCCCCACCTCCACAGCCCCGTCCCCCAAACCACCCTGCCAAACCCCACCTCCTCAGCCCTGTCCCCCAAGCCACCCTGCCAGCCCCCACCTCCTCAGCCCCGTCCCCCAAACCACCCTGCCAAACCCCACCTCCTCAGCCCTGTCCCCCAAGCCACCCTGCCAGCCCCCACCTCCACAGCCCCGTCCCCCAAGCCACCCTGCCAAACCCCACCTCCTCAGCCCCGTCCCCCAAACCACCCTGCCAAACCCCACCTCCTCAGCCCCGTCCCCCAAACCACCCTGCCAAACCCACCTCCACAGCCCCGTCCCCCAAACCACCCTGCCAGCCCCCACCTCCTCAGCCCCGTCCCCCAAACCACCCTGCCAGCCCCCACCTCCTCAGCCCCGTCCCCCAAACCACCCTGCCAGCCCCCACCTCCTCAGCCCCGTCCCCCAAACCACCCTGCCAGCCCACACCACCCCAGCCCTGTCCCCCAAACCACCCTGCCAGCCCACACCACCCCAGCCCCGTCCCCCAAACCAGCCTGCCAGCCCCCACCTCCTCAGCCCCGTCCCCCAAACCACCCTGCCAGCCCCCACCTCCTCAGCCCCGTCCCCCAAACCACCCTGCCAGCCCACACCACCCCAGCCCCGTCCCCCAAACCACCCTGCCAGCCCCCACCTCCTCAGCCCCGTCCCCCAAACCACCCTGCCAGCCCCCACCTCCTCAGCCCCGTCCCCCAAACCACCCTGCCAGCCCCCACCTCCTCAGCCCCGTCCCCCAAACCACCCTGCCAGCCCACACCTCCACAGCCCCGTCCCCCAAACCACCCTGCCAAACCCCACCTCCTCAGCCCCATCCCCCAAACCACCCTGCCAGCCCCCACCTCCTCAGCCCCGTCCCCCAAACCACCCTGCCAAACCCCACCTCCTCAGCCCCTTCCCCCAAACCACCCTGCCAAACCCCACCTCCACAGCCCCGTCCCCCAAACCACCCTGCCAGCCCCCACTGCCTCAGCCCCATCCCCCAAACCACCCTGCCAGCCCCCACCTCCACAGCCCCGTCCCCCAAACCACCCTGCCAAACCCCACCTCCTCAGCCCCGTCCCCCAAACCACCCTGCCAGCCCCCACCTCCACAGCCCCGTCCCCCAAACCACCCTGCCAGCCCCCACCTCCACAGCCCCGTCCCCCAAACCACCCTGCCAGCCCCCACCTCCACAGCCCCGTCCCCCAAACCACCCTGCCAGCCCACACCACCCCAGCCCCGTCCCCAAATCACCCTGCCAGCCCCCACCTCCTCAGCCCCGTCCCCCAAACCACCCTGCCAGCCCCCACCTCCTCAGCCCCGTCCCCCAAACCACCCTGCCAAACCCCACCTCCACAGCCCCGTCCCCCAAATCACCCTGCCAGCCCCCACCTCCACAGCCCCGTCCCCCAAACCACCCTGCCAGCCCCCACCTCCTCAGCCCCGTCCCCCAAACCACCCTGCCAGCCCCCACCTCCACAGCCCCGTCCCCCAAACCACCCTGCCAAACCCCACCTCCTCAGCCCCGTCCCCCAAACCACCCTGCCAGCCCCCACCTCCACAGCCCCGTCCCCCAAACCACCCTGCCAGCCCCCACCTCCTCAGCCCCGTCCCCCAAACCACCCTGCCAGCCCCCACCTCCTCAGCCCCGTCCCCCAAACCACCCTGCCAGCCCCCACCTCCACAGCCCCGTCCCCCAAACCACCCTGCCAGCCCCCACCTCCACAGCCCCGTCCCCCAAACCACCCTGCCAGCCCCCACCTCCTCAGCCCCGTCCCCCAAACCACCCTGCCAGCCCACACCACCCCAGCCCCGTCCCCAAATCACCCTGCCAGCCCCCACCTCCTCAGCCCCGTCCCCCAAACCACCCTGCCAGCCCCCACCTCCTCAGCCCCGTCCCCCAAACCACCCTGCCAAACCCCACCTCCACAGCCCCGTCCCCCAAATCACCCTGCCAGCCCCCACCTCCACAGCCCCGTCCCCCAAACCACCCTGCCAAACCCCACCTCCTCAGCCCCCTCCCCCAAACCACCCTGCCAGCCCCCACCTCCACAGCCCCGTCCCCCAAACCACCCTGCCAGCCCCCTCCTCCACAGCCCTGTCCCCCAAACCACCCTGCCAGCCCCCACCTCCTCAGCCCCGTCCCCCAAACCACCCTGCCAAACCCCACCTCCACAGCCCCGTCCCCCAAACCACCCTGCCAGCCCCCACCTCCTCAGCCCCGTCCTCCAAACCACCCTGCCAAACCCCACCTCCACAGCCCCGTCCCCCAAACCACCCTGCCAGCCCCCACCTCCACAGCCCCGTCCCCCAAACCACCCTGCCAAACCCCACCTCCACAGCCCCGTCCCCCAAACCACCCTGCCAAACCCCACCTCCACAGCCCCGTCCCCCAAACCACCCTGCCAGCCCCCACCTCCACAGCCCCGTCCCCCAAACCACCCTGCCAAACCCCACCTCCTCAGCCCCGTCCCCCAAACCACCCTGCCAGCCCCCACCTCCTCAGCCCCGTCCCCCAAACCACCCTGCCAAACCCCACCTCCACAGCCCTGTCCCCCAAACCACCCTGCCAGCCCCCACCTCCACAGCCCCGTCCCCCAAACCACCCTGCCAGCCCCCACCTCCACAGCCCCGTCCCCCAAACCAACCTGCCAAACCCCACCTCCACAGCCCCGTCCCCCAAACCACCCTGCCAGCCCCCACCGCCTCAGCCCCGTCCCCCAAACCACCCTGCCAGCCCCCACCTCCACAGCCCCGTCCCCCAAACCAACCTGCCAAACCCCACCTCCACAGCCCCGTCCCCCAAACCACCCTGCCAGCCCCCACCTCCTCAGCCCCGTCCCCGAAACCACCCTGCCAGCCCACCTCCTCAGCCCCGTCCCCCAAACCACCCTGCCAGCCCCCACC
Source organism: Carettochelys insculpta (assembly GCF_033958435.1). NCBI lineage: Eukaryota > Metazoa > Chordata > Testudines > Carettochelyidae > Carettochelys > Carettochelys insculpta. The sequence goes on from NC_134137.1 coordinate 1,097,554, forward strand.
TCCACAGCCCCGTCCCCCAAACCACCCTGCCAGCCCCCACCTCCTCAGCCCCGTCCCCCAAACCAACCTGCCAAACCCCACCTCCTCAGCCCCGTCCCCCAAACCACCCTGCCAAACCCCACCTCCACAGCCCCGTCCCCCAAACCAACCTGCCAAACCCCACCTCCTCAGCCCCGTCCCCCAAACCACCCTGCCAGCCCACACCTCCACAGCCCCGTCCCCCAAACCAACCTGCCAAACCCCACCTCCTCAGCCCCGTCCCCCAAACCATCCTGCCAAACCCCACCTCCACAGCCCCGTCCCCCAAACCACCCTGCCAGCCCCCACTGCCTCAGCCCCGTCCCCCAAACCACCCTGCCAAACCCCACCTCCTCAGCCCCGTCCCCCAAACCACCCTGCCAAACCCCACCTCCACAGCCCCGTCCCCCAAACCACCCTGCCAGCCCCCACCTCCTCAGCCCCGTCCCCCAAACCACCCTGCCAGCCCCCACCTCCTCAGCCCCGTCCCCCAAACCACCCTGCCAGCCCACACCTCCACAGCCCCGTCCCCCAAACCACCCTGCCAAACCCCACCTCCTCAGCCCCATCCCCCAAACCACCCTGCCAGCCCCCACCTCCTCAGCCCCGTCCCCCAAACCACCCTGCCAAACCCCACCTCCTCAGCCCCTTCCCCCAAACCACCCTGCCAAACCCCACCTCCACAGCCCCGTCCCCCAAACCACCCTGCCAGCCCCCACTGCCTCAGCCCCATCCCCCAAACCACCCTGCCAGCCCCCACCTCCACAGCCCCGTCCCCCAAACCACCCTGCCAAACCCCACCTCCTCAGCCCCGTCCCCCAAACCACCCTGCCAGCCCCCACCTCCACAGCCCCGTCCCCCAAACCACCCTGCCAGCCCCCACCTCCACAGCCCCGTCCCCCAAACCACCCTGCCAGCCCCCACCTCCACAGCCCCGTCCCCCAAACCAACCTGCCAAACCCCACCTCCACAGCCCCGTCCCCCAAACCACCCTGCCAGCCCCCACCGCCTCAGCCCCGTCCCCCAAACCACCCTGCCAGCCCCCACCTCCACAGCCCCGTCCCCCAAACCAACCTGCCAAACCCCACCTCCACAGCCCCGTCCCCCAAACCACCCTGCCAGCCCCCACCTCCTCAGCCCCGTCCCCGAAACCACCCTGCCAGCCCACCTCCTCAGCCCCGTCCCCCAAACCACCCTGCCAGCCCCCACCTCCACAGCCCCGTCCCCCAAACCACCCTGCCAGCCCCCACCTCCTCAGCCCCGTCCCCCAAACCAACCTGCCAAACCCCACCTCCTCAGCCCCGTCCCCCAAACCACCCTGCCAAACCCCACCTCCACAGCCCCGTCCCCCAAACCAACCTGCCAAACCCCACCTCCTCAGCCCCGTCCCCCAAACCACCCTGCCAGCCCCCACCTCCACAGCCCCGTCCCCCAAACCAACCTGCCAAACCCCACCTCCTCAGCCCCGTCCCCCAAACCATCCTGCCAAACCCCACCTCCACAGCCCCGTCCCCCAAACCACCCTGCCAGCCCCCACTGCCTCAGCCCCGTCCCCCAAACCACCCTGCCAAACCCCACCTCCTCAGCCCCGTCCCCCAAACCACCCTGCCAAACCCCACCTCCACAGCCCCGTCCCCCAAACCACCCTGCCAGCCCCCACCTCCTCAGCCCCGTCCCCCAAACCACCCTGCCAGCCCCCACCTCCTCAGCCCCGTCCCCCAAACCACCCTGCCAGCCCACACCTCCACAGCCCCGTCCCCCAAACCACCCTGCCAAACCCCACCTCCTCAGCCCCATCCCCCAAACCACCCTGCCAGCCCCCACCTCCTCAGCCCCGTCCCCCAAACCACCCTGCCAAACCCCACCTCCTCAGCCCCTTCCCCCAAACCACCCTGCCAAACCCCACCTCCACAGCCCCGTCCCCCAAACCACCCTGCCAGCCCCCACTGCCTCAGCCCCATCCCCCAAACCACCCTGCCAGCCCCCACCTCCACAGCCCCGTCCCCCAAACCACCCTGCCAAACCCCACCTCCTCAGCCCCGTCCCCCAAACCACCCTGCCAGCCCCCACCTCCACAGCCCCGTCCCCCAAACCACCCTGCCAGCCCCCACCTCCACAGCCCCGTCCCCCAAACCACCCTGCCAGCCCCCACCTCCACAGCCCCGTCCCCCAAACCACCCTGCCAGCCCACACCACCCCAGCCCCGTCCCCAAATCACCCTGCCAGCCCCCACCTCCTCAGCCCCGTCCCCCAAACCACCCTGCCAGCCCCCACCTCCTCAGCCCCGTCCCCCAAACCACCCTGCCAAACCCCACCTCCACAGCCCCGTCCCCCAAATCACCCTGCCAGCCCCCACCTCCACAGCCCCGTCCCCCAAACCACCCTGCCAGCCCCCACCTCCTCAGCCCCGTCCCCCAAACCACCCTGCCAGCCCCCACCTCCACAGCCCCGTCCCCCAAACCACCCTGCCAAACCCCACCTCCTCAGCCCCGTCCCCCAAACCACCCTGCCAGCCCCCACCTCCACAGCCCCGTCCCCCAAACCACCCTGCCAGCCCCCACCTCCTCAGCCCCGTCCCCCAAACCACCCTGCCAGCCCCCACCTCCTCAGCCCCGTCCCCCAAACCACCCTGCCAGCCCCCACCTCCACAGCCCCGTCCCCCAAACCACCCTGCCAGCCCCCACCTCCACAGCCCCGTCCCCCAAACCACCCTGCCAGCCCCCACCTCCTCAGCCCCGTCCCCCAAACCACCCTGCCAGCCCACACCACCCCAGCCCCGTCCCCAAATCACCCTGCCAGCCCCCACCTCCTCAGCCCCGTCCCCCAAACCACCCTGCCAGCCCCCACCTCCTCAGCCCCGTCCCCCAAACCACCCTGCCAAACCCCACCTCCACAGCCCCGTCCCCCAAATCACCCTGCCAGCCCCCACCTCCACAGCCCCGTCCCCCAAACCACCCTGCCAAACCCCACCTCCTCAGCCCCCTCCCCCAAACCACCCTGCCAGCCCCCACCTCCACAGCCCCGTCCCCCAAACCACCCTGCCAGCCCCCTCCTCCACAGCCCTGTCCCCCAAACCACCCTGCCAGCCCCCACCTCCTCAGCCCCGTCCCCCAAACCACCCTGCCAAACCCCACCTCCACAGCCCCGTCCCCCAAACCACCCTGCCAGCCCCCACCTCCTCAGCCCCGTCCTCCAAACCACCCTGCCAAACCCCACCTCCACAGCCCCGTCCCCCAAACCACCCTGCCAGCCCCCACCTCCACAGCCCCGTCCCCCAAACCACCCTGCCAAACCCCACCTCCACAGCCCCGTCCCCCAAACCACCCTGCCAAACCCCACCTCCACAGCCCCGTCCCCCAAACCACCCTGCCAGCCCCCACCTCCACAGCCCCGTCCCCCAAACCACCCTGCCAAACCCCACCTCCTCAGCCCCGTCCCCCAAACCACCCTGCCAGCCCCCACCTCCTCAGCCCCGTCCCCCAAACCACCCTGCCAAACCCCACCTCCACAGCCCTGTCCCCCAAACCACCCTGCCAGCCCCCACCTCCACAGCCCCGTCCCCCAAACCACCCTGCCAGCCCCCACCTCCACAGCCCCGTCCCCCAAACCAACCTGCCAAACCCCACCTCCACAGCCCCGTCCCCCAAACCACCCTGCCAGCCCCCACCGCCTCAGCCCCGTCCCCCAAACCACCCTGCCAGCCCCCACCTCCACAGCCCCGTCCCCCAAACCAACCTGCCAAACCCCACCTCCACAGCCCCGTCCCCCAAACCACCCTGCCAGCCCCCACCTCCTCAGCCCCGTCCCCGAAACCACCCTGCCAGCCCACCTCCTCAGCCCCGTCCCCCAAACCACCCTGCCAGCCCCCACCTCCACAGCCCCGTCCCCCAAACCACCCTGCCAGCCCCCACCTCCTCAGCCCCGTCCCCCAAACCAACCTGCCAAACCCCACCTCCTCAGCCCCGTCCCCCAAACCACCCTGCCAAACCCCACCTCCACAGCCCCGTCCCCCAAACCAACCTGCCAAACCCCACCTCCTCAGCCCCGTCCCCCAAACCACCCTGCCAGCCCCCACCTCCACAGCCCCGTCCCCCAAACCAACCTGCCAAACCCCACCTCCTCAGCCCCGTCCCCCAAACCATCCTGCCAAACCCCACCTCCACAGCCCCGTCCCCCAAACCACCCTGCCAGCCCCCACTGCCTCAGCCCCGTCCCCCAAACCACCCTGCCAAACCCCACCTCCTCAGCCCCGTCCCCCAAACCACCCTGCCAAACCCCACCTCCACAGCCCCGTCCCCCAAACCACCCTGCCAGCCCCCACCTCCTCAGCCCCGTCCCCCAAACCACCCTGCCAGCCCCCACCTCCTCAGCCCCGTCCCCCAAACCATCCTGCCAGCCCCCACCTCCTCAGCCCCGTCCCCCAAACCACCCTGCCAGCCCCCACCTCCTCAGCCCCGTCCCCCAAATCACCCTGCCAGCCCCCACCTCCTCAGCCCCGTCCCCCAAACCACCCTGCCAAACCCCACCTCCTCAGCCCCGTCCCCCAAACCACCCTGCCAGCCCCCACCTCCTCAGCCCCGTCCCCCAAATCACCCTGCCAGCCCCCACCTCCTCAGCCCCGTCCCCCAAACCATCCTGCCAGCCCCCACCTCCTCAGCCCCGTCCCCCAAACCACCCTGCCAGCCCCCACCTCCTCAGCCCCGTCCCCCAAACCACCCTGCCAGCCCCCACCTCCTCAGCCCCGTCCCCCAAACCACCCTGCCAGCCCCCACCTCCTCAGCCCCGTCCCCCAAACCACCCTGCCAGCCCCCACCTCCACAGCCCCGTCCCCCAAACCACCCTGCCAGCCCCCACCTCCTCATCCCCGTCCCCCAAACCACCCTGGCAAACCCCACCTCCTCAGCCCCGTCCCCCAAACCACCCTGCCAAACCCCACCTCCTCAGCCCCGTCCCCCAAACCACCCTGCCAGCCCCCACCTCCTCAGCCCCGTCCCCCAAACCACCCTGCCAAACCCCACCTCCTCAGCCCCGTCCCCCAAACCACCCTGCCAGCCCCCACCTCCACAGCCCCGTCCCCCAAACCACCCTGCCAGCCCCCACCTCCACAGCCCCGTCCCCCAAACCACCCTGCCAGCCCCCACCTCCTCAGCCCCGTCCCCCAAACCACCCTGCCAAACCCCACCTCCTCAGCCCCGTCCCCCAAACCACCCTGCCAGCCCCCACCTCCTCAGCCCCGTCCCCCAAACCACCCTGCCAGCCCCCACCTCCACAGCCCCGTCCCCCAAACCACCCTGCCAACCCCCACCTCCACAGCCCCGTCCCCCAAACCACCCTGCCAGCCCACACCTCCTTAGCCCCGTCCCCCAAACCACCCTGCCAGCCCCCACCTCCACAGCCCCGTCCCCCAAACCAACCTGCCAAACCCCACCTCCTCAGCCCCGTCCCCCAAACCACCCTGCCAGCCCCCACCTCCTCAGCCCCGTCCCCCAAACCACCCTGCCAGCCCCCACCTCCACAGCCCCGTCCCCCAAACCACCCTGCCAGCCCCCACCTCCACAGCCCCGTCCCCCAAACCACCCTGCCAGACCCCACCTCCTCAGCCCCGTCCCCCAAACCACCCTGCCAAACCCCACCTCCACAGCCCCGTCCCCCAAACCACCCTGCCAGACCCCACCTCCTCAGCCCCGTCCCCCAAACCAACCTGCCAAACCCCACCTCCTCAGCCCCGTCCCCCAAACCATCCTGCCAAACCCCACCTCCACAGCCCCGTCCCCCAAACCACCCTGCCAGCCCCCACTGCCTCAGCCCCGTCCCCCAAACCACCCTGCCAAACCCCACCTCCTCAGCCCCGTCCCCCAAACCACCCTGCCAAACCCCACCTCCACAGCCCCGTCCCCCAAACCACCCTGCCAGCCCCCACCTCCTCAGCCCCGTCCCCCAAACCACCCTGCCAGCCCCCACCTCCTCAGCCCCGTCCCCCAAACCATCCTGCCAGCCCCCACCTCCTCAGCCCCATCCCCCAAACCACCCTGCCAGCCCCCACCTCCTCAGCCCCGTCCCCCAAATCACCCTGCCAGCCCCCACCTCCTCAGCCCCGTCCCCCAAACCACCCTGCCAAACCCCACCTCCTCAGCCCCGTCCCCCAAACCACCCTGCCAGCCCCCACCTCCTCAGCCCCGTCCCCCAAATCACCCTGCCAGCCCCCACCTCCTCAGCCCCGTCCCCCAAACCATCCTGCCAGCCCCCACCTCCTCAGCCCCGTCCCCCAAACCATCCTGCCAGCCCCCACCTCCTCAGCCCCGTCCCCCAAACCACCCTGCCAGCCCCCACCTCCTCAGCCCCGTCCCCCAAACCACCCTGCCAGCCCCCACCTCCTCAGCCCCGTCCCCCAAACCACCCTGCCAGCCCCCACCTCCTCAGCCCCGTCCCCCAAACCACCCTGCCAGCCCCCACCTCCACAGCCCCGTCCCCCAAACCACCCTGCCAGCCCCCACCTCCTCAGCCCCGTCCCCCAAACCACCCTGGCAAACCCCACCTCCTCAGCCCCGTCCCCCAAACCACCCTGCCAAACCCCACCTCCTCAGCCCCGTCCCCCAAACCACCCTGCCAGCCCCCACCTCCTCAGCCCCGTCCCCCAAACCACCCTGCCAGCCCCCACCTCCACAGCCCCGTCCCCCAAACCACCCTGCCAGCCCCCACCTCCACAGCCCCGTCCCCCAAACCACCCTGCCAGCCCCCACCTCCTCAGCCCCGTCCCCCAAACCACCCTGCCAAACCCCACCTCCTCAGCCCCGTCCCCCAAACCACCCTGCCAGCCCCCACCTCCTCAGCCCCGTCCCCCAAACCACCCTGCCAGCCCCCACCTCCACAGCCCCGTCCCCCAAACCACCCTGCCAGCCCACACCTCCTTAGCCCCGTCCCCCAAACCACCCTGCCAGCCCCCACCTCCACAGCCCCGTCCCCCAAACCAACCTGCCAAACCCCACCTCCTCAGCCCCGTCCCCCAAACCACCCTGCCAGCCCCCACCTCCTCAGCCCCGTCCCCCAAACCACCCTGCCAGCCCCCACCGCCTCAGCCCCGTCCCCCAAACCACCCTGCCAGCCCCCACCTCCTCAGCCCCGTCCCCCAAACCACCCTGCCAGCCCCCACCGCCTCAGCCCCGTCCCCCAAACCACCCTGCCAAACCCCACCTCCTCAGCCCCGTCCCCCAAACCACCCTGCCAGCCCCCACCTCCTCAGCCCCGTCCCCCAAACCACCCTGCCAGCCCCCACCGCCTCAGCCCCGTCCCCCAAACCACCCTGCCAAACCCCACCTCCACAGCCCCGTCCCCAAAACCACCCTGCCAGCCCACACCTCCACAGCCCCGTCCCCCAAACCACCCTGCCAAACCCCACCTCCTCAGCCCCGTCCCCCAAACCACCCTGCCAGCCCCCACTGCCTCAGCCCCATCCCCCAAACCACCCTGCCAAACCCCACCTCCTCAGCCCCGTCCCCCAAACCACCCTGCCAGCCCCCACCTCCACAGCCCCGTCCCCCAAACCACCCTGCCAGCCCCCACCTCCTCAGCCCCGTCCCCCAAACCACCCTGCCAGCCCCCACCTCCTCAGCCCCGTCCCCCAAACCACCCTGCCAAACCCCACCTCCTCAGCCCCGTCCCCCAAACCACCCTGCCAGCCCCCACCTCCATAGCCCCGTCCCCCAAACCACCCTGCCAAACCCCACCTCCTCAGCCCCGTCCCCCAAACTACCCTGCCAGCCCCCACCTCCTCAGCCCCGTCCCCCAAACCACCCTGCCAGCCCCCACCTCCACAGCCCCGTCCCCCAAACCACCCTGCCAAACCCCACCTCCACAGCCCCGTCCCCCAAACCACCCTGCCAGCCCCCACCTCCTCAGCCCCGTCCCCCAAACCACCCTGCCAGCCCCCACCTCCACAGCCCCGTCCCCCAAACCACCCTGCCAGCCCCCACCACCTCAGCCCCGTCCCCCAAACCACCCTGCCAGCCCCCACCTCCACAGCCCCGTCCCCCAAACCACCCTGCCAAACCCCACCTCCTCAGCCCCGTCCCCCAAACCACCCTGCCAGCCCCCACCTCCTCAGCCCCGTCCCCCAAACCACCCTGCCAGCCCCCACCGCCTCAGCCCCGTCCCCCAAACCACCCTGCCAGCCCCCACCTCCTTAGCCCCGTCCCCCAAACCACCCTGCCAGCCCCCACCTCCACAGCCCCGTCCCCCAAACCACCCTGCCAAACCCCACCTCCACAGCCCCGTCCCCCAAACCACCCTGCCAGCCCCCACCTCCTCAGCCCCGTCCCCCAAACCACCCTGCCAGCCCCCACCTCCTCAGCCCCGTCCCCCAAACCACCCTGCCAGCCCCCACCTCCACAGCCCCGTCCCCCAAACCACCCTGCCAAACCCCACCTCCTCAGCCCCGTCCCCCAAACCACCCTGCCAGCCCCCACCTCCTCAGCCCCGTCCCCCAAACCACCCTGCCAAACCCCACCTCCACAGCCCCGTCCCCCAAACCACCCTGCCAAACCCCACCTCCTCAGCCCCGTCCCCCAAACCACCCTGCCAAACCCCACCTCCTCAGCCCCGTCCCCCAAACCACCCTGCCAAACCCCACCTCCTCAGCCCCGTCCCCCAAACCACCCTGCCAGCCCCCACCTCCTCAGCCCCGTCCCCCAAACCACCCTGCCAAACCCCACCTCCTCAGCCCCGTCCCCCAAACCACCCTGCCAAACCCCACCTCCACAGCCCCGTCCCCCAAACCACCCTGCCAAACCCCACCTCCTCAGCCCCGTCCCCCAAACCACCCTGCCAGCCCCCACCTCCTCAGCCCCGTCCCCCAAACCACCCTGCCAGCCCGCACCTCCACAGCCCCGTCCCCCAAACCACCCTGCCAGCCCACACCTCCTCAGCCCCATCCCCCAAACCACCCTGCCAAACCCCACCTCCACAGCCCCGTCCCCCAAACCACCCTGCCAAACCCCACCTCCTCAGCCCCGTCCCCCAAACCACCCTGCCAGCCCCCACCTCCTCAGCCCCGTCCCCCAAACCACCCTGCCAAACCCCACCTCCTCAGCCCCGTCCCCCAAACCACCCTGCCAGCCCCCACCTCCTCAGCCCCGTCCCCCAAACCACCCTGCCAGCCCCCACCTCCTCAGCCCCGTCCCCCAAACCACCCTGCCAGCCCCCACCTCCTCAGCCCCATCCCCCAAACCACCCTGCCAAACCCCACCTCCACAGCCCCGTCCCCCAAACCACCCTGCCAGCCCCCACTGCCTCAGCCCCGTCCCCCAAACCACCCTGCCAAACCCCACCTCCACAGCCCCGTCCCCCAAACCACCCTGCCAGCCCCCACCTCCTCAGCCCCGTCCCCCAAACCACCCTGCCAAACCCCACCTCCTCAGCCCCGTCCCCCAAACCACCCTGCCAGCCCCCACCTCCTCAGCCCCATCCCCCAAACCACCCTGCCAAACCCCACCTCCTCAGCCCCGTCCCCCAAACCACCCTGCCAAACCCCACCTCCTCAGCCCCGTCCCCCAAACCACCCTGCCAGCCCCCACCTCCTCAGCCCCGTCCCCCAAACCACCCTGCCAAACCCCACCTCCACAGCCCCGTCCCCCAAACCACCCTGCCAGCCCCCACCTCCTCAGCCCCATCCCCCAAACCACCCTGCAAAACCCCACCTCCACAGCCCCGTCCCCCAAACCACCCTGCCAGCCCACACCTCCTCAGCCCCATCCCCCAAACCACCCTGCCAAACCCCACCTCCTCAGCCCCATCCCCCAAATCACCCTGCCAGCCCCCACCTCCTCAGCTCCGTCCCCCAAACCACCCTGCCAAACCCCACCTCCACAGCCCCGTCCCCCAAACCACCCTGCCAAACCCCACCTCCTCAGCCCCGTCCCCCAAACCACCCTGCCAGCCCCCACCTCCTCAGCCCCGTCCCCCAAACCACCCTGCCAGCCCGCACCTCCACAGCCCCGTCCCCCAAACCACCCTGCCAGCCCGCACCTCCTCAGCCCCATCCCCCAAACCACCCTGCCAGCCCCCACCTCCTCAGCTCCGTCCCCCAAACCACCCTGCCAAACCCCACCTCCTCAGCCCCGTCCCCCAAACCACCCTGCCAGCCCCCACCTCCTCAGCCCCGTCCCCCAAACCACCCTGCCAAACCCCACCTCCTCAGCCCCGTCCCCCAAACCACCCTGCCAGCCCACACCTCCTCAGCCCCATCCCCCAAACCACCCTGCCAGCCCCCACCTCCACAGCCCCATCCCCCAAACCACCCTGCCAGCCCCCACCTCCACAGCCCCGTCCCCCAAACCACCCTGCCAAACCCCCACCGCCTCAGCCCCGTCCCCCAAACCACCCTGCCAGCCCCCACCTCCTCAGCCCAGTCCCCCAAACCACCCTGCCAAACCCCACCTCCACAGCCCCGTCCCCCAAACCACCCTGCCAGCCCCCACCTCCTCAGCCCCGTCCCCCAAACCACCCTGCCAGCCCCCACCTCCTCAGCCCCATCCCCCAAACCACCCTGCCAGCCCCCACCTCCTCAGCCCCGTCCCCCAAACCACCCTGCCAAACCCCACCTCCTCAGCCCCGTCCCCCAAACCACCCTGCCAGCCCCCACCTCCTCAGCCCCGTCCCCCAAACCACCCTGCCAGCCCCCACCTCCACAGCCCCGTCCCCCAAACCACCCTGCCAGCCCCCACCTCCTCAGCCCCGTCCCCCAAACCACCCTGCCAAACCCCACCTCCTCAGCCCCGTCCCCCAAACCACCCTGCCAAACCCCACTGCCTCAGCCCCGTCCCCCAAACCACCCTGCCAGCCCCCACCTCCTCAGCCCCGTCCCCCAAACCACCCTGCCAGCCCCCACCTCCTCAGCCCCGTCCCCCAAACCACCCTGCCAGCCCACACCACCCCAGCCCCGTCCCCCAAACCACCCTGCCAGCCCCCACCTCCTCAGCCCCGTCCCCCAAACCACCCTGCCAAACCCCACCTCCTCAGCCCCGTCCCCCAAACCACCCTGCCAAACCCCACTGCCTCAGCCCCGTCCCCCAAACCACCCTGCCAGCCCCCACCTCCTCAGCCCCGTCCCCCAAACCACCCTGCCAGCCCCCACCTCCTCAGCCCCGTCCCCCAAACCACCCTGCCAGCCCCCACCTCCACAGCCCCGTCCCCCAAACCACCCTGCCAAACCCCACCTCCTCAGCCCCGTCCCCCAAACCACCCTGCCAGCCCCCACCTCCTCAGCCCCGTCCCCCAAACCACCCTGCCAAACCCCACCTCCTCAGCCCCGTCCCCCAAACCACCCTGCCAGCCCCCACCTCCTCAGCCCCGTCCCCCAAACCACCCTGCCAAACCCCACCTCCTCAGCCCCGTCCCCCAAACCACCCTGCCAGCCCACACCTCCTCAGCCCCATCCCCCAAACCACCCTGCCAGCCCCCACCTCCACAGCCCCATCCCCAAACCACCCTGCCAGCCCCCACCTCCTCAGCCCCGTCCCCCAAACCACCCTGCCAAACCCCCACCGCCTCAGCCCCGTCCCCCAAACCACCCTGCCAGCCCCCACCTCCTCAGCCCCGTCCCCCAAACCACCCTGCCAAACCCCACCTCCACAGCCCCGTCCCCCAAACCACCCTGCCAAACCCCACCTCCTCAGCCCCGTCCCCCAAACCACCCTGCCAGCCCCCACCTCCTCAGCCCCGTCCCCCAAACCACCCTGCCAGCCCCCACCTCCTCAGCCCCATCCCCCAAACCACCCTGCCAGCCCCCACCTCCTCAGCCCCGTCCCCCAAACCACCCTGCCAAACCCCACCTCCTCAGCCCCGTCCCCCAAACCACCCTGCCAGCCCCCACCTCCTCAGCCCCGTCCCCCAAACCACCCTGCCAGCCCCCACCTCCACAGCCCCGTCCCCCAAACCACCCTGCCAGCCCCCACCTCCTCAGCCCCGTCCCCCAAACCACCCTGCCAAACCCCACCTCCTCAGCCCCGTCCCCCAAACCACCCTGCCAAACCCCACCTCCTCAGCCCCGTCCCCCAAACCACCCTGCCAAACCCCACTGCCTCAGCCCCGTCCCCCAAACCACCCTGCCAGCCCCCACCTCCTCAGCCCCGTCCCCCAAACCACCCTGCCAGCCCCCACCTCCTCAGCCCCGTCCCCCAAACCACCCTGCCAGCCCACACCACCCCAGCCCCGTCCCCCAAACCACCCTGCCAGCCCCCACCTCCTCAGCCCCGTCCCCCAAACCACCCTGCCAAACCCCACCTCCTCAGCCCCGTCCCCCAAACCACCCTGCCAAACCCCACTGCCTCAGCCCCGTCCCCCAAACCACCCTGCCAGCCCCCACCTCCTCAGCCCCGTCCCCCAAACCACCCTGCCAGCCCCCACCTCCTCAGCCCCGTCCCCCAAACCACCCTGCCAGCCCCCACCTCCACAGCCCCGTCCCCCAAACCACCCTGCCAGCCCCCACCTCCACAGCCCCGTCCCCCAAACCACCCTGCCAGCCCCCACTGCCTCAGCCCCGTCCCCCAAACCACCCTGCCAAACCCCACCTCCTCAGACCCGTCCCCCAAACCACCCTGCCAAACCCCACCTCCACAGCCCCATCCCCCAAACCACCCTGCCAGCCCCCACCTCCACAGCCCCGTCCCCCAAACCACCCTGCCAGCCCCCACCTCCACAGCCCCGTCCCCCAAACCACCCTGCCAGCCCCCACCTCCACAGCCCCGTCCCCCAAACCACCCTGCCAGCCCCCACTGCCTCAGCCCCGTCCCCCAAACCACCCTGCCAAACCCCACCTCCTCAGCCCCGTCCCCCAAACCACCCTGCCAAACCCCACCTCCACAGCCCCATCCCCCAAACCACCCTGCCAGCCCCCACCTCCACAGCCCCGTCCCCCAAACCACCCTGCCAACCCCCACCTCCACAGCCCCGTCCCCCAAACCACCCTGCCAGCCCACACCTCCTTAGCCCCGTCCCCCAAACCACCCTGCCAGCCCCCACCTCCACAGCCCCGTCCCCCAAACCAACCTGCCAAACCCCACCTCCTCAGCCCCGTCCCCCAAACCACCCTGCCAGCCCCCACCTCCTCAGCCCCGTCCCCCAAACCACCCTGCCAGCCCCCACCGCCTCAGCCCCGTCCCCCAAACCACCCTGCCAGCCCCCACCTCCTCAGCCCCGTCCCCCAAACCACCCTGCCAGCCCCCACCGCCTCAGCCCCGTCCCCCAAACCACCCTGCCAAACCCCACCTCCTCAGCCCCGTCCCCCAAACCACCCTGCCAGCCCCCACCTCCTCAGCCCCGTCCCCCAAACCACCCTGCCAGCCCCCACCGCCTCAGCCCCGTCCCCCAAACCACCCTGCCAAACCCCACCTCCACAGCCCCGTCCCCAAAACCACCCTGCCAGCCCACACCTCCACAGCCCCGTCCCCCAAACCACCCTGCCAAACCCCACCTCCTCAGCCCCGTCCCCCAAACCACCCTGCCAGCCCCCACTGCCTCAGCCCCATCCCCCAAACCACCCTGCCAAACCCCACCTCCTCAGCCCCGTCCCCCAAACCACCCTGCCAGCCCCCACCTCCACAGCCCCGTCCCCCAAACCACCCTGCCAGCCCCCACCTCCTCAGCCCCGTCCCCCAAACCACCCTGCCAGCCCCCACCTCCTCAGCCCCATCCCCCAAACCACCCTGCCAGCCCCCACCTCCACAGCCCCGTCCCCCAAACCACCCTGCCAAACCCCACCTCCTCAGCCCCGTCCCCAAAACCACCCTGCCAGCCCCCACCTCCATAGCCCCGTCCCCCAAACCACCCTGCCAAACCCCACCTCCTCAGCCCCGTCCCCCAAACTACCCTGCCAGCCCCCACCTCCTCAGCCCCGTCCCCCAAACCACCCTGCCAGCCCCCACCTCCACAGCCCCGTCCCCCAAACCACCCTGCCAAACCCCACCTCCACAGCCCCGTCCCCCAAACCACCCTGCCAGCCCCCACCTCCTCAGCCCCGTCCCCCAAACCACCCTGCCAGCCCCCACCTCCACAGCCCCGTCCCCCAAACCACCCTGCCAGCCCCCACCACCTCAGCCCCGTCCCCCAAACCACCCTGCCAGCCCCCACCTCCACAGCCCCGTCCCCCAAACCACCCTGCCAAACCCCACCTCCTCAGCCCCGTCCCCCAAACCACCCTGCCAGCCCCCACCTCCTCAGCCCCGTCCCCCAAACCACCCTGCCAGCCCCCACCGCCTCAGCCCCGTCCCCCAAACCACCCTGCCAGCCCCCACCTCCTTAGCCCCGTCCCCCAAACCACCCTGCCAGCCCCCACCTCCACAGCCCCGTCCCCCAAACCACCCTGCCAAACCCCACCTCCACAGCCCCGTCCCCCAAACCACCCTGCCAGCCCCCACCTCCTCAGCCCCGTCCCCCAAACCACCCTGCCAGCCCCCACCTCCTCAGCCCCGTCCCCCAAACCACCCTGCCAGCCCCCACCTCCACAGCCCCGTCCCCCAAACCACCCTGCCAAACCCCACCTCCTCAGCCCCGTCCCCCAAACCACCCTGCCAGCCCCCACCTCCTCAGCCCCGTCCCCCAAACCACCCTGCCAAACCCCACCTCCACAGCCCCGTCCCCCAAACCACCCTGCCAAACCCCACCTCCTCAGCCCCGTCCCCCAAACCACCCTGCCAAACCCCACCTCCTCAGCCCCGTCCCCCAAACCACCCTGCCAAACCCCACCTCCTCAGCCCCGTCCCCCAAACCACCCTGCCAGCCCCCACCTCCTCAGCCCCGTCCCCCAAACCACCCTGCCAAACCCCACCTCCTCAGCCCCGTCCCCCAAACCACCCTGCCAAACCCCACCTCCACAGCCCCGTCCCCCAAACCACCCTGCCAAACCCCACCTCCTCAGCCCCGTCCCCCAAACCACCCTGCCAGCCCCCACCTCCTCAGCCCCGTCCCCCAAACCACCCTGCCAGCCCGCACCTCCACAGCCCCGTCCCCCAAACCACCCTGCCAGCCCACACCTCCTCAGCCCCATCCCCCAAACCACCCTGCCAAACCCCACCTCCACAGCCCCGTCCCCCAAACCACCCTGCCAAACCCCACCTCCTCAGCCCCGTCCCCCAAACCACCCTGCCAGCCCCCACCTCCTCAGCCCCGTCCCCCAAACCACCCTGCCAGCCCCCACCTCCTCAGCCCCGTCCCCCAAACCACCCTGCCAGCCCCCACCTCCTCAGCCCCGTCCCCCAAACCACCCTGCCAGCCCCCACCTCCTCAGCCCCGTCCCCCAAACCACCCTGCCAGCCCCCACCTCCTCAGCCCCGTCCCCCAAACCACCCTGCCAGCCCCCACCTCCTCAGCCCCATCCCCCAAACCACCCTGCCAAACCCCACCTCCACAGCCCCGTCCCCCAAACCACCCTGCCAGCCCCCACTGCCTCAGCCCCGTCCCCCAAACCACCCTGCCAAACCCCACCTCCACAGCCCCGTCCCCCAAACCACCCTGCCAGCCCCCACCTCCTCAGCCCCGTCCCCCAAACCACCCTGCCAAACCCCACCTCCTCAGCCCCGTCCCCCAAACCACCCTGCCAGCCCCCACCTCCTCAGCCCCATCCCCCAAACCACCCTGCCAAACCCCACCTCCTCAGCCCCGTCCCCCAAACCACCCTGCCAAACCCCACCTCCTCAGCCCCGTCCCCCAAACCACCCTGCCAGCCCCCACCTCCTCAGCCCCGTCCCCCAAACCACCCTGCCAAACCCCACCTCCACAGCCCCGTCCCCCAAACCACCCTGCCAGCCCCCACCTCCTCAGCCCCATCCCCCAAACCACCCTGCCAAACCCCACCTCCACAGCCCCGTCCCCCAAACCACCCTGCCAGCCCACACCTCCTGAGCCCCAACCCCCAAACCACCCTGCCAAACCCCACCTCCACAGCCCCGTCCCCCAAACCACCCTGCCAAACCCCACCTCCTCAGCCCCGTCCCCCAAACCACCCTGCCAGCCCCCACCTCCTCAGCCCCGTCCCCCAAACCACCCTGCCAGCCCGCACCTCCACAGCCCCGTCCCCCAAACCACCCTGCCAGCCCGCACCTCCTCAGCCCCATCCCCCAAACCACCCTGCCAGCCCCCACCTCCTCAGCTCCGTCCCCCAAACCTCCCTGCCAAACCCCACCTCCTCAGCCCCGTCCCCCAAACCACCCTGCCAGCCCCCACCTCCTCAGCCCCGTCCCCCAAACCACCCTGCCAGCCCCCAGCTCCTCAGCCCCGTCCCCCAAACCACCCTGCCAAACCCCACCTCCTCAGCCCCGTCCCCCAAACCACCCTGCCAAACCCCACCTCCTCAGCCCCGTCCCCCAAACCACCCTGCCAGCCCCCACCTCCTCAGCCCCGTCCCCCAAACCACCCTGCCAGCCCACACCTCCTCAGCCCCATCCCCCAAACCACCCTGCCAGCCCCCACCTCCACAGCCCCATCCCCCAAACCACCCTGCCAGCCCACACCTCCTCAGCCCCATCCCCCAAACAACCCTGCCAGCCCCCACCTCCACAGCCCCATCCCCCAAACCACCCTGCCAAACCCCACCTCCACAGCCCCGTCCCCCAAACCACCCTGCCAAACCCCACCTCCTCAGCCCCGTCCCCCAAACCACCCTGCCAGCCCCCACCTCCTCAGCCCCGTCCCCCAAACCACCCTGCCAGCCCCCACCTCCTCAGCCCCGTCCCCCAAACCACCCTGCCAAACCCCACCTCCTCAGCCCCGTCCCCCAAACCACCCTGCCAGCCCCCACCTCCTCAGCCCCGTCCCCCAAACCACCCTGCCAGCCCCCACCTCCACAGCCCCGTCCCCCAAACCACCCTGCCAGCCCCCACCTCCTCAGCCCCGTCCCCCAAACCACCCTGCCAAACCCCACCTCCTCAGCCCCGTCCCCCAAACCACCCTGCCAAACCCCACCTCCTCAGCCCCGTCCCCCAAACCACCCTGCCAAACCCCACTGCCTCAGCCCCGTCCCCCAAACCACCCTGCCAGCCCCCACCTCCTCAGCCCCGTCCCCCAAACCACCCTGCCAGCCCCCACCTCCTCAGCCCCGTCCCCCAAACCACCCTGCCAGCCCACACCACCCCAGCCCCGTCCCCCAAACCACCCTGCCAGCCCCCACCTCCTCAGCCCCGTCCCCCAAACCACCCTGCCAAACCCCACCTCCTCAGCCCCGTCCCCCAAACCACCCTGCCAAACCCCACTGCCTCAGCCCCGTCCCCCAAACCACCCTGCCAGCCCCCACCTCCTCAGCCCCGTCCCCCAAACCACCCTGCCAGCCCCCACCTCCTCAGCCCCGTCCCCCAAACCACCCTGCCAGCCCCCACCTCCACAGCCCCGTCCCCCAAACCACCCTGCCAGCCCCCACCTCCACAGCCCCGTCCCCCAAACCACCCTGCCAGCCCCCACTGCCTCAGCCCCGTCCCCCAAACCACCCTGCCAAACCCCACCTCCTCAGCCCCGTCCCCCAAACCACCCTGCCAAACCCCACCTCCACAGCCCCATCCCCCAAACCACCCTGCCAGCCCCCACCTCCACAGCCCCGTCCCCCAAACCACCCTGCCAGCCCCCACCTCCTCAGCCCCGTCCCCCAAACCACCCTGCCAAACCCCACCTCCTCAGCCCCGTCCCCCAAACCACCCTGCCAAACCCCACCTCCTCAGCCCCGTCCCCCAAACCACCCTGCCAGCCCCCACCTCCTCAGCCCCATCCCCCAAACCACCCTGCCAGCCCCCAGCTCCTCAGCCCCGTGCCCCAAATCACCCTGCCAAACCCCACCTCCTCAGCCCCGTCCCCCAAACCACCCTGCCAGCCCCCACCTCCTCAGCCCCGTCCCCCAAACCACCCTGCCAAACCCCACCTCCTCAGCCCCGTCCCCCAAACCACCCTGCCAAACCCCACCTCCACAGCCCCGTCCCCCAAACCACCCTGCCAAACCCCACCTCCTCAGCCCCGTCCCCCAAACCACCCTGCCAGCCCCCACCTCCACAGCCCCGTCCCCCAAACCACCCTGCCAGCCCCCACTGCCTCAGCCCCGTCCCCCAAACCACCCTGCCAAACCCCACCTCCTCAGCCCCGTCCCCCAAACCACCCTGCCAAACCCCACCTCCACAGCCCCATCCCCCAAACCACCCTGCCAGCCCCCACCTCCTCAGCCCCATCCCCCAAACCACCCTGCCAGCCCCCACCTCCACAGCCCCGTCCCCCAAACCACCCTGCCAGCCCCCACTGCCTCAGCCCCGTCCCCCAAACCACCCTGCCAAACCCCACCTCCACAGCCCCGTCCCCCAAACCACCCTGCCAAACCCCACCTCCTCAGCCCCGTCCCCCAAACCACCCTGCCAGCCCCCACCTCCTCAGCCCCGTCCTCCAAACCACCCTGCCAGCCCCCACCTCCTCAGCCCCATCCCCCAAACCACCCTGCCAAACCCCACCTCCTCAGCCCCGTCCCCCAAACCACCCTGCCAGCCCCCACCTCCACAGCCCCGTCCCCCAAACCACCCTGCCAGCCCCCACTGCCTCAGCCCCGTCCCCCAAACCACCCTGCCAAACCCCACCTCCACAGCCCCGTCCCCCAAACCACCCTGCCAAACCCCACCTCCACAGCCCCGTCCCCCAAACCACCCTGCCAGCCCCCACCTCCTCAGCCCCGTCCCCCAAACCACCCTGCCAAACCCCACCTCCTCAGCCCCGTCCCCCAAACCACCCTGCCAAACCCCACCTCCACAGCCCCATCCCCCAAACCACCCTGCCAGCCCCCACCTCCACAGCCCCGTCCCCCAAACCACCCTGCCAAACCCCACCTCCACAGCCCCGTCCCCCAAACCACCCTGCCAAACCCCACCTCCTCAGCCCCGTCCCCCAAACCACCCTGCCAAACCCCACCTCCTCAGCCCCGTCCCCCAAACCACCCTGCCAAACCCCACCTCCACAGCCCCGTCCCCCAAACCACCCTGCCAAACCCCACCTCCTCAGCCCCGTCCCCCAAACCACCCTGCCAGCCCCCACCTCCACAGCCCCGTCCCCCAAACCACCCTGCCAGCCCCCACCTCCTCAGCCCCGTCCCCCAAACCACCCTGCCAAACCCCACCTCCACAGCCCCGTCCCCCAAACCACCCTGCCAGCCCCCACCTCCTCAGCCCCGTCCCCAAATCACCCTGCCAAACCCCACCTCCACAGCCCCGTCCCCCAAACCACCCTGCCAAACCCCACCTCCTCAGCCCCGTCCCCCAAACCACCCTGCCAGCCCCCACCTCCTCAGCCCCATCCCCCAAACCACCCTGCCAGCCCCCACCTCCACAGCCCCGTCCCCCAAACCACCCTGCCAGCCCCCACCTCCTCAGCCCCGTCCCCCAAACCACCCTGCCAGCCCCCACCTCCTCAGCCCCGTCCCCCAAACCATCCTGCCAAACCCCACCTCCTCAGCCCCGTCCCCCAAACCACCCTGCCAAACCCCACCTCCTCAGCCCCGTCCCCCAAACCACCCTGCCAGCCCCCACCTCCTCAGCCCCGTCCCCCAAACCACCCTGCCAGCCCCCACCTCCTCAGCCCCATCCCCCAAACCACCCTGCCAAACCCCACCTCCTCAGCCCCATCCCCCAAACCACCCTGCCAAACCCCACCTCCTCAGCCCCGTCCCCCAAACCACCCTGCCAAACCCCACCTCCTCAGCCCCGTCCCCCAAACCACCCTGCCAGCCCCCACCTCCTCAGCCCCATCCCCCAAACCACCCTGCCAGCCCCCAGCTCCTCAGCCCCGTGCCCCAAATCACCCTGCCAGCCCCCACCTCCTCAGCCCCGTCCCCCAAACCACCCTGCCAGCCCCCACCTCCACAGCCCCGTCCCCCAAACCACCCTGCCAGCCCCCACCTCCTCAGCCCCGTCCCCCAAACCACCCTGCCAGCCCCCACCTCCACAGCCCCGTCCCCCAAACCACCCTGCCAGCCCCCACCTCCACAGCCCCGTCCCCCAAACCACCCTGCCAGCCCCCACCTCCTCAGCCCCATCCCCCAAACCACCCTGCCAGCCCCCACCTCCTCAGCCCCGTCCCCCAAACCACCCTGCCAAACCCCACCTCCTCAGCCCCATCCCCCAAACCACCCTGCCAGCCCCCACCTCCTCAGCCCCGTCCCCCAAACCACCCTGCCAAACCCCACCTCCTCAGCCCCGTCCCCCAAACCACCCTGCCAAACCCCACCTCCACAGCCCCGTCCCCCAAACCACCCTGCCAAACCCCACCTCCTCAGCCCCGTCCCCCAAACCACCCTGCCAGCCCCCACCTCCTCAGCCCCATCCCCCAAACCACCCTGCCAAACCCCACCTCCTCAGCCCCATCCCCCAAACCACCCTGCCAAACCCCACCTCCTCAGCCCCGTCCCCCAAACCACCCTGCCAAACCCCACCTCCTCAGCCCCGTCCCCCAAACCACCCTGCCAGCCCCCACCTCCTCAGCCCCATCCCCCAAACCACCCTGCCAGCCCCCAGCTCCTCAGCCCCGTGCCCCAAATCACCCTGCCAGCCCCCACCTCCTCAGCCCCGTCCCCCAAACCACCCTGCCAGCCCCCACCTCCACAGCCCCGTCCCCCAAACCACCCTGCCAGCCCCCACCTCCTCAGCCCCGTCCCCCAAACCACCCTGCCAGCCCCCACCTCCACAGCCCCGTCCCCCAAACCACCCTGCCAGCCCCCACCTCCACAGCCCCGTCCCCCAAACCACCCTGCCAGCCCCCACCTCCTCAGCCCCATCCCCCAAACCACCCTGCCAGCCCCCACCTCCTCAGCCCCGTCCCCCAAACCACCCTGCCAAACCCCACCTCCTCAGCCCCATCCCCCAAACCACCCTGCCAGCCCCCACCTCCTCAGCCCCGTCCCCCAAACCACCCTGCCAAACCCCACCTCCTCAGCCCCGTCCCCCAAACCACCCTGCCAAACCCCACCTCCACAGCCCCGTCCCCCAAACCACCCTGCCAAACCCCACCTCCTCAGCCCCGTCCCCCAAACCACCCTGCCAGCCCCCACCTCCACAGCCCCGTCCCCCAAACCACCCTGCCAGCCCCCACTGCCTCAGCCCCGTCCCCCAAACCACCCTGCCAAACCCCACCTCCTCAGCCCCGTCCCCCAAACCACCCTGCCAAACCCCACCTCCACAGCCCCATCCCCCAAACCACCCTGCCAGCCCCCACCTCCACAGCCCCGTCCCCCAAACCACCCTGCCAGCCCCCACTGCCTCAGCCCCGTCCCCCAAACCACCCTGCCAAACCCCACCTCCACAGCCCCGTCCCCCAAACCACCCTGCCAAACCCCACCTCCTCAGCCCCGTCCCCCAAACCACCCTGCCAGCCCCCACCTCCTCAGCCCCGTCCTCCAAACCACCCTGCCAGCCCCCACCTCCTCAGCCCCATCCCCCAAACCACCCTGCCAAACCCCACCTCCTCAGCCCCGTCCCCCAAACCACCCTGCCAGCCCCCACCTCCACAGCCCCGTCCCCCAAACCACCCTGCCAGCCCCCACTGCCTCAGCCCCGTCCCCCAAACCACCCTGCCAAACCCCACCTCCACAGCCCCGTCCCCCAAACCACCCTGCCAAACCCCACCTCCACAGCCCCGTCCCCCAAACCACCCTGCCAAACCCCACCTCCACAGCCCCATCCCCCAAACCACCCTGCCAGCCCCCACCTCCACAGCCCCGTCCCCCAAACCACCCTGCCAGCCCCCACCTCCTCAGCCCCGTCCCCCAAACCACCCTGCCAAACCCCACCTCCTCAGCCCCGTCCCCCAAACCACCCTGCCAAACCCCACCTCCACAGCCCCATCCCCCAAACCACCCTGCCAGCCCCCACCTCCACAGCCCCGTCCCCCAAACCACCCTGCCAGCCCCCACCTCCTCAGCCCCGTCCCCCAAACCACCCTGCCAAACCCCACCTCCTCAGCCCCGTCCCCCAAACCACCCTGCCAAACCCCACCTCCTCAGCCCCGTCCCCCAAACCACCCTGCCAAACCCCACCTCCACAGCCCCGTCCCCCAAACCACCCTGCCAAACCCCACCTCCTCAGCCCCGTCCCCCAAACCACCCTGCCAGCCCCCACCTCCACAGCCCCGTCCCCCAAACCACCCTGCCAGCCCCCACCTCCTCAGCCCCATCCCCCAAACCACCCTGCCAGCCCCCACCTCCTCAGCCCCGTCCCCCAAACCACCCTGCCAAACCCCACCTCCACAGCCCCGTCCCCCAAACCACCCTGCCAGCCCCCACCTCCTCAGCCCCGTCCCCCAAACCACCCTGCCAAACCCCACCTCCTCAGCCCCGTCCCCCAAACCACCCTGCCAGCCCCCACCTCCTCAGCCCCATCCCCCAAACCACCCTGCCAGCCCCCACCTCCACAGCCCCGTCCCCCAAACCACCCTGCCAGCCCCCACCTCCTCAGCCCCGTCCCCCAAACCACCCTGCCAGCCCCCACCTCCTCAGCCCCGTCCCCCAAACCAACCTGCCAAACCCCACCTCCTCAGCCCCGTCCCCCAAACCATCCTGCCAAACCCCACCTCCTCAGCCCCGTCCCCCAAACCACCCTGCCAAACCCCACCTCCTCAGCCCCGTCCCCCAAACCACCCTGCCAGCCCCCACCTCCTCAGCCCCGTCCCCCAAACCACCCTGCCAGCCCCCACCTCCTCAGCCCCATCCCCCAAACCACCCTGCCAAACCCCACCTCCTCAGCCCCGTCCCCCAAACCACCCTGCCAAACCCCACCTCCTCAGCCCCGTCCCCCAAACCACCCTGCCAAACCCCACCTCCTCAGCCCTGTCCCCCAAACCACCCTGCCAAACCCCACCTCCTCAGCCCTGTCCCCCAAACCACCCTGCCAGCCCCCACCTCCACAGCCCCGTCCCCCAAACCACCCTGCCAGCCCCCACCTCCTCAGCCCTGTCCCCCAAACCACCCTGCCAGCCCCCACCTCCACAGCCCCGTCCCCCAAACCACCCTGCCAGTCCCCACCTCCACAGCCCCGTCCCCCAAACCACCCTGCCAGCCCCCACCGCCTCAGCCCCGTCCCCCAAACCACCCTGCCAAACCCCACCTCCTCAGCCCCGTCCCCCAAACCACCCTGCCAGCCCACACCACCCCAGCCCTGTCCCCAAATCACTCTGCCACCCGCCACCACCCCAGCCGTCCCCCAAATCACTCTGACCCATGTTTCTCAATGCCCCAGCCCTGTCCCTACACCCCAGCTGCCCACCCCTCAGCCTGCACCCGTTACCGCCCCGCTGCCCAGCCCCAGAGTCACCCATCCCACAGCCTGCATCCTGTACTGCCCCACTGCCCAGCCCCAGAGACACCCACCCCACAGCCTGCTCCAGATATTGTCCCACTGCCCAGCCCCACGGACATCCACCCCACAGCCTGCTCCAGATACCACCCCACTGCTCAGCCCGAGACACCCAGCCCACAGCCTACACCCGGTACTGCCCCACTGACCAGCCCCTGAACCACCCACCCCACAGCCTGCTCCAGATAGTGCCTGTGATGGGGTTCAGGGGTCCCCCTGCACTGCACCCCGTCCGCTGGCAGGAGTGACTCTCACTCAGCAGGTACAACAGCAGGTTTATTAGGCAACAGGTGCCCAGTTTCTCACAGAAGCGACAGCACAGCAGCCAGAGACAGTCCTTCCAACCCGTCCTGGGGGGAAGAGCCCGAGGGGTGCCCCTCTGGGGTGTAGCTTCCCCCTCCTCAGGCTGGCTGCCTTCCAGCTCTCTCTTCCCCTAGCCTCTAACTGCCGCCCCCGATTCAAAACCCAGCTCGGCTCCTCCCTGCTCTTTGTCCAGGGCAGAGGTGTTACCTGCCAGTTGTAGCCCCAGGGTCATCCTTAGCCACTGGGAGCTGCTCTGCTTGCCTTGGCCTCTCACATCCAGCCTGACTCACACATGCTCTCCCCCCACTCCATCACACCGCCCCACCTGAGAGACTCCCACCCCACAGCTGGCGCAGCCCCTTGGCTGGGCCAGACCCCCGGCTGGGCAGGAACCCGGAGCACACGGGTGGCCAGAGGGGCTGTGACGCCTACTGCTGGTGGCCCACCAGAGGGGCAGCACGCGCTGAAAGGTGCACAGGCAGCGTGCAAGGTCCAGCAGCTGCCGAGTCCGGTACAAGCCGAGGAGCCTGTTGGTTAACAGCTACGCTGCTCCCTGTGCAGCCCGAACCACCTCCCCTGCCCTGTCCCTGCCCCCCAGCACATCCCCATAGCCCTGACCCACTGCCAGGGCCCAGCCCACCCCTCCCCTGCCCTGTCCCTGCCCCCCAGCAAATCCCCATAGCCCTGACCCACTGCCAGGGCCCAGCCCACCCCTCCCCTGCCCCCCAGCAAATCCCCATAGCCCTGACCCACTGCCAGGGCCCAGCCCACCCCTCCCCTGCCCCCCAGCACATCCCCATAGCCCTGACCCACTGCCAGGGCCCAGCCCACCCCTCCCCCGCCCTGTCCCTGCCCCCCAGCAAATCCCCATAGCCCTGACCCACTGCCAGGGCCCAGCTCACCCCTCCCCTTACACCCTGCACCCCAGCAAATCCCCCTAGCCCTGACCCACTGCCAGGGCCCAGCTCACCCCTCCCCCGCCCTGTCCCTGCCCCCCAGCAAATCCCCATAGCCCTGACCCACTGCCAGGGCCCAGCTCACCCCTCCCATGCCCCCCAGCACATCCCCATAGCCCTGACCCACTGCCAGGGCCCAGCTCACCCCTCCCCCGCCCTGTCCCTGCCCCCCAGCAAATCCCCATAGCCCTGACCCACTGCCAGGGCCCAGCCCACGCCTCCCCCGCCCTGTCCCTGCCCCCCAGCAAATCCCCATAGCCCTGACCCACTGCCAGGGCCCAGCCCACCCCTCCCCTGCCCTGTCCCTGCCCCCCAGCAAATCCCCATAGCCCTGACCCACTGCCAGGGCCCAGCCCACCCCTCCCCTGCCCCCCAGCAAATCCCCATAGCCCTGGCCCACTGCCAGGGCCCAGCTCACCCCTCCCCTGCCCCCCAGCACATCCCCATAGCCCTGACCGACTGCCAGGGCCCAGCCCACCCCTCCCCTGCCCTGTCCCTGCCCCCCAGCAAATCCCCATAGCCCTGACCCACTGCCAGGGCCCAGCCCACCCCTCCCCTGCCCCCCAGCAAATCCCCATAGCCCTGGCCCACTGCCAGGGCCCAGCTCACCCCTCCCCTGCCCCCCAGCACATCCCCATAGCCCTGACCCACTGCCAGGGCCCAGCCCACCCCTCCCCCGCCCTGTCCCTGCCCCCCAGCAAATCCCCATAGCCCTGACCCACTGCCAGGGCCCAGCTCACCCCTCCCCTTACACCCTGCACCCCAGCAAATCCCCCTAGCCCTGACCCACTGCCAGGGCCCAGCTCACCCCTCCCCCGCCCTGTCCCTGCCCCCCAGCAAATCCCCATAGCCCTGACCCACTGCCAGGGCCCAGCTCACCCCTCCCATGCCCCCCAGCACATCCCCATAGCCCTGACCCACTGCCAGGGCCCAGCTCACCCCTCCCCCGCCCTGTCCCTGCCCCCCAGCAAATCCCCATAGCCCTGACCCACTGCCAGGGCCCAGCCCACGCCTCCCCCGCCCTGTCCCTGCCCCCCAGCAAATCCCCATAGCCCTGACCCACTGCCAGGGCCCAGCCCACCCCTCCCCTGCCCTGTCCCTGCCCCCCAGCAAATCCCCATAGCCCTGACCCACTGCCAGGGCCCAGCCCACCCCTCCCCTGCCCCCCAGCAAATCCCCATAGCCCTGGCCCACTGCCAGGGCCCAGCTCACCCCTCCCCTGCCCCCCAGCACATCCCCATAGCCCTGACCGACTGCCAGGGCCCAGCCCACCCCTCCCCTGCCCTGTCCCTGCCCCCCAGCAAATCCCCATAGCCCTGACCCACTGCCAGGGCCCAGCCCACCCCTCCCCTGCCCCCCAGCAAATCCCCATAGCCCTGGCCCACTGCCAGGGCCCAGCTCACCCCTCCCCTGCCCCCCAGCACATCCCCATAGCCCTGACCCACTGCCAGGGCCCAGCTCACCCCTCCCCTGCCCTGTCCCTGCCCCCCAGCAAATCCCCATAGCCCTGACCCACTGCCAGGGCCCAGCTCACCCCTCCCCTGCCCTGTCCCTGCCCCCCAGCAAATCCCCATAGCCCTGACCCACTGCCAGGGCCCAGCTCACCCCTCCCCTGCCCTGTCCCTGCCCCCCAGCAAATCCCCATAGCCCTGACCCACTGCCAGGGCCCAGCTCACCCCTCCCCTGCCCTGTCCCTGTACCCCAACAAATCCCCATAGCCCTGACCCACTGCCAGGGCCCAGCTCACCCCTCCCCTGCCCTGTCCCTGCACCCCAACAAATCCCCATAGCCCTGACCCACTGCCAAGGCCCAGCCCACCCCTTCCCGGACACCCTGCACCCCAGCAAATCCCCATAGCCCTGACCCCCTGCGAGGGCCCAGCTCACCCCTCCCCCGACACCATGCACCCCAGCAAATCCCCATAGCCCTGACCCACTGCCAGGGCCCAGCTCACCCCTCCCCTGCCCTGTCCCTGTACCCCAGCAAATCCCCATAGCCCTGACCCACTGCCAAGGCCCAGCTCACCCCTCCCCTGC
Source organism: Carettochelys insculpta (assembly GCF_033958435.1). Taxonomy (NCBI): domain Eukaryota; kingdom Metazoa; phylum Chordata; order Testudines; family Carettochelyidae; genus Carettochelys; species Carettochelys insculpta. The sequence continues at coordinate 1,124,215 of NC_134137.1, forward strand.
CCTGTCCCTGCCCCCCAGCAAATCCCCATAGCCCTGACCCACTGCCAGGGCCCAGCTCACGCCTCCCCCGCCCTGTCCCTGCCCCCCAGCAAATCCCCATAGCCCTGACCCACTGCCAGGGCCCAGCTCACCCCTCCCCCGACACCCTGCACCCCAGCAAATCCCCATAGCCCTGACCCACTGCCAGGGCCCAGCTCACCCCTCCCCTGCCCCCCAGCAAATCCCCATAGCCCTGACCCACTGCCAGGGCTCAGCCCACCCCTCCCCTGCCCCCCAGCAAATCCCCATAGCCCTGACCCACTGCCAGGGCCCAGCTCACCCCTCCCCTGCCCTGTCCCTGCCCCCCAGCACATCCCCATAGCCCTGACCCACTGCCAGGGCCCAGCTCACCCCTCCCCTGCCCTGTCCCTGCCCCCCAGCAAATCCCCATAACCCTGACCCACTGCCAGGGCCCAGCTCACCCCTCCCCTGCCCTGTCCCTGCCCCCCAGCAAATCCCCATAGCCCTGACCCACTGCCAGGGCCCAGCTCACCCCTCCCATGCCCTGTCCCTGCCCCCCAGCAAATCCCCATAGCCCTGACCCACTGCCAGGGCCCAGCCCACCCCTCCCCTGCCCTCTCCCTGCCCCCCAGCACATCCCCATAGCCCTGACCCACTGCCAGGGCCCAGCCCACCCCTCCCCCGCCCTGTCCCTGCCCCCCAGCACATCCCCATAGCCCTGACCCACTGCCAGGGCCCAGCCCACCCCTCCCCTACCCTGTCCCTGCCCCCCAGCACATCCCCATAGCCCTGACCCACTGCCAGGGCCCAGCTCACCCCTCCTCTGCCCTGTCCCTGCCCCCCAGCAAATCCCCATAGCCCTGACCCACTGCCAGGGCCCAGCCCACCCCTCCCCCGCCCTGTCCCTGCCCCCCAGCAAATCCCCATAGCCCTGACCCACTGCCAGGGCCCAGCCCACCCCTCCCCCGCCCTGTCCCTGCCCCCCAGCAAATCCCCATAGCCCTGACCCACTGCCAGGGCCCAGCCCACCCCTCCCCTGCCCTGTCCCTGCCCCCCAGCAAATCCCCATAGCCCTGACCCACTGCCAGGGCCCAGCCCACCCCTCCCCCGCCCTGTCCCTGCCCCCCAGCAAATCCCCATAGCCCTGACCCACTGCCAGGGCCCAGCCCACCCCTCCCCCGCCCTGTCCCTGCCCCCCAGCAAATCCCCATAGCCCTGACCCACTGCCAGGGCCCAGCCCACCCCTCCCCCGCCCTGTCCCTGCCCCCCAGCAAATCCCCATAGCCCTGACCCACTGCCAGGGCCCAGCCCACCCCTCCCCCGCCCTGTCCCTGCCCCCCAGCAAATCCCCATAGCCCTGACCCACTGCCAGGGCCCAGCTCACCCCTCCCCTGCCCTGTCCCTGTACCCCAGCAAATCCCCATAGCCCTGACCCACTGCCAAGGCCCAGCTCACCCCTCCCCTGCCCTGTCCCTGCCCCCCAGCAAATCCCCATAGCCCTGACCCACTGCCAGGGCCCAGCTCACCCCTCCCCTGCCCTGTCCCTGCCCCCCAGCAAATCCCCATAGCCCTGACCCACTGCCAGGGCCCAGCTCACCCCTCCCCTGCCCTGTCCCTGCCCCCCAGCAAATCCCCATAGCCCTGACCCACTGCCAGGGCCCAGCTCACCCCTACCATGCCCTGTCCCTGCCCCCCAGCAAATCCCCATAGCCCTGACCCACTGCCAGGGCCCAGCTCACCCCTCCCCTGTCCTGTCCCTGCCCCCCAGCAAATCCCCATAGCCCTGACCCACTGCCAGGGCCCAGCTCACCCCTCCCCTGCCCTGTCCCTGCCCCCCAGCAAATCCCCATAGCCCTGACCCACTGCCAGGGCCCAGCCCACCCCTCCCCTGCCCTGTCCCTGCCCCCCAGCAAATCCCCATAGCCCTGACCCACTGCCAGGGCCCAGCTCACCCCTCCCCTGCCCTGTCCCTGCCCCCCAACAAATCCCCATAGCCCTGACCCACTGCCAGGGCCCAGCTCACCCCTCCCCTGCCCTGTCCCTGCCCCTCAGCAAATCCCCATAGCCCTGACCCACTGCCAGGGCCCAGCTCACCCCTCCCCCGCCCTGTCCCTGCCCCCCAGCAAATCCCCATAGCCCTGACCCACTGCCAGGGCCCAGCTCACCCCTCCCCTGCCCTGTCCCTGCCCCCCAGCAAATCCCCATAGCCCTGACCCACTGCCAGGGCCCAGCTCACCCCTCCCCTGCCCTGTCCCTGCCCCCCAGCAAATCCCCATAGCCCTGACCCACTGCCAGGGCCCAGCTCACCCCTCCCCTCCCCTGTCCCTGCCCCCCAGCAAATCCCCATAGCCCTGACCCACTGCCAGGGCCCAGCTCACCCCTCCCCTGCCCTGTCCCTGCCCCCCAGCAAATCCCCATAGCCCTGACCCACTGCCAGGGCCCAGCCCACCCCTCCCCCGCCCTGTCCCTGCCCCCCAGCAAATCCCCATAGCCCTGACCCACTGCCAGGGCCCAGCTCACCCCTCCCCCGCCCTGTCCCTGCCCCCCAGCAAATCCCCATAGCCCTGACCCACTGCCAGGGCCCAGCTCACCCCTCCCCCGCCCTGTCCCTGCCCCCCAGCAAATCCCCATAGCCCTGACCCACTGCCAGGGCCCAGCTCACCCCTCCCCCGCCCTGTCCCTGCCCCCCAGCAAATCCCCATAGCCCTGACCCACTGCCAGGGCCCAGCTCACCCCTCCCCTGCCCTGTCCCTGCCCCCCAGCAAATCCCCATAGCCCTGACCCACTGCCAGGGCCCAGCCCACCCCTCCCCTGCCCTGTCCCTGCCCCCCAGCAAATCCCCATAGCCCTGACCCACTGCCAGGGCCCAGCTCACCCCTCCCCTGACACCCTGCACCCGAGCAAATCCCCATAGCCCTGACCCACTGCCAGGGCCCAGCTCACCCCTCCCCTGCCCTGTCCCTGCCCCCCAGCAAATCCCCATAGCCCTGACCCACTGCCAGGGCCCAGCTCACCCCTCCCCTGTCCTGTCCCTGCCCCCCAGCAAATCCCCATAGCCCTGACCCACTGCCAGGGCCCAGCTCACCCCTCCCCTGCCCTGTCCCTGCCCCCCAGCAAATCCCCATAGCCCTGACCCACTGCCAGGGCCCAGCCCACCCCTCCCCTGCCCTGTCCCTGCCCCCCAGCAAATCCCCATAGCCCTGACCCACTGCCAGGGCCCAGCTCACCCCTCCCCTGCCCTGTCCCTGCCCCCCAACAAATCCCCATAGCCCTGACCCACTGCCAGGGCCCAGCTCACCCCTCCCCTGCCCTGTCCCTGCCCCCCAGCAAATCCCCATAGCCCTGACCCACTGCCAGGGCCCAGCTCACCCCTCCCCCGCCCTGTCCCTGCCCCCCAGCAAATCCCCATAGCCCTGACCCACTGCCAGGGCCCAGCTCACCCCTCCCCTGCCCTGTCCCTGCCCCCCAGCAAATCCCCATAGCCCTGACCCACTGCCAGGGCCCAGCTCACCCCTCCCCTGCCCTGTCCCTGCCCCCCAGCAAATCCCCATAGCCCTGACCCACTGCCAGGGCCCAGCTCACCCCTCCCCTCCCCTGTCCCTGCCCCCCAGCAAATCCCCATAGCCCTGACCCACTGCCAGGGCCCAGCTCACCCCTCCCCTGCCCTGTCCCTGCCCCCCAGCAAATCCCCATAGCCCTGACCCACTGCCAGGGCCCAGCCCACCCCTCCCCCGCCCTGTCCCTGCCCCCCAGCAAATCCCCATAGCCCTGACCCACTGCCAGGGCCCAGCTCACCCCTCCCCCGCCCTGTCCCTGCCCCCCAGCAAATCCCCATAGCCCTGACCCACTGCCAGGGCCCAGCTCACCCCTCCCCCGCCCTGTCCCTGCCCCCCAGCAAATCCCCATAGCCCTGACCCACTGCCAGGGCCCAGCTCACCCCTCCCCCGCCCTGTCCCTGCCCCCCAGCAAATCCCCATAGCCCTGACCCACTGCCAGGGCCCAGCTCACCCCTCCCCTGCCCTGTCCCTGCCCCCCAGCAAATCCCCATAGCCCTGACCCACTGCCAGGGCCCAGCCCACCCCTCCCCTGCCCTGTCCCTGCCCCCCAGCAAATCCCCATAGCCCTGACCCACTGCCAGGGCCCAGCTCACCCCTCCCCTGACACCCTGCACCCGAGCAAATCCCCATAGCCCTGACCCACTGCCAGGGCCCAGCTCACCCCTCCCCTGCCCTGTCCCTGCCCCCCAGCAAATCCCCATAGCCCTGACCCACTGCCAGGGCCCAGCTCACCCCTCCCCTGCCCTGTCCCTGCCCCCCAGCAAATCCCCATAGCCCTGACCCACTGCCAGGGCCCAGCCCACCCCTCCCCTGCCCTGTCCCTGCCCCCTAGCAAATCCCCATAGCCCTGACCCACTGCCAGGGCCCAGCTCACCCCTCCCCTGACACCCTGCACCCCAGCAAATCCCCATAGCCCTGACCCACTGCCAGGGCCCAGCTCACCCCTCCCATGCCCTGTCCCTGCCCCCCAGCAAATCCCCATAGCCCTGACACACTGCCAGGGCCCAGCTCACCCCTCCCCTGTCCTGTCCCTGCCCCCCAGCAAATCCCCATAGCCCTGACACACTGCCAGGGCCCAGCTCACCCCTCCCCTGCCCTGTCCCTGCCCCCCAGCAAATCCCCATAGCCCTGACCCACTGCCAGGGCCCAGCTCACCCCTCCCCTGCCCTGTCTCTGCCCCCCAGCAAATCCCCATAGCCCTGACCCACTGCCAGGGCCCAGCTCACCCCTCCCATGCCCTGTCCCTGCCCCCCAGCAAATCCCCATAGCCCTGACCCACTGCCAGGGCCCAGCTCACCCCTCCCATGCCCTGTCCCTGCCCCCCAGCAAATCCCCATAGCCCTGACCCACTGCCAGGGCCCAGCTCACCCCTCCCCTGCCCTGTCTCTGCCCCCCAGCAAATCCCCATAGCCCTGACCCACTGCCAGGGCCCAGCTCACCCCTCCCATGCCCTGTCTCTGCCCCCCAGCAAATCCCCATAGCCCTGACCCACTGCCAGGGCCCAGCTCACCCCTCCCATGCCCTGTCTCTGCCCCCCAGCAAATCCCCATAGCCCTGACCCACTGCCAGGGCCCAGCTCACCCCTCCCCTGCCCTGTCTCTGCCCCCCAGCAAATCCCCATAGCCCTGACCCACTGCCAGGGCCCAGCTCACCCCTCCCCTGACACCCTGCACCCCAGCAAATCCCCATAGCCCTGACCCACTGCCAGGGCCCAGCTCACCCCTCCCATGCCCTGTCCCTGCCCCCCAGCAAATCCCCATAGCCCTGACCCACTGCCAGGGCCCAGCTGACCCCTCCCCTGACACCCTGCACCCCAGCAAATCCCCATAGCCCTGACCCCCTGCGAGGGCCCAGCTCACCCCTCCCCCGACACCATGCACCCCAGCAAATCCCCATAGCCCTGACCCACTGCCAGGGCCCAGCTCACCCCTCCCCTGCCCTGTCCCTGTACCCCAGCAAATCCCCATAGCCCTGACCCACTGCCAAGGCCCAGCTGACCCCTCCCCTGCCCTGTCCCTGCCCCCCAGCAAATCCCCATAGCCCTGACCCACTGCCAGGGCCCAGCTCACCCCTCCCCTCCCCTGACACCCTGCACCCCAGCAAATCCCCATAGCCCTGACCCACTGCCAGGGCCCAGCTCACCCCTCCCCTCCCCTGACACCCTGCACCCCAGCAAATCCCCATAGCCCTGACCCACTGCCAGGGCCCAGCTCACCCCTCCCATGCCCTGTCTCTGCCCCCCAGCAAATCCCCATAGCCCTGACCCACTGCCAGGGCCCAGCTCACCCCTCCCATGCCCTGTCTCTGCCCCCCAGCAAATCCCCATAGCCCTGACCCACTGCCAGGGCCCAGCTCACCCCTCCCCTGCCCTGTCTCTGCCCCCCAGCAAATCACCATAGCCCTGACCCACTGCCAGGGCCCAGCTCACCGCTCCCCTGACACCCTGCACCCCAGCAAATCCCCATAGCCCTGACCCACTGCCAGGGCCCAGCTCACCCCTCCCATGCCCTGTCCCTGCCCCCCAGCAAATCCCCATAGCCCTGACCCACTGCCAGGGCCCAGCTCACCCCTCCCCTGACACCCTGCACCCCAGCAAATCCCCATAGCCCTGACCCACTGCCAGGGCCCAGCTCACCCCTCCCCTGCCCTGTCCCTGTACCCCAACAAATCCCCATAGCCCTGACCCACTGCCAGGGCCCAGCTCACCCCTCCCCTGCCCTGTCCCTGCACCCCAACAAATCCCCATAGCCCTGACCCACTGCCAGGGCCCAGCCCACCCCTTCCCGGACACCCTGCACCCCAGCAAATCCCCATAGCCCTGACCCCCTGCGAGGGCCCAGCTCACCCCTCCCCCGACACCATGCACCCCAGCAAATCCCCATAGCCCTGACCCACTGCCAGGGCCCAGCTCACCCCTCCCCTGCCCTGTCCCTGTACCCCAGCAAATCCCCATAGCCCTGACCCACTGCCAAGGCCCAGCTCACCCCTCCCCTGCCCTGTCCCTGCCCCCCAGCAAATCCCCATAGCCCTGACCCACTGCCAGGGCCCAGCTCACCCCTCCCCTCCCCTGACACCCTGCACCCCAGCAAATCCCCATAGCCCTGACCCACTGCCAGGGCCCAGCTCACCCCTCCCCTCCCCCGACACCCTGCACCCCAGCAAATCCCCATAGCCCTGACCCACTGCCAGGGCCCAGCTCACCCCTTCCCTGCCCTGTCTCTGCCCCCCAGCAAATCCCCATAGCCCTGACCCACTGCCAGGGCCCAGCTCACCCCTCCCCTCCCCTGACACCCTGCACCCCAGCAAATCCCCATAGCCCTGACCCACTGCCAGGGCCCAGCTCACCCCTCCCCTCCCCTGACACCCTGCACACCAGCAAATCCCCATAGCCCTGACCCACTGCCAGAGCCCAGCTCACCCCTCCCCCGACACCCTGCACCCCAGCAAGTCCCCATAGCCCTGACCCACTGCCAGGGCTCAGCTCACCCCTCCCCCGACACCCTGCACCCCAGTAAATCCCCATAGCCCTGACCCACTGCCACGGCCCAGCTCACCCCTTCCCTGCCCCCCAGTAAATCCCCATAGCCCTGACCCACTGCCAGGGCCCAGCTCACCCCTCCCCCGACACCCTGCACCCCAGCAAGTCCCCATAGCCCTGACCCACTGCCAGGGCTCAGCTCACCCCTCCCCCGACACCCTGCACCCCAGCAAGTCCCCATAGCCCTGACCCACTGCCAGGGCTCAGCTCACCCCTCCCCCGACACCCTGCACCCCAGTAAATCCCCATAGCCCTGACCCACTGCCACGGCCCAGCTCACCCCTCCCCTGCCCTGTCCCTGCCCCCCAGCAAATCCCCATAGCCCTGACCCACTGCCAGGGCTCAGCTCACCCCTCCCCCGACACCCTGCACCCCAGCCAGTCCCCATAGCCCTGACCCACTGCCAGGGCTCAGCTCACCCCTCCCCCGACACCCTGCACCCCAGCAAGTCCCCATAGCCCTGACCCACTGCCAGGGCTCAGCTCACCCCTCCCCCGACACCCTGCACCCCAGTAAATCCCCATAGCCCTGACCCACTGCCAGGGCCCAGCTCACCCCTCCCCTGCCCTGTCCCTGCCCCCCAGCAAATCCCCATAGCCCTGACCCACTGCCAGGGCTCAGCTCACCCCTCCCCCGACACCCTGCACCCCAGCAAGTCCCCATAGCCCTGACCCACTGCCAGGGCTCAGCTCACCCCTCCCCCGACACCCTGCACCCCAGTAAATCCCCATAGCCCTGACCCACTGCCACGGCCCAGCTCACCCCTCCCCCGACGCTGCAGCGCCTCTTCCCCTGCCCTCCCCAGGGTCCAGGACCCACAGGCCGGCACCTTCCCCCCGCCTCCAGCAGTGTTCTCTGTGCCAGCTGGTGAGTGATGTCCCAGGGGCAGCGGTGGTGCCAGCTGCTCCTCAGCAGCTCCGGAAATTTAATTGGCCCGGGCTGCAGGCTGGCAGCCACGCCGAGTGCCAGGGCCAGGGCCGGTGCCAATCCCGGCCGCGGGGGCGGGGGGACCCACAGGCACTGAGAGCGACTCTTGCTTCCAGCTGGCGCAGAGGGGCCCTGTGGGGCTCTGGCTGCACTCTGGGGGGCAGGGTTTGTGGGTCAGGAGCGAGGGCCCAGCCAGGCTGGTGGGGCAGGTCTGTGTGTTGGAAGCAAGCGCCTGCCACGGGTGGAGGGCAGGTGTGTGTGCGCCCCGATGCATGAGCAAGTGTGTGTGCGCCCCAGTGCATGAGTGAGCTGTGTGTGTGCCCCGGCTGCGTGAGCGAGACGCCCGTGTGTGCCCGTTGCGTGAGCGAGACGCCCGTGTGTGCCCCGCTGTGTTAGCGAGCCGTGTGTGTGTCCCAGTTGTATAAGTGAGCTGCGTGTGTGCCCCAGTTATGTGAGAGAGGGTTGTGTGCCCCGGCTGCGTAAGCGAGACGCCCGTGTGCGCCTCGGCTGTGTGAGCGAAGCGCCCGTGTGTGCGCCAGCTGTGTGAGCGAGACGCCCGTGTGTGCCCCGGTTGCGTGAGCGAGGCACCCGTGTGTGCCCCACTGTGTTAGCGAGCCGTGTGTGTGTCCCAGTTGTATATGTGAGCTGCGTGTGTGCCCCAGTTATGTGAGAGAGGGTTGTGTGCCCCGGCTGCGTAAGCGAGACGCCCATGTGCGCCTCAGCTGTGTGAGCAAGGCGCCCGTGTGTGCCCCGGCTGCGTGAGTGAGACGTCCGTGTGTGCCCCGGCTGTGTAAGCAAGATGGCTGTGTGTGCCCCGGTTGCGTGAGCGAGGTGCCCGTGTGTGCCTGGGCTGTTTGAGCGAGGTGCCCGTGTGTGCCCCGGATGCGTGAGCGAGGCGCCCGTCTGCACCCCGGCTGCGTGAGCGAGGTGCCCGTGTGCGCCCCGGCTGCGTGAGCGAGGCGCCCGTGTGTGCCTGGGCTGTTTGAGCGAGGCGCCCGTGTGCGCCCCGGCTGCGTGAGCGAGGCGCCCGTGTGTGCCCCGGCTGCGTGAGCGAGGCGCCCGTGTGTGCCTGGTCTGTGTGAGCGAGGCGCCCGTGTGTGCCTGGGCTGTTTGAGCAAGGTGCCCGTGTGCGCCCCGGCTGCGTGAGCAAGGCGCCCGTGTGTGCCTGGTCTGCGTGAGCGAGGCGCCCGTGTGCGCCCCGGGTGTGTGAGCGAGGTGCCCGTGTGTGCCTGGGCTGTTTGAGCGAGGCGCCCGTGTGCGCCCCGGCTGCGTGAGCGAGGCGCCCGTGTGTGCCTGGTCTGCGTGAGCGAGGCGCCCGTGTGTGCCTGGGCTGTTTGAGCGAGGTGCCCGTGTGTGCCCCGGCTGCGTGAGCGAGGCGCCCGTGTGTGCCTGGTCTGCATGAGCGAGGCGCCCGTGTGTGTGAGCGAGGTGCCCGTGTGTGCCTGGGCTGTTTGAGCGAGGCGCCCGTGTGCGCCCCGGCTGCGTGAGCGAGGCGCCCGTGTGTGCCTGGTCTGCGTGAGCGAGGCGCCCGTGTGTGCCTGGTCTGCGTGAGCGAGGCGCCCGTGTGTGCCTGGGCTGTTTGAGCGAGGTGCCCGTGTGTGCCCCGGCTGCGTGAGCGAGGCGCCTGTGTGTGCCTGGTCTGCGTGAGCGAGGCACCCGTGTGCGCCCCGGGTGTGTGAGCGAGGTGCCCGTGTGTGCCTGGGCTGTTTGAGCGAGGCGCCCGTGTGCGCCCCGGCTGCGTGAGCGAGGCGCCCATGTGCGCCCCGGCTGCGTGAGCGAGGCGCCCGTGTGCGCCCCGGGTGTGTGAGCGAGGTGCCCGTGTGTGCCTGGGCTGTTTGAGCGAGGCACCCGTGTGCGCCCCGGCTGCGTGAGCGAGGTGCCCGTGTGTGCCTGGGCTGTTTGAGCGAGGCGCCCGTGTGCGCCCCGGCTGCGTGAGCGAGGCGCCCGTGTGCGCCCCGGGTGTGTGAGCGAGGTGCCCGTGTGTGCCTGGGCTGTTTGAGCGAGGCGCCCGTGTGTGCCCCGGCTGCGTGAGCGAGGTGCCCGTGTGTGCCTGGGCTGTTTGAGCGAGGCGCCCGTGTGCGCCCCGGCTGCGTGAGCGAGGCGCCCGTGTGTGCCTGGTCTGCGTGAGCGAGGCGCCCGTGTGTGCCTGGGCTGTTTGAGCGAGGTGCCCGTGTGTGCCCCGGCTGCGTGAGCGAGGCGCCCGTGTGTGCCTGGTCTGCGTGAGCGAGGCGCCCGTGTGCGCCCCTGGTGTGTGAGCGAGGCGCCCGTGTGTGCCTGGGCTGTTTGAGCGAGGCGCCCGTGTGTGCCTGGTCTGCGTGAGCGAGGCGCCCGTGTGTGCCTGGTCTGCGTGAGCGAGGCGCCCGTGTGTGCCTGGGCTGTTTGAGCGAGGTGCCCGTGTGTGCCCCGGCTGCGTGAGCGAGGCGCCCGTGTGTGCCTGGTCTGCGTGAGCGAGGCGCCCGTGTGCGCCCCTGGTGTGTGAGCGAGGTGCCCGTGTGTGCCTGGGCTGTTTGAGCGAGGCGCCCGTGTGCGCCCCGGCTGCGTGAGCGAGGCGCCCGTGTGAGTCTCGGCGCCAGCACATGGAGGTCCCGGAGGTCCCTCTCTCGTGCAGGAGCTCTTGGGGAGCCCCAGGCAGTGGGGGAACAGGGCCCCATCCCGCCCCAGCTGCGGGGTTCCGGGCCGCGGTGCAGGCAGACCCCTCCTGACGGCCGCTGGGGGGGACCCCTCGGGAGCGAGTCCCAGGGGACAGGGGTTCCTGTCCCAGGCACGGCTCCCCCCAGGGAACACAGGGTGGGGGGCGGGTCAATCAGCAGCTGGTGGTTCCCCACAGGGGTGGCTCCAGCCTGCTGCGGACCCACTCGTGGGGCACCCGGGGATCCGGCCTGCCCGGCCGAGCTGCCTGAGCCCTGGCGCTGGCCGGGGACGTTGGCGGCCGCACAGCCGTACTGCCGGGCCTGCGGCTCCTGCGGGGGGGGAGCTGCCGTGAGGCGCCCGCCGGCCAGGCGACCTGGCGGGGGAGAAATGCACCCGGGGGGGGCGGATGTCGCTACTCTGGGGCCGAGGCTCTGTCCTCTGCAGAGGCGCACGCAGGGCGGGGGGGCATCTTGTGTGTCCCTGAATGTGTGTCTGTGTTTGTGTGCCTGTCTGCGTGTGTCTGTGTTTGTGTGTGTCTGCGTGTGTCTGTGCGTCTGTGCATGTCTCTGTGTGTGTGTGTCTGTCTCTGTGTGTGTTTGTGTGTGTGTCTGTGCATGTCTCTGTGTGTGTGTCTCTGTGTGTGTTTGTGTGTGTGTGTATCTGTGCATGTCTGTGCATGTCTCTGTGTGTGTCTGTCTCTCTCTGTGTGTATCTGTGTGTGCCTGTGTTTGCCTGTGTTTCTGTCTGTGTGTCTGTGCATGTCTCTGTGTGTGTCTCTCTCTCTGTGTGTGTGTCTGTGCGTCTCTGTGTGTGTGTTTGTGTGTGTGTGTCTGTGCGTGTCTGTGCATGTCTCTGTGTGTGTCTCTCTGTGTGTACCTGTGTGTGTCTGTGTGTGCCTGTGTTTGTGTCTGTGTGTATGCGTGCACTCACCTATTCCAGCTGCTTCTCTCCAGTTCTCTCACTCACCGCTCCGGCGCCATCTCCCTGGGAAGGGTCCCGGGTGCTTCTCCTGGGTGGCACCAGGCCCCAGGCTCCTGGCCCCGGACTTACGGCAGAGTCGGGGGAGCCGTGCCCCAGGCAGCTGTGGGGTCTGGGTCAGGAGCCCTGGCCATAGCCCTGCCTCTGCCCAGGTTCAGCCCCTGCCCCCAGCACCCCCCCACCTGGTTCTGTACCCCACCACTCTGGGGTGGGGCCAGGGCATGTGGGGGCAGAGGGCCTGACTCCTGGGGCTGTGGTGTGTAGGGCAGGCCCAGGCCTCCTCCTCTGCCCCCACCTCCCTCAGCGGGGGGCTCCAGAAGGCCAGTCCCTGCCCTCTCCCCTTCCCTGGGAGTGGGGAGCAGCAGATACCCCAACACAGCTCCTCCGGTGCACAGCCACTGACCCTGTCGGGGGGCTGGCTGGCTTGGGGGGATGGCCCTGGGGCTGGGGCCTGGCCCAGAGGGGGCTGGATGGGGAGTGGCATCTGGCAAGTGAGGTGCTGGCCCAAGGGGGGGCGGGGAGGGGGGGTGTCACGTGGCTGGGTTTTTGCATTGGATCTGGAAGCTGTTTAATGCCCACTGTGGGTTTTCACCCCAAATATCGCTCGGGGGGGGGGCGTGTGAGGTGCCTGGTGAAAGCTAATGGTGCCCTGAATGTGCGTGTGCCACACACACGCCCGCAGCACAGATGGAGGGAAAGTTACAGACTGCAGCAAGGCAGCTGTACCCAGAAACGGTTCAGAGCTGAGCTTCCCAAGAGGAGGTGAGAACTCAGCCCCAGCCAGCACACAGGGGGTGGGAACCAGGTGCTCAGACACTGAATCCACATCCCAGATGCTGGGACCTGGCAGGGGGTGCAGCCCACTGGTCAGGTGAGCTGGGCTGAGCCAAGGGAACAGGTCCAACTCCGAAATGTGAGTGTCTCCTGGGAGTCACCCAACGGCCGTTGGCCACGACAACCCACCTTGCACCCGGTGGGGGCGGACCCTCACGGGACCATGGGAAGAAGAGGGGCTTTGTCCCTGCAGGAGAAACAACAATGGTACTGACTGAGCAGTGTACAGCTTGGGTCCTTCGCCTCGTGGTGTCCAAGGGTCCATGTCCCAGCGTGTGGGCCCCAGTGGGACGGATCTACAATGCGCCAATGACTGAATCTAGGTAACCTGAAACGGACGGTCAGAGCCTTCCAGGAATCAGCAAACAACCCCTCCGGCTGCACCAGCAGTTGTGAGGGATGAGTGTGAAGTGTTGCTTGAACATTTCTCCTCTCAGCCCTGCTCTTCTCTCAGCCCTGCTATTAATAAATCTTCAGCTATTTAGAGCTAAAGAATTGGTGAGCCTGTTGTTTGGGTAAGACCCAAGTGTATATTCACCAGGGGCTGGGGCTGGGCCCTTTGGGGTCTGGAATGATCTGTGTGGTATTTGGTGAAACAGGCTTAAGAGCCTCTCACTGGGGGTTGCTGTTCTGGGCTGGCAGAGCAGCTGAGAAGTCTGTGGGTTTGCTTGTGTGGCTCCTGGCTGGCCAGTGCGGCTGGCAGAGGTGCTGTGTGGCTGGTTGGATCTGCCTTAGCAGTAGTAGTACTAGTAGCAGCATCCTTCAGTCTATGTAGACTATGCATCGCGCCCTTCGGAGTTCCACTTGGGATCACAATTTGCAGCGTCGACTGTGACTGTGAAGGGCCACACGAGAGTGACAGTCCTTGCTGCATCTGTTGCAGATGTAGTGGGTGTCTGGCAAGTCCTTATTACATAAGAATGGCCATACTGGGTCAGACCAAAGGTCCATCCAGCCCAGCATCCCATCTGCCGACGGTGGCCAATGCCAGGTGCCCCAGAGAAGGAGAACAGAAGACAAGTGATTTATCTCCTGCCATCCATCTCCTGCCCTTGTTATGAAGGCTAGGGCACCATACTTTATCCCTGGCTAATAGCCATTTATGGACCTGACCTGCAAAAATTTATCAAGCTCTTTTTTAAACCCTAATAGAGTCCTGGCCTTCACAGCCTCCTCGGGCAAGGAGTTCCACAGGTTGACTGTGCGCTGTGTGAAGAAAAATTTCCTTTTATTAGTTTTGAACCTACTACCCATCAATTTCATTTGGTGTCCCCTAGTTCTTGTATTGTGGGAAAAGGTAAATAATTTTTCTATATTCACTTTCTCCACACCAGTCATGATTTTATATACCTCTATCATATCGCCCCTCAATCGCCTTTTTTCCAAACTGAAAAGTCCCAGTCTCTCTAGCCTCTCACCATATGGGACCCTTTCCAAGCCCCTAATCATCTTAGTCGCCCTTTTCTGAACCTTTTCTAATGCCAATATATCTTTTTTGAGATGAGGAGACCACATCTGCATGCAGTACTCAAGATGTGGGCGTACCATAGTTTTATATAGGGGAAGTACGATATCTTTTGTCTTATTATCTAGCCCTTTTTTAATAATTCCTAATATCCTATTTGCCTTACTAACTGCCGCTGCACACTGCGTGGATGTCTTCAGAGAACTATCCACTATAACTCCAAGATCCCTTTCCTGATCTGTCGTAGCTAAATTTGACCCCATCATGTAGTACGTGTAATTTGGGTTATTTTTTCCAACATGCATTACCTTACACTTACCCACATTAAATTTCATTTGCCATTTTGCTGCCCAATCACTCAGTTTGCTGAGATCTTTTTGTAGTTCTTCACAATCCCTTTTGCTTTTGACTGTCCTGAACAACTTGGTGTCATCTGCAAACTTTGCCACCTCACTGCTTACCTCATTTTCTAGATCATTGATGAACAAGTTGAACAGGATCGGTCCCAGGACTGAGCCCTGGGGAACACCACTAGTTACCCCCCTCCATTGTGAAAATTTACCATTTATTCCCACCCTTTGTTTTCTGTCTTTTAACCAATTCCCGATCCATGAAAGGACCTTTCCTCCTATCCCATGACCACCTAATTTACATAAAAGCCTTTGGTGTGGGACCGTGTCAAACGCTTTCTGGAAATCTAGGTATATTATGTCCACTGGGTGCCCCTTGTCCGCATGTTTATTAACCCCTTCAAAGAATTCTAATAGATTAGACAGACACGACTTCCCTCTGCAGAAACCATGCTGACTTTTGCCCAACAATTCGTGCTCTTCTATGTGCCTTGCAATTTTATTCTTTACTAGTGTTTCTACTAATTTGCCTGGTACTGATGTTAAACTTATCGGTCTATAATTGCCAGGATCTCCTCTAGAGCCTTTTTTAAATATTGGCGTTATATTGGCCGTCTTCCAGTCATTTTGCGCTTTCTGTGTGCTCGCTTCTCCTCTGCTAGCTGCCTGATCCTCATCTCGCCCTTCTGAAGGCCCTTGTGTAACCCCTGCCTCCATCTGCTGCGGTTGTCTGCTAGTTCTTCCCAGTTGTCCAGCTCGATGTCTGCCTCTCTGAGGTCTCTCTTGCAGACATCTTTGTAGCGCAACTGGGGGCATCTGGGAGGTCTTCTGCCAGAGCCTAGTTCACCATACAGGATGTCTTTGGGAATCCTTCCATCATTCATCCTGTGGACGTGGCCAAGCCAGCGGAGTCGATGCTGCCTGAGGAGGGTGTGCATGGTTGGGATTCCAGCTTGCTCGAGGACGGCGGTGTTGGTCACTCTGTCCTTCCATGATATTCCAAGGATGCGCCTGAGGCAGCGCAAGTGGAAGACGTTCAGCATCTTTTCCTGGCGGGCGTACAGGGTCCAAGTCTCGCTGCCATAAAGGAGGGTGCTGAGGATGCAGGCTCTGTAGACTTGCATTTTGGTGTGAGTGTACAGCTTGTTGTTATTCCACACTCTCTTGCCGAGTCTGGACAGAGTTGTGGCCGCTTTTCCGATCCTCCTGTTCAGCTCAGTGTCCAACGACAGGGTGTCAGTGATGGTGGACCCGAGGTAAACGAACTCGTGGACGACCTCTGACGTATAGTTGTCAATGCTGATTGATGGGGATTCAGCAACATCCTGACAGAGTACGTTCGTCTTCTTTAGGCTGATGGTAAGCCCAAAGTCCTTGCACGCTTTGGAGAACTGATCCAGCAGTTTTTGAAGCTGGTCTTCTGTGTGAGACACTACAGCAGCATCGTCTGCGAACAGCATGTCTCTGATGAGGACTTCTCGCACCTTAGACTTAGCTCTCAGCCTTGCAAGGTTAAAGAGTTTCCCATCAGATCTTGTGTGCAGCAAGATGCCCTCTGTTGAAGATCCAAAGGCACGTTTCAGGAGGAGTGCGAAGAAGATCCCGAACAATGTCGGAGCAAGCACGCATCCTTGTTTGACGCCGCTCCTCATTCTGAAAGCATCCGATAACGCGCTGTCATATTCGATGGTTCCTCTCATGTCTTTGTGGAACGACTGGGTCATCTTGAGTAAAATCTCCCTTAGTGAGAAGGAAATCCCAGCTTGGGGCTGTAAGTGGCCTGGATTTTAAGAAAAGTACCTGGATGGATTTCTCTAGCTGTGCCCAGAAACCCCATCCTATTACGGGGGGGGCTGGGTGTGGGGGGTTGCTGCCTCAACGGGTGGCTGGCTGGGGGGGGTAGGGTTTGGCCATGGGGGGTGCTGGACCTGAAGGGGGGTGACTGGGAGTGGGCACTGGCTGGCTGGGGGATGGGGTCTGGCCATGGGGGGTGCTGCCCCAAGGGCTTGGGGGTAGGGGCTGGTCATGGGACGCGCTGGCCCTGAGGGGTGGCTGGCTGGAGGATAGTGTCCAGCCATCGGGTGAGCTGGCCCAGAGTGGGGGGCTGGCTCAGGAGTGGGGGCTGGCTGGGTGGTGGGGTCTGGCCGCAAGGGAGGGGCTGGCTTGGAGCAGGGCCTAGCTATGGGAACTGGAAGCCCAGGAAAGGGAGAGCGAGTGTGAGCGTGAGCGTGAGCACCAGCAACAGGAGAGACAGCGGGAGGAGGGCGAGTGAGAGCAGGAGCCCGAGCAGGCCCTGTGCAGACAAGACGCAAAGAGGCCCTGGCTGCGGTGAGCAGTGAGTGGGCATGAAGTCGGGGATGGCCAGCTGCTTGGGGAGCTTTGTGCTGGCCCAGTGTAAGGACCTGGGGGACATGGACGAGTTCCTCACCGCCTTTGAGAGAGCCTGCGAGTTGCACGAGGTCCCCCAGCTGAGTGGCTCCGGCACCTCACCCCCTTGCTGGGCCAGAAGGCCGCAGTGGTGCTCAGCCAGCTGGAGGGGCTGCAGCCTGGGGACTATGAACGGTTCAAACAGGCCCTGCTGCATAAGTTCGGGCTGACTCCGGAGATGTACAAGAAGAGGTTCCAGGAGGCGCAGAAGAAGTTGGAGAACTGTGTAGACGCAGCCTCCCGCCTGACGCAATACTGCCAAGAGTGAGTGTTCGGGAAGGCACCCCACTCTGCCGAGGAGCCGGTTAAGCTGACGGTCCTGGAATGGTTCTATGGTGTGTGCCCGCCTGACCTGAGGCTGTGACTTGAGGACCAGAAGCCAGAGGACTCACCCAGCACAGGGAAGCTGGCGGATGAGTTCACAGACCGCTGGCCTGGGTTTGAAAGAGAATCCCGGGGCACAGGCAATCCTGGAGGAACAGGGAATCCTGAAAACACAAGGAATCCCAGAGACACTAGCTCCTGGCTGTACGACAGAGGGGATCACCTATGGGGCGAACCCAGGAAAGAGGGGCCGGCCACCCACCCCCCAGAGGGCCAGATAGGGCTGGGACGGAGCAGCCGTCCCGAGGGACACAAGACCCGGGCTGTTATCACTGTGGGTGGAAGGGGCATAGAGCAGCCCAGTGCCCCAGCTCCCAGACAGGTTGAGCAGGCCAGGGGGTCATGGAGTCAACTGGGTGGAGTCCCAGAAGCCAGAGGGGCTGGCGGCCAAGGCGGGTGGTGCTGACAGCGGGTACTCGGATTGGGCTGAGTCCACCCCACAGACCAGCTTCTCAGGAGGCCCAAATGCTCAGAGGTCAGTTTACAGAGTGGGGGCGGCGCTGCCCCTATCAAGTGTGTGCCATTCAGAGCCACAGGGAAGACGGCTCAGGACATAGAGCGGGAGGTTGAAGACATGCTGGCTCTGGGGGTGATCCAACCCTCGTCCAGACCCTGGGCCTCTCCCGTGGCGTTAGTCCCTAAAAAAGATGGGTCTGTTCGGTTTTGTGTGGACTATCGCAAGCTTAACGCCGTCACTGTATCGGACGCCTACCCCATGCCCAGGCCTGATGACCTTTTAGACAAGCTGGGGGGAGCCCGTTACCTCACCACCATAGACCTCACCAAGGGGTACTGGCAAGTGCCGTTAGACGAAGATGCCCGACTCAAGTCGGCTTTCATCACCCCTGTGGGGCTCTACGAGTTCCTGGTCCTGCCCTTCGGCCTCAAGCGGGCACCCGCTACCTTCCAGTGTCTGGTGGACCAGCTACTGAAAGGGATGGAGAGCTTTGCCCTGGCTTACATGGACGACATTTGCATCTTCAGCCAGACGTGGGAGGACCATGTGTCCCAGGTCAAGCAGGTGCTGGACCGACTCCAGAAGGCCGGTCTGACTATCAAGGCAGGGAAGTGCAAGGTGGGGATGGCTGAGGTGACCTACCTGGGCCACAAGGTGGGCAGCGGCTGCTTAAAGCCAGAGCCAGCTAAAGTGGAGGCTGTCAGAGATTGGCCCACACCCCAGACTAAGAAGCAGGTCCAGGCCTTCATTGGGATGGCAGGGTCCTACCGGAGGTTTGTGCCCCACTTTAGCTCCATCGCAGCCCCCCTCATGGAGCTGTGTAAAAAGGGAAAGCCTGACAAGGTGGTCTGGACAGAGCAGTGCCAAGAGGCCCTCTGCGCGCTGAAGGAGGCTCTGGTCAGGGCCCCAGTGCTGGCAAACCCAGACTTCAACAAACCCTTCCTGGTGTTCACCGATGCCTCAGACATGGGGCCGGGGGCGGTGCTAATGCAGGTGAATGACAAAGGGGAGAAACACCCCATCGTGTACCTGAGTAAGAAGCTGCTGCCCCGGGAGCAGAACTACGCAGCCATAGAGGAGGAATGTCTGGCCATGGTGTGGGCGCTGGGGAAGCTGCAGCCGTACCTGTTTGGGCGGCGTTTCACCGTGTGCACCGATCACTCACCCCTGACCTGGCTGCATCACATGAAAGGGGCCAACGCCAAGCTCCTGCGGTGGAGTCTGCTCCTGCAGGACTACGACATGGAGGTGGTCCATGTGAAGGGGAACAACACCACCATAGCCGATGCCCTGTCACGCAGGGAGGGCCCCGAACTTCCCCAGGTCACTGGCTAAGTGACCCCGGTCAGTTCGGTCTGGAAGGGGGGAGAGATGTGATGGCGGGGGGGGGTGCATGTGTGAGTCAGGCTGGATGTCTGAGGCAAGCAGCAGCTCCCAGTGGCTAAGGATGACCCTGGGGCTACAACTGGCAGGTAACACCTCTGCCTGAACAAAGAGCAGGGAGGAGCTGAGCTGGGTTTTGAATCGGGGACGGCAGTTAGAGGCTAGGAAAAGGGAGAGCTGGAAGGCAGCCAGCCTGAGGAGGGGGAAGCTACACCCCAGAGGGGCCCCCCTCGGGCTCTTCCCCCCAGGACGGGTTGGAAGGACTGTCTCTGACTGCTGTACTGTCGCTTCTGTGAGAAACTGGACATCTGTCGCCTAATAAACCTCCTGTTGTACCTGCTGAGTGAGAGTCACTCCTGCCTGTAGACAGGGTGCAGTGCAGGGGGACCCCTGAACCCCATCATAGTCTCGCAGACCCCCTTCTTCCTCGTGGGCCCCCATCACTTACTGCTGGATGCTCCATCCTCAGGGTGCAGAACATCCCACTTCTAATACCAGTGTGATGGGGTTCAGGGTCCCCAAGCTCTGCACTCGTCCGCAGGCAGGAGTGACTCTCGCTCAGCAGGAGAACAGCGGGTTTATTAGCTAACAGGACACAGGGTCGCAGAGACAGCCAGTCCCATCCACGCTGGGGAGAGGAGCCCCGAGAGGCCCCCGGAGCTGGGGTCTTGCCCCCTCCTTTGTCTCTGTCTCTCCCAGCCCAGACTCACTGCTTCCAACTCCCAGTTCCAATTCAAACCCCTCCGGCTCCACCTCCCCCTTTGTCTGCAGCCCAGAGGTGTCACCTGGTCGACAGGTTACCCCCAGCAGGAGCCCCCCACCCTCTGTGATCCCCACCCATGTATCCCCCCCGGCACATGTATCCCCAATATCATCACAAAGGGGCTGTGGTCACTGGGGCAGGTATCAGGGCGGGGGGTCACTGGGGCAGGTATCAGGGCAGGGGGCTGGGGTCACTGGGGCAGGTATCAGGGCGGGGGGTCACTGGGGCAGGTATCAGGGCAGGGGGTCACTGGGGCAGGTATCAGGGCAGGGGGCTGTGGTCACTGGGGCAGGTATCAGGGCAGGGGGCTGGGGTCACTGGGGCAGGTGTCAGGGCGGGGGGTCACTGGGGCAGGTATCAGGGCAGGGGGCTGGGGTCACTGGGGCAGGTATCAGGGCGGGGGGTCACTGGGGCAGGTATCAGGGCAGGGGGCTGGGGTCACTGGGGCAGGTATCAGGGCAGGGGGCTGGGGTCACTGGGGCAGGTGTCAGGGCGGGGGGCTGGGGTCACTGGGGCAGGTATCAGGGCAGGCGGGGTCACTGGGGCAGGTGTCAGGGCGGGGGGCTGGGGTCACTGGGGCAGGTATCAGGGCAGGGGGTCACTGGGGCAGGTGTCAGGGCGGGGGGTCACTGGGGCAGGTATCAGGGCGGGTGGGGTCACTGGGGCAGGTATCAGGGCAGGGGGCTGGGGTCACTGGGGCAGGTATCAGGGCGGGGGGTCACTGGGGCAGGTGTCAGGGCGGGGGGTCACTGGGGCAGGTATCAGGGCAGGGGGCTGGGGTCACTGGGGCAGGTATCAGGGCGGGGGGTCACTGGGGCAGGTATCAGGGCAGGTGGGGTCACTGGGGCAGGTATCAGGGCAGGGGGCTGGGGTCACTGGGGCAGGTGTCAGGGCGGGGGGTCACTGGGGCAGGTATCAGGGCAGGGGGCTGGGGTCACTGGGGCAGGTATCAGGGTGGGGGGTCACTGGGGCAGGTATCAGGGCAGGTGGGGTCACTGGGGCAGGTGTCAGGGCAGGCGGGGTCACTGGGGCAGGTATCAGGGCAGGTGGGGTCACTGGGGCAGGTATCAGGGCTGGGGTCACTGGGGCAGGTATCAGGGCTGGGGGCTGGGGTCACTGGGGCAGGTATCAGGGCGGGGGGTCACTGGGGCAGGTATCAGGGCAGGTGGGGTCACTGGGGCAGGTATCAGGGCAGGTGGGGTCACTGGGGCAGGTATCAGGGCTGGGGTCACTGGGGCAGGTATCAGGGCAGGTGGGGTCACTGGGGCAGGTATCAGGGCTGGGGTCACTGGGGCAGGTATCAGGGCGGGGGGTCACTGGGGCAGGTATCAGGGCAGGTGGGGTCACTGGGGCAGGTATCAGGGCAGGGGGCTGGGGTCACTGGGGCAGGTGTCAGGGCGGGGGGCTGGGGTCACTGGGGCAGGTATCAGGGCAGGGGGCTGGGGTCACTGGGGCAGGTATCAGGGCGGGGGGTCACTGGGGCAGGTATCAGGGCAGGGGGCTGGGGTCACTGGGGCAGGTATCAGGGCAGGGGGTCACTGGGGCAGGTATCAGGGCAGGGGGCTGGGGTCACTGGGGCAGGTATCAGGGCAGGCGGGGTCACTTGGCAGGTATCAGGGCGGGGGGTCACTGGGGCAGGTATCAGGGCAGGGGGCTGGGGTCACTGGGGCAGGTGTCAGGGCGGGGGGTCACTGGGGCAGGTATCAGGGCAGGGGGCTGGGGTCACTGGGGCAGGTATCAGGGCGGGGGGTCACTGGGGCAGGTATCAGGGCAGGGGGCTGGGGTCACTGGGGCAGGTATCAGGGCAGGGGGCTGGGGTCACTGGGGCAGGTATCAGGGCAGGGGGTCACTGGGGCAGGTGTCAGGGCGGGGGGTCACTTGGCAGGTATCAGGGCTGGTGGGCTCACTGGGGGTCCCTGCTGGCTTCTGGGGTGCTGGGGTCCCCCGGGGGGCGGAGGCGGAGGCGGAGGCCGAGGCGGAGGCCGTTCGAAGGAGTTTATTACCCGTGGGCCCCGCGCGGTGCACAAACAGCAGCTGTGATGCCGGTGCCACAGGGCCGCGATGCTGCGGATGTGGCCCCCGGCCAGGCGCTGGGGGAGGGTACGTGGGGCCTTACAGCTGTGGGGGCACCAGCCCCACTCCAGGCCCCAGGGCCACCTGCTGGGGTGGGGCCCAGGCATTGGGAGGGCCCTACAGCCAGCCCCTGCTCCTGGCACTGGGCACCAGCTCTGCTGCAGACAGGTACGCGTGGCGCCTGGTCCCCCATGCCAGAGCCCCGCCCCCTCAGGGCACAGCCTATGGCCTTGCACAGGGACCACGCCCCAGAGCCACACCCTATGGGGCCCACCCCACGATCCCCACCCTGGACCCCTGCCCACAGCCCCCCCACAGATGCTGCAGCCACCTCGGCCGACACCCAGCCTTGCTGGTCCTCAGCCTTCTCCCAGCCACTGACTGGGGCCACCTGCCCCTGGGACCTGTCCAGGCACCAGCCCAGCCCCCTGGGGACCCAGACCAGGCACCCCATCGGGCTGGCTGGGTGGGCAGGGCC
This sequence comes from Carettochelys insculpta, assembly GCF_033958435.1. Classification (NCBI taxonomy): domain Eukaryota; kingdom Metazoa; phylum Chordata; order Testudines; family Carettochelyidae; genus Carettochelys; species Carettochelys insculpta. Next base: position 1,146,460 of record NC_134137.1, read on the forward strand.
CCAGCAGTCCCTGGGCAGCCCTCACCCTGCCCCCCCGGTGCCCCACAGGGCTGCCCCTGGCTCTGCCCTGCCCCCCACTCTCCCCACCCAGGGCTCACATTGACACCTGGCCCTGCAGCTTCACCTCTGCCCCAGAGCATCCAGCCCTGGTCCCCTGGATTTTCCCCACCGCGGGCTGGGCCAGGCCAGCCCCGCCCCGCCCCACAGGCAGGAGGGTCCCCCTCAGCCTGCACCCACCCCCAGGCAGCAGGCTCGGCTGGCACGGGGCAGGCGCAGGGGGCTGTTTGTAGGAGACCAAGGCCCAGCAGCTGGGGTGGGTGGTCTGAGCCCCCTGCCATGGGCCAGAGACTGACAGCCTCCTGCGAGGGGCAGCCAGGAGCCCAGCCTGAGACGGCAGCGGCAGCCGCGTGAGGGTGGCAGGTCTGCCCTTCCCATGCCTGGGGCACTGGCCTAACCTGGACAGGGCCTGGCCCCCATGGGACACGGCTGTGGTGTTCCCCCGGGGCCCAGGAGTCTTTGGGGTGCACAGCTGCCCATGGTGGGCCTCAGGGTGCCCCAGGCTCCTGATGGGGAAGGGGGGCAGCTGAGAGCGAAGGGTGCTGGGGGGTCCAGGCGGCTGACAGAGGGGGTACTGGGGAGTCACTCTGCCGATGGTGGCGGGGCACTGGGGGTGCAGAGGTTTTTGCCAGTATGGGGGTGGCTAGGGGCCCAGGCAGCTGAGGGTGGGGTCCCAGGCTAAGGGCCAGGCGGCTGAGGGTGGGGTCCCAGGCTAAGGGCCAGGGGGCTGAAGGTGGGGGCCCCAGTCTAGGGGCCCAGGCGGCTGAGGGTGGGGTCCCAGGCTAGGGGCCAGGGGGCTGAAGGTGGGGGCCCCAGTCTAGGGGCCCAGGCGGCTGAGGGTGGGGGCCCAGGCTAAGGGCCAGGGGGCTGATTTGGCACACTTGGGAATCCCCAGGCCGAGGGGGGCCCCGGCTAGGGGGCCAGGCTGCTGACGGTGGCGTAGCTGGCCCGGGAGAGCGAGGCGCTGGCGGTGGGCAGGTCCCCGTCGGGCGGGGGCGGGCGCGGGCGGGGGCAGCGGGCGCAGCAGCGGGCGCAGGTGGCGGCGCAGGCGGCCCGGAAGCGGCGGTTCATGAAGCAGTAGATGAGCGGGTTGGCGCAGGCGGAGGTGTAGGACAGCAGGTGGATGAAGGAGATGGGGGCGCCCGAGAGCGCCTGCTGGGCCGAGGCCGGGGCGAAGGCGCGCCAGGTGTTGGCGGAGAAGAGGGGCAGCCAGCAGAAGAAGAACATGGCCACGATGACGACCAGCATGCGGATCACCCGCTTCTTGGCCAGCAGCTGGGCCTGCGAGCCATTGACTCGGGCGCGGTCCTGCTGCGGCCCCCCCGCAGCACCCCGGCCCAGCGCGCTCAGCGCCAGCGCCCGCCCCGGCCGCGCAACCGGCACGTAGCAGCCGTCGTCCTCCTCGGCGCCCAGGGCCTCCGCGCCGCTGGGCTGCAGGGCTGGGGAGAGAGGGGAGCTGAGAGCTGCCGAGTACCAGAGCCCTGGGCTGCTGGGGCCCCGTCCCCCCACCCCGGGTCGGAGCTGAGGGACCTGGGGAGGACAGAAGTCTGGGGTGGATGGACGTCCTGGGGCTGGATAGAGCTGGGGGAGGCTGAGGGCCCCCTAGTGAAGTCCGGGGCTGGCAGGCACAGGGGATGACGGGGTCCCGGGGTGGCTGGGGGCCCCTAGTGAAGTCCAGGGATGACGGGGTCCCGGGGAGGCTGGGGGCCCCTAGTGCAGTCCAGGGATGACGGGGTCCCGGGGTGGCTGGGGGCCCCTAGTGAAGTCCAGGGCTGGCAGGCACAGGGGATGACGGGGTCCCGGGGCGGCTGGGGGCCCCTAGTGAAGTCCAGGGCTGGCAGGCACAGGGGATGACGGGGTCCCGGGGCGGCTGGGGGCCCCTAGTGAAGTCCAGGGATGACGGGGGATCACATCACAGGGGATGACGGGGTCCCGGGGAGGCTGGGGGCCCCTAGTGAAGTCCAGGGATGACGGGGTCCCAGGGAGGCTGGGGGCCCCTAGTGCAGTCCAGGGATGACGGGGGATCACATCACAGGGGATGACGGGGCCCCGGGGCGGCTGGGGGCCCCTAGTGAAGTCCGGGGCTGGCAGGCACAGGGGATGACGGGGTCCCGGGGCGGCTGGGGGCCCCTAGTGAAGTCCGGGGCTGGCAGGCACAGGGGATGACGGGGTCCCGGGGAGGCTGGGGGCCCCTAGTGAAGTCCAGGGATGACGGGGGATCACATCACAGGGGATGACGGGGTCCCGGGGAGGCTGGGGGCCCCTAGTGAAGTCCAGGGATGACGGGGGATCACATCACAGGGGATGACGGGGCCCCGGGGCGGCTGGGGGCCCCTAGTGAAGTCCGGGGCTGGCAGGCACAGGGGATGACGGGGTCCCGGGGCGGCTGGGGGCCCCTAGTGAAGTCCGGGGCTGGCAGGCACAGGGGATGACGGGGTCCCGGGGAGGCTGGGGGCCCCTAGTGAAGTCCGGGGCTGGCAGGCACAGGGGATGACGGGGTCCCGGGGCGGCTGGGGGCCCCTAGTGAAGTCCAGGGATGACGGGGTCCCGGGGAGGCTGGGGGCCCCTAGTGAAGTCCGGGGCTGGCAGGCACAGGGGATGACGGGGTCCCGGGGAGGCTGGGGGCCCCTAGTGAAGTCCGGGGCTGGCAGGCACAGGGGATGACGGGGTCCCGGGGCGGCTGGGGGCCCCTAGTGAAGTCCGGGGCTGGCAGGCACAGGGGATGACGGGGTCCCGGGGAGGCTGGGGGCCCCTAGTGAAGTCCAGGGATGACAGGGGATCACATCACAGGGGATGACGGGGTCCCGGGGAGGCTGGGGGCCCCTAGTGAAGTCCAGGGATGATGGGGGATCACATCACAGGGGATGACGGGGCCCCGGGGCGGCTGGGGGCCCCTAGTGAAGTCCGGGGCTGGCAGGCACAGGGGATGACGGGGTCCCGGGGCGGCTGGGGGCCCCTAGTGAAGTCCGGGGCTGGCAGGCACAGGGGATGACGGGGTCCCGGGGAGGCTGGGGGCCCCTAGTGAAGTCCGGGGCTGGCAGGCACAGGGGATGACGGGGTCCCGGGGAGGCTGGGGGCCCCTAGTGAAGTCCGGGGCTGGCAGGCACAGGGGATGACGGGGTCCCGGGGCGGCTGGGGGCCCCTAGTGCAGTCCAGGGCTGGCAGGCACAGGGGATGACGGGGTCCTGGGGAGGCTGGGGGCCCCTAGTGAAGTCCGGGGCTGGCAGGCACAGGGGATGACGGGGTCCCGGGGCGGCTGGGGGCCCCCTAGTGAAGTCCAGGGATGACGGGGTCCCAGGGAGGCTGGGGGCCCCTAGTGAAGTCCAGGGCTGGCAGGCACAGGGGATGACGAGGTCCCAGGGAGGCTGAGGGCCCCTAGTGAAGTCCAGGGATGACGGGGTCCCGGGGAGGCTGGGGGCCCCTAGTGAAGTCCAGGGATGACGGGGTCCCGGGGAGGCTGGGGGCCCCTAGTGCAGTCCGGGGCTGGCAGGCACAGGGGATGACGGGGTCCCGGGGAGGCTGGGGGCCCCTAGTGAAGTCCGGGGCTGGCAGGCACAGGGGATGACGGGGTCCCGGGGAGGCTGGGGGCCCCTAGTGAAGTCCGGGGCTGGCAGGCACAGGGGATGACGGGGTCCCGGGGCGGCTGGGGCCCCCTAGTGAAGTCCGGGGCTGGCAGGCACAGGGGATGACGGGGCCCCGGGGAGGCTGGGGGCCCCTAGTGAAGTCCGGGGCTGGCAGGCACAGGGGATGACGGGGTCCCGGGGAGGCTGGGGGCCCCTAGTGAAGTCCGGGGCTGGCAGGCACAGGGGATGACGGGGTCCCGGGGAGGCTGGGGGCCCCTAGTGAAGTCCGGGGCTGGCAGGCACAGGGGATGACGGGGTCCCGGGGAGGCTGGGGGCCCCTAGTGCAGTCCGGGGCTGGCAGGCACAGGGGATGACGGGGTCCCGGGGAGGCTGGGGGCCCCTAGTGAAGTCCGGGGCTGGCAGGCACAGGGGATGACGGGGCCCCGGGGAGGCTGGGGGGACCCCGGGGCAGCTGGCCCCTCTCACCTTTGGCTTCGCTCTTGGGGCCCATCTCGAAGCGGATGCTGCGGTACAGCTCGCGAGAGATGAGCCCGTAGGCCACAGCCATCACCACGCCGGGGATGAAGAAGAGGACGAGGAGCAGCAGGATGTACCTGGGGCCAGCACAGCCCATCACGCGGGGCCCAGCCAGCCAGCGGGTGCCGCTCCCCTCGCTGGGGCTGGAGCCATGGCCCCCGGCAGCGCCACGCATGGCACAGCCAGCCGGGAACCAGAGCCTGAGCTCAGTGCTGGGCTCCCCAGGGAGCTCTGGGCTTTGAACCGCACTCCCCGCGTGTTGGGGCTCGGGGCCGGCTGTGCCAGTGTCTCTGCCCATGCCGGGCTATAGCACGGCGCCCCTGGGACTCACGCGCAGCCCTGCGTGGCTGGACCGAGGCAGGTCGTTTGAGGGCACAGTAAGGCAGGGGGTGCAGGGGGCGCAGCCAGAGTGTGTGTGTGCGCGTTTGTGTGGGGGGAGGGGGGAGTCCAGGCTTGGCCCCCAGGTAACACCGGTACTGCCAGGGCAGCTCGACCAGGCTGGGGAGCCGGGGCAGCTGGAGGAGTTCTCTGGGGGTGGGAGAGGGACAAGGGGGGCTGGATCCCCAGCTCTGGGGTGCCCCGGGGGGTCTCCTCCCCCAGCACGGATCAGACGGACCAGTGCTGGGTGCCGCACTGCTGAGCTGCGCCTCTGGCACCCGCAGAGGGAATCAGCCCGGCTGGGCTGGGGGCAGAGCGCGGGGACATGGCGGGGCCCTCGGCGCCCGGGCACTCACCAGGCCTGCGTGAAGCGGGGGCTGGGCCAGCGGTGCAGGCACTGGCGGAGGCCGGGCTGCACTGACAGCGGCTTGGTGGTGCTGTACACGGCGTAGGGCACCATGAGCAGCAGGGCCAGCAGCCAGGTGCCGGCGATCACCCGGGCAGCGTGGGAGCGTGTCTGCCAGGCCCGGGCCTGCAGCGGGGTGCAGATGGCGCTGTACCTCTCCATGGCGATGGCCACCAGGCTGAAGGTGGAGACGCTGACGGAGACGCCTGCGGGGGGCATGGGGGGGTCAGCGGCCCCCAGGCTGCCCAGCCACCCTCACTGGCACAGCAGCTCCCCCGTCTGGCTCTCCCAAGCCCCCAGCCCCAGCCCCGGCCCTGGCCCCTCTGCCTGACTCCCCCCAGCTCCCCGCATCCGGCTCCCCCAAACCCCCGGCCCCAGCCCCTCTGCCTGGCTCCCCCCAGCTCCCCCAAGCCCCCGGCCCCAGCCCCTCTGCCTGGCTCCCCTCAGCTCCGCCGGGGCCCAGCCTGGCTTGCCCCAGTGGGCGGGCTCACCCATGAGGTAGGCCATGAGCTTGCAGACGGGCGTCCCGAAGACGAAGGTGCCCATGAGGCTGGGCAGCAGGCTGAAGGGCATACAGCACAGCGCCAGCAGCAGGTCGCTCAGCGCCAGCGAGAGCAGGAAGGAGTTGGTGACGGTGCGGAGGCGCCGGTTCAGCGCCAGGACGCCCACCACCAGCGCGTTGCCGCCGACGCTCAGCAGGAAGATGAGGCCGTAGAGCAGCACCCGCGTGGCGAAGGTCAGGTCTGCGGGGTCACGGCAGCCGGCGGTGGGACCGGGTGCCCCCAGCCCTGCGGCCGGCCTGGACTGCCCCGACCCCCAGAGCCCATAGCGGGGGCCCTGCCAGCCCAGCAGGCGGCATGTTGAGACGAGGCCGCTGGCGCCTTGGGGCGCGGCCAGGCCGGGGCAAACCCCACCGGGTCCCCCTCCTGAGGGTGCCAGGCCCAACCTGAGAGTGGGGGGGGCAGAGACGTGGCATCTGGCTGGGACCAGGGGCAGGGACCAACTGGTGGGGCGGCTGCTCCAGGCAGGTGCTCCGGAGAGCCAGGGAGGGGGCCCGACTCATAGCCAAAGGGGCATGTGGCAGGTGAGGGGCTCCGGCAGGGCTGTAGGGCGGGACCAGTTCAGGGCTGTGGGGCGGGACCAGTTCAGGGCTGTGGGGCAGGTGAGGGGCTCCGGCAGGGCTGTAGGGCGGGACCAGTTCAGGGCTGTGGGGCAGGTGAGGGGCTCCGGCAGGGCTGTAGGGCGGGACCAGTTCAGGGCTGTGGGGCAGGTGAGGGGCTCCGGCAGGGCTGTGGGGCGGGACCAGTTCAGGGCTGTGGGGCAGGTGAGGGGCTCCGGCAGGGCTGTAGGGCGGGACCAGTTCAGGGCTGTGGGGCGGGACCAGTTCAGGGCTGTGGGGCGGGTGAGGGGCTCCGGCACACCGGGGCGGGCAGGGCCTGGGGCAGCCCCCCAGCCGCAGCGTGCCGGGCAGCGGAGGGAGGCGGCTCCCCGCGCTGGGGCAGTACAGGGCGTAAGGCACATGGGCGCGCCGCGGGCCCGGGATGAACCCTGCCGCTACCGGTCCCGATCCCGGGGGCCCGCCGCGCTCTCACCTGCGGGCGCCGGGAGCCCGGGGGGGCCCCGCAGCGGGTCACAGACGCTCCGGTTCCAGCCCGAGGCGTTGCCGTTGCCGGCCCCGCACAGCAGCCGCTGCAGCGTCTCGTTCAGGCGCCGCGAGTCCAGCGCTGCGGCTGCGCCCGCGCCCATCGCCGGCGCCTCCGGGCGGCGCCCCGGTCCCCGGTGCGGGGCAGCCACGCGCGGGCTCCGCTCGCCTCCGCCGCCCGCCCCGACTGAGCCCCGCGCCGGCCCCGGCCGCGGATCCGCGAGCGAACAGCGCCCCCGCCCGGCCCGGCCCGGCCCGCAGCCAGAGCCGGGGGCGGGAGAGCGCGGCCCGGCGGAGCTGGGGGTGGGGTGCAGGAGCGAGGGGCCCATTGGAGCTGTGGTGTGGGAGCGAGGGGCCCGGCGGAGCTGGGGGTTGCGGTGCGGGAGTGAGGGGCCCATTGGAGCTGTGGTGTGGGAGCGAGGGGCCCGGCGGAGCTGGGGGTTGCGGTGCGGGAGTGAGGGGCCCATTGGAGCTGTGGTGTGGGAGCGAGGGGCCCGGCGGAGCTGGGGGTTGCGGTGCGGGAGTGAGGGGCCCATTGGAGCTGTGGTGTGGGAGCGAGGGGCCCGGCGGAGCTGGGGGTTGCGGTGCGGGAGTGAGGGGCCCATTGGAGCTGTGGTGTGGGAGCGAGGGGCCCGGCGGAGCTGGGGGTTGCGGTGCGGGAGTGAGGGGCCCATTGGAGCTGTGGTGTGGGAGCGAGGGGCCCGGCGGAGGTGGGGATTGCAGTGAGGGAGCGAGGGCCCGGCGAAGCTCGGGGGTGGGGTGCAGGAGTGAGGTGCTCGGCGGAGCTGGGGGGTGGGGTGCGGGAGCGAGGGGCCCATTGGAGCTGTGGTGTGGGAGCGAGGGGCCCGGCGGAGCTGGGGGTGGGGTGCAGGAGCGAGGGGCCCATTGGAGCTGTGGTGTGGGAGCGAGGGGCCCGGCGGAGCTGGGGGTTGCGGTGCGGGAGTGAGGGGCCCATTGGAGCTGTGGTGTGGGAGCGAGGGGCCCGGCGGAGCTGGGGGTTGCGGTGCGGGAGCGAGGGGCCCATTGGAGCTGTGGTGTGGGAGCGAGGGGCCCGGCGGAGCTGGGGGTGGGGTGCAGGAGCGAGGGGCCCATTGGAGCTGTGGTGTGGGAGCGAGGGGCCCGGCGGAGCTGGGGGTTGCGGTGCGGGAGTGAGGGGCCCATTGGAGCTGTGGTGTGGGAGCGAGGGGCCCGGCGGAGCTGGGGGTTGCGGTGCGGGAGTGAGGGGCCCATTGGAGCTGTGGTGTGGGAGCGAGGGGCCCGGCGGAGCTGGGGGTTGCGGTGCGGGAGTGAGGGGCCCATTGGAGCTGTGGTGTGGGAGCGAGGGGCCCGGCGGAGCTGGGGGTTGCGGTGCGGGAGTGAGGGGCCCATTGGAGCTGTGGTGTGGGAGCGAGGGGCCCGGCGGAGCTGGGGGTTGCGGTGCGGGAGTGAGGGGCCCATTGGAGCTGTGGTGTGGGAGCGAGGGGCCCGGCGGAGGTGGGGATTGCAGTGAGGGAGCGAGGGCCCGGCGAAGCTCGGGGGTGGGGTGCAGGAGTGAGGGGCTCGGCGGAGCTGGGGGGTGGGGTGCGGGAGCGAGGGGCCTGGTGGAGCGGGGGGGTGGGAGCAAGGGGCCCAGCGGAGGGGGGGTGGGGGAGCGAGGGGGCCGGTGGAGCTGGGGTTGGGGTTAGAGGCAGCACTGGCAGAGGTAAGGGGAGGGGATGTGACAGGAAGTGGGAGACGTCCCAGTGGGGGTCTGGTGCCCGCGGGGCAGGGGAGCTTTCCCTGCCAGGGGGTTCTTGGCACTGTGTGGGGTCCCTGTGCTGCTCCCCGAGTCCCGCGGCAAGTGACTGGCCATGGTGGGAATGTGGCCCCAGGAGGGAGAAGTGGGAGCCCGGGCACCAGCCCTCAGGGAAGGGTCACTCTGGGTTCTTGAAATGCTGCCTGGCTGGCACCCGGAAGCAGCTGCTGGGCAGGTGGGGCGTGATGGCACTTGTGTGCCCAGGGCTGGGGATGGGCTCACCCACAGGCTGCAGCGGGGCCTAGGATCAGCAACCTGGGAGGGGTCTCTCAGACAGCCAGGCAGCCAGGCCAGGCACAGGAGCCAGGCGTCCGGGTAGCCGGTCCAGGCACGGGACCCAGGCGTCCGGGCGCCCAGGCCAGGCACAGGAGCCAGGCGTCCGGGTGCCCAGGCCAGGCACAGGAGCCAGGCGTCCGGGTAGCCGGTCCAGGCACAGGAGCCAGGCGTCCGGGTAGCCGGTCCAGGCGCAGGAGCCAGGCGCAGGAGCCAGGCGTCCGGGTAGCCGGTCCAGGCGCAGGAGCCAGGCGTCCGGGTAGCCGGTCCAGGCGCAGGAGCCAGGCGTCCGGGTAGCCGGTCCAGGCGCAGGAGCCAGGCGTCCGGCCCCCTGAGGTGGGGCTGGGGGCAGGGGCAGGGGCAGGGCCATCCTGGAGCTGTCCCTGGTGCCCCCGCAGAGGCAGTGGAGCAGGAGGGGCCCAGCCAGCGGGCGCCGTCTCCCAGCAGTGCCTGGCCGCGCTGGCATCCACTGTTTGCCCTGCTTATCCGGCCGGCGGCGCGGCCGTGTTGACTCGCTCCCGGCTCCAGCTCCAGGCTGTTTACCCGGCGGGGGGAGCGGGAGCAGCTGCAGCTTTTCTCCCCCACTGCTTGCCCATTGTCTGGGCACCTGACGCTCAGAGCCGGCTGCCCTCGCGCCCCACAACAGGCGCCGACCACCAGCCGCTCCCCCCAGGACATGGTACGACTTGCTCAGTGCCCCCCATACATGGTAGGAGCACCAGTGCCCCCCACTCCACCACGTGGTACAACCCACTCAGTGCCCCCCAGCCATAATGTGGTACAAACTCCAGTCTCCCCAACAGAGCCCCTCGACACAGTATGACCCAGTGCACCGCCAGCACCTTGTCATATGGCACAACCCTGCAGTGCTTCCATGACATGGTACAACCCATTCAGTGCCCCGCCACTGTGGATTCACCCTCCAGTCTCCCCTACAGCCCCCACGTCATGGTTCAGCCACCAGCCCTGCCCCCCGCTCTCATGACGTGGTACGACCCCCAGACCCCCCGACTCCCGCAACGTGTCAGTCCTGAAGTGTGCCAATGACATGATATGACCCCCCCACTCCCTGTGACATGGTGTGATCCCCTCGGTGCCCCCAGACCCATGCAATGGGGTTCAGCCCCCACTCCCCCATTAGAGCCCAGCCCACCCAGCTCCACCCTGCCGCCATCGTCCAGCCGGCGTCCGTCCCGAGAGCCCGGCCAGCTCCTCCCCGCCGCCATCGTCCAGCCGGCGTCCGTCCCGAGAGCCCGGCCAGCTCCTCCCCGCCGCCATCGTCCAGCCGGCGTCCGTCCTGAGAGCCCGGCCAGCTCCTCCCCGCCGCCATCGTCCAGCCGGCGTCCGTCCCGAGAGCCCGGCCAGCTCTGCCCTGCTGCCATCGTCCAGCTGGTCTCACCCAGCTCCACCAGCTCTTGCACGTGGAAGTGGATCGCTGGGCTCTGAGATGGGTTCTTTGCCTTTTAGATGTGCGTGGTGTTTTTTGTCAAGAGGAGGCCTGGGCACATCAGCATTTCCATTCATCCCGTCCCGTCCCTGGTGGAGAACATACCTGTTCCAAAGTCAGACTCGGCACATTCACGTCCTGCACCTCTCAGCACGGACCGTGGTTCATCACCGGCTTCTTGGTCCGGTTTGTGTTTCAGTTCGCGAGTGAGATCATCTGCGGAGACAGAGCATGCTGGCGCATCTCTGGCCCTGAGGGCGTGGTCTCTGGCTCGCCGCATTCCTTTGTTACGCAGTTTCTTTGTGGTCATTTTAACTCTGCTGATGATCAAGGAGTGATCCAGGTCACAATCTGCGCTGTGGTACATGTGTGTGATTTTGGCAGTGCTGAGATGTTTCCTGCGTACCAGTACAAGGTCAAGGTGATGCCAGAGACCAGATCTCGGGGCGCCGTGAAACCTGGTGACACTCTTTAGAGTGAAGGAAGTAGCGATGCAGAGCTGATTCTGAGAACTGAATTCAAGAAGCCTTTGACCATTTTCATTCATTTTCCCAATACCGTGATGACCGAGGTGTGATGGGGTTCAGGGGTCCCCCTGCACTGCACCCCGTCCGCTGGCAGGAGAGACTCTCACTCAGCAGGCACAACAGCAGGTTTATTAGGCAACAGATGCCCAGTTTCTCACAGAAGCGACAGTACAGCAGCCAGAGACAGTCCTTCCAACCTGTCCTGGGGGGAAGACCCCGAGGGGTGCCCCTCTGGGGTGTAGCTTCCCCCTCCTCAGGCTGGCTGCCTTCCAGCTCTCCCTTTTCCTAGCCTCTAACTGCCGCCCCCGATTCAAAACCCAGCTCAGCTCCTCCCTGCTCTGTGCTCAGGCAGAGGTGTCACCTGCCAGTTGTAGCCCCAGGCTCATCCTTAGCCACTGGGAGCTGCTCTGCTTGCCTCAGACACCCAGCCTGACTCACGCATGTACCCCCCCCACTCCATCACATCTCTCCCACCTTCCAGACCGCACTGAGTGGGGTCACTTAGCCAGTGACCTGGGGAAGTTCGGGGCCCTCCCTGCGTGACAGGGCATCGGCTATGGTGTTGCTGTTCCCCTTGACGTGGACCACCTCCATGTCGTAGTCCTGCAGGAGCAGACTCCACCGCAGGAGCTTGGCCTTGGCCCCTTTCATGTGATGCAGCCAGGGCAGGGGTGAGTGATCGGTGTACACGGTGAAACGCCGCCCAAACAGGTACGGCTGCAGCTTCCCCAGTGCCCACACCATGGCCAGACATTCCTTCTCTATGGCTGCGTAGTTCTGCTCCCGGGGCAGCAGCTTCTTACTCAGGTACACGATGGGGTGTTTCTCCCCTTGGTCATTCACCTGCATTAGCACCGCCCCCGGCCCCACGTCTGAGGCATCGGTGAACACCAGGAAGGGTTTGTTGAAGTCTGGATCTGCCAGCACTGGGGCCCTGACCAGAGCCTCCTTCAGCGCGCAGAGGGGCTCTTGGCACTGCTCGGTCCAGACCACCTTGTCAGGCTTTCCCTTTTTACACAGCTACGTGAGGGGGGCTGCGATGGAGCTAAAGTGGGGCACAAACCTCCGGTAGTACCCCGCCATCCCAATGAAGGCCTGGACCTGCTTCTTAGTCTGGGGTGTTGGCCAATCTCTGACAGCCTCCACTTTAGCTGGCTCTGGCTTTAAGCAGCCGCTGCCCACCGTGTGGCCCAGGAAGGTCACCTCAGCCATCCCCACCTTGCACTTCCCTGCCTTGATGGTCAGACCAGCCTTCTGGAGTCGGTCCAGCACCTGCTTGACCTGGGACACATGGTCCTCCCACGTCTGGCTGAAGATGCAAATGTCGTCCATGTACGCCAGGGCAAAGCTCTCCATCCCTTTCAGGAGCTGGTCCACCAGACGCTGGAAGGTAGCGGGTGCCCCCTTGAGGCCGAAGGGCAGGACCAGGAACTCGTAGAGCCCCACAGGGGTGATGAAAGCCGACTTGAGCCGGGCATCTTCGTCTAACGGCACTTGCCAGTACCCCTTGGTGAGGTCTATGGTGGTGAGGTAACGGGCTCCCCCCAGCTTGTCTAAAAGGTCATCAGGCCTGGGCATGGGGTGGGCATCCGATACAGTGATGGCGTTAAGCTTGCGATAGTCCACACAAAACCGAACAGACCCATCTTTTTTAGGGACTAACACCACGGGAGAGGCCCAGGGGCTGGAGGAGGGTTGGATCACCCCCAGAGCCAGCATGTCTTCAACCTCCCGCTCTATGTCCTGAGCCGTCCTCCCTGTGGCTCTGAATGGCACACACTTGATAGGGGCGTGGGTGCCTGTCTCTATTCGGTGGACAGCCAGGTCAGTGCGTTCGGGTCTGTCCGAGAAGAGCTGTTGATGCGAATGCAGCACCTCCTTGGTCTCCATCTGCTGCGCAGGGGTCAGCTGGTCTGAGAGGGGAATAGACTCCAGCAAGGAGCCGGCTCCAGTCCTTGTGAGTAAATCCACCAAGGGATCATCCCCCTGCCCCTCCCAGTGTCTGCACACGGCCAGCACCAAGTTCTCTCTGTCCCAGTAAGGTTTCATCATGGTCACATGATAGACCCGGTGGCTGTGGGCCCGGTTCGACAGTTCCACCACATAATTCACGTCATTCAGCTGTTTGACGACCTTGAAGGGCCCATCCCAGGCCGCTTGCAGCTTGTTCCGCCGCACAGGTACAAGGACCATCACGTGGCCCCCGGTGGCATAGCCTCGGGCCCTGGCGTTACGGTCATACCAGACCTTTTGCTTCCTCTGGGCCCTGGACAGGTTCTCCCTGGCCAGGCCCATGAGCTCGGTGAGTTTTTCCCGGAAGGTCAGTACATACTGTACCACTGACTCCCCTTCAGGAGAGGCCGTCCCCTCCCACTCTTCTCTGAGCAAGTCCAAGGGTCCCCGTACCCTCCTTCCATACAGCAGCTCAAACGGGGAGAACCCCGTGGATTCCTGGGGCACCTCCCTGTACGTAAACAGCAGGTGGGGTAAGTACTTGTCCCAGTCATGGGGGTATTGATTCATGAAGGTTCTCAGCATCTGCTTCAGAGTCCCACTGAACCTGTCCACCAGCCCATTGGTCTGCGGGTGGTAGGCTGTGGCCCAGGTGTGCCGGACCCGACACTTGTCCCACAAGCTTTGCAGCAGGGCCAACATGAAGTTGGATCCCTGATCTGTGAAGGCCTCCTTGGGGAACCCCACTCTGCTGAAAATGGACAGCAGTGCATCCGCCACGGTGTCAGCATCGACAGAGTTCAAGGCCACTGCTTCTGGGTATCGCGTGGCAAAATCTACCACCATCAAAATATATTTCTTCCCCGAACGCGTTGCCTTGCTGAAGGGTCCCACTATGTCCATAGCCACTTTCTGGAAAGGCTCCTCTATGATGGGCAGTAGCCTCAGGGCAGCTTTCCCCTTGTCTCGGGTCTTCCCCACCCTCTGGCAGGGATTGCAGGACAGGCAATATAGATGGACAGCTGCGAAGATCCCTGGCCAAAAAAAGTTCTGTAACAACCTTCTCCTGGTGCGGTGGATCCCCTGGTGTCCTGCGAGCGGGACATCATGGGCTAGGTACAGCAACCTGCACCGGTACTTTTGGGGAACCACCAGTTGCCTCTGGACGTTCCATGCCTCCGCTTTGCGTCTGGGAGCCCATTCCTGGTACAGGAATCCCTTTTCCCACAGGAGTCTCTCCCTGCAGCCCTCCCCCAGCTGTGGAGCTGGGCTGAGACTGGCCAGTTCCCTCAGCTTCTGCAAGGAGGGGTCTCTCTGCTGCTCTGCCTGGAACTCTTCGGCTGGGGCAGGGGCGGAAGCTACTTCCCCATCCCTGCCTGGCTCCAGCACCCCTGGCCTGTGAGATCTGGTTTTTGGGGGCCCCCTTTCTCTCAGGGTTGGCCCCTGTGGCTCCTGTGACTTTGGCTGGGCCTGTACCCCTGAATCTGGGGAGCGCACCCCTCGTTTTCTTTGGCTAAGGGTCAGGACCAGGGCACGAGGGCGTTCACCTTGCCAGTTCTCCAGGTCAGCCCCCATCAGTACATCTGCCGGCAAATGGCTGTGCACGCCCACTTCCTTGGGGCCTTCCTTCTTCCCCCATTTCAGGTGCACCCTCGCCATGGGCACCTTGAAAGGGTTCCCATCAATTCCTGTTATCGTCAGGTGGGAATCGGGTATCATGCAGCCCGGTGCCACCACCCCGGGTCGGGCCAGCGTCACGTCAGCGCCTGTGTCCCAGAACCCCGTGACCTTTTTCCCGTCTACCTCGAGGTGTTTGAGACACTTGCTCCACAGAGGCATTGCTGCCCCCACTCTGTAAACTGACCTCTGAGCATTTGGTCCCCCTGAGGAGCTGGTCTGTGGGGCGGACTCGGCCCAATCCAAGTGCCCATTGTCAGCACCACCCGCCTTGGCCGCCAGCCCCTCTGACTTCTGGGACCCCACCCAGTTGACTCCATGACCCCCCGGCCTGCTCAACCTGTCTGGGAGCCTGGGGCACTGGGCTGCTCTATGCCCCTTTCGCCCACAGCGGTAACAGCCTGGGTCTGGTTGTGTCCCTCGGGCCGGCTGCTGTGTCCAGGCTCTGTTTGGCTCTCTGGGGGGTGGGTGGCTGGCCCCTCTTTCCTGGGCTCGCCCAAGAGGTGGTCCCCTCTGTCGTACAGTTAGGGACCGGTCTCTCTGAGATTCTCGGTTTCTCCAGGACTCCCTCTCCCTCCGGGACTCCCTCTCTTTGTGGGGCTCACTTTCAAACCTGGCCCGGCTGTTTGTGAAGTCATCTGCCAGTTTCCCTGCATCGTGAGAGTCCCCTGGCTTCCGGTCCACGAGCCACACCCTCAGGTCAGGTGGTCACATCTCGTAGAATCGCTCCACGACCGCCAGCTCGATCAGGTCCTCGACGGACTGGACTCCCATTCCGAATGCCCACTTCTGGTAGTATTGCTTCAGGCGGGCGGTTGTATCTACGTGGGTTTCCTCTGGCCTCTTCTGCGCCTCCTGGAACTTCTTCTTGTACATCTCCGGAGTCAGCCCGACCTTATGCAGCAGGGCCTGTTTGAACCGTTCATAGTCCCCAGGCTGCAGCCCCACCAGCTGGCTGAGCACCGCTGCACCCTTCTGGCCCAGCAAGGGGGTGAGGTGCCGGAGCCACTCAGCTGGGGGAACCTCGTGCAACTCACAGGCTTGCTCAAAGGCGGTGAGGAACTCGTCCATGTCCCCTGGGTCCTGACACTGGGCCAGCACGCGCGTCTCCAAGTGACTGGCCGCCACGATCTGTCTGGCCCTCTCCCTGCTTACCGCAGCTGGGGCCTCTTGGCGTCTCGCCTCCGCCATGGCCTGCTCGTGCTCCCGCTCTCGCTCTCTCTCCTTCCATTCTCGCTCTTTCTCCTCCCGCTCTCGCTCTCTCTCCTTCCATTCTCGCTCTTTCTCCTCCCGCTCTCGCTCTCTTTCCTCCCGCTGTCTCTCTTGTAGCTGGCGCTCATGCTTCCTCTGCCGTTCCTGGGCTTCCAGTTCCTTTAATCTCACCTCGAGCTCCAGCCGTCGCAGCTCTGCGGCGGGGGACTCTGCCCGCGATGGACCACCGCTAGCTGAGCGCGACCTGGCGGGCACCGCGTCTATCTGACGGCGTCGAGCCCCTGCTCCTGTCGGAGAATCCGAAACGCTTCCCGAGGCTGACCGGCCACTTTCTGCCGGGACAGGCTCTGCCCCTCCGGATCGGTCATTCTCTTCCAGCTGTGTAATCAGCTGGGCCTTGGTCGCCTTCCCCACGGTCAGGCCCCTCTCTCTGCAGAGCCCCGCTAGCTCTGCCTTCAGGAGTAGGGTATAATCCATCTCCCCGCTATCTCCCGGGGTATCCACTCACCAGCAGCAGCTGCAGGAATGACTCTTTTCCCCCTCTGGCTCTTGTGAGACTCCTTCCTTCTCTGGTGCTCAGTCAGCCACTGCTGGGAGCTCATCCGTGGGTGCAGTGCATCCCACTTCTGACACCAGTGTGAAGGGGTTCAGGGGTCCCCCTGCACTGCACCCCGTCCGCTGGCAGGAGTGACTCTCACTCAGTAGGTACAACAGAAGGTTTATTAGGCAACAGATGCCCAGTTTCTCACAGAAGCGACAGCATAGCAGCCAGAGACAGTCCTTCCAACCTGTCCTGGGGAGAAGACCCCGAGGGGGGCCCCTCTGGGGTGTAGCTTCCCCCTCCTCAGGCTGGCTGCCTTCCAGCTCTCCCTTTTCCTAGCCTCTAACTCCTGCCCCCGATTCAAAACCCAGCTCAGCTCCTCCCTGCTCTTTGTTCAGGGCAGAGGTGTCACCTGTCAGTTGTAGCCCCAGGGTCATCCTTAGCCACTGGGAGCTGCTGCTTGCCTCAGACATCCAGCCTGACTCACACATGCACCCCCCCACTCCATTACACCGAGGCAGATGGGCCAGGACTGATGGTCACGTCCAAGTCTTGCACTGATGTCGCCACGGATGTACATTTGTTCGCCAGTTGGAAAGGAGCTGATAGTCCTCTGAAGATTATAATAAGAGCGGTGCTTGTCTTGGGTGCACGATCCCTATCTGCTGCATAAGCACTGACAGTGCTGAGACATCCGGACTTGGTGCAGAGCTTCAGGGATATAATACGTTCCGATTCAGTGGTGGGTGTATCGATGGATTTCAGCAGATCGTGCTGAAGAGCAGATCCAGCTCTGAGGAGGCGGTGTTCCTCTGAGCTCAAGCCTTTCCACGAGAAAGCGTCGCTGGTTTCCGTCACTGACCCGGCATCTGCCAGCCTGGTTTTCTGGAGAGCAGCGATGGTGATGTGTCGTTTGTGTCGCTGCTGGTCTCTGACTGCTGGTTTGCGAATTGAGTCTGTGTTTGTAAGGTCATGGGCAGATTCAAGTCCTGGACACATAGTACAGTAATACCAATACACGGAGATACACATCTCACAGAGCGGGAAGGGGCCTCAGGAGCTCATTGAATCCAGTTTCCTGCCCCTTTGGCAGGACCAAGCACCACCCCCCCGCCTTTTTTTTTTAAATCTATTTTGCCCCAGATCCCTACTTGGCCCCCTCAAGGGCTGAGCTCGCAACCCTGGGCCAGGGCTCCCAGCACTGAGCTACCCCTCCCCATGGGCTGCATGTTGCAGCTGCGGAGCCAGAGGCAAGTTGATTTTTTCCGTTGCATGGTGGATACGCCATTGACACGTACTCTGCCATTTCCGGTCTCTCCCCGGGCACCCAGTGAGGAAGGCAGATGTGGCAGGTCAGCATCTGACCGGGGCTGCCTGGCTTGAGGTGGGCTGCAGCTGCCCAGTGGCCCCTCCCGCCAACGAGAGTGAGCCGTGGTGCCGTCGCCTTTGCCGGTTGAGGAGGGCTTATGACCCGTCAGTGCCACTTCCCGTGTTGTCTCCATGCTATCAGCAAGGGGGGAGTGGCACCCTTTTACGCACCGCATTGCCTGGGCTCGTGCTGGCCGCCAGAGCTCTGCCCAGGAGGCACTGTCCCCCTCTCGGTTGCCCCAGTGGACTCCAAAGGGAAGACAGACGTCAGTATGTTTGGAACTGAGGTGACTGCAAGGAGATGCTGGAGGGCTGGTTGGACAAACCCTCCCTGCTAACTGCCTTAGGGTCTCCACTCCAGATCTTCTGTCTGAGTTTACTCCCTGTGCTGGGGGGTGGCGGGGGTGCGTGTGGCAGACTCAGGCTGGATGTGTGTGAGGGGCAGAGCAGCTCCCAGCGGCTAAGGATGACCCTGGGGCTGTACTCTGGGCTGGCAGGTAACACCTCTGCCCTGAACAAAGAGGATGGAGGAGCTAAAGAGGGTTTTTGAATCGGAGGTGGCAGTTAGAAGCTGAGGGGAGAGGGAGCTGGAATGCAGCCAGCCTGTCTGGGGGGAAGCTCCACCCCAGAGGGGCCCCCCTTGTGCTCCTCTCCCCAGGACGGGTTGGAAGGACTGTCTCTGCCGGCTGCACTGACACCTCTGTGCTGAGCTGGGCCTCTGTGGCCTCCTAAACCTCCTGTTCTACCTGTTGAGTGAGAGTCACTCCTGCCTGCAGGTGGGGTGCAGAGCTTGGGGACCCCGAACCCCATCCCACAGGACACCAGGGGATCCACCGCACCAGGAAAAGGTCGTTACAGAACTTTTTCTGGCTGGGAGTCTTTGGTGCTGTCCATCGGTATTGCTGGTCCTGTGACACCTGCCAGAGGGTGAGGCTTTCTAGGACAAGGGAAAAGCCGCCCTGAGGCCACTGCCCATCATAGAGGAGCCTTTCCAGAAAGCGGTTATGGACATAGTGGGACCCTTCAGCAAGGCAACGCGTTCGGGGAAGAAATATATTTTGGTAGTGGTAGATTTTGCCACGCGATACCCAGAAGCTGTGGCCTTGACCTCTATCGACGCTGACACCGTGGCGGATGCACTGCTGTCCATTTTCAGCAGAGTGGAATTCCCCAAGGAGGTCCTCACGGATCAGGGGTCCAACTTCGTGTCGGCCCTACTGCAAAGCTTGTGGGACAAGTGTGGGGTCTGGCACACCTGGGCCACAGCCTACCACCTGCAGACCAATGGGCTGGTGGACAGGTTCAATGGGACTCTGAAGCAGATGCTGAGAACCTTCATGAATCAATACCCCCATGAATGGGACAAGTACTTACCCCACCTGCTGTTTGCGTACAGGGAGGTGCCCCAGGAATCCACGGGGTTCTCCCCATTTCAGCTGCTGTATGGAAGGAGGGTACAGGGACCCTTGGACTTGCTCAGAGAAGAGTGGGAGGGGACGGCCTCTTCTGAAGGGGAGTCAGTGGTACACTATGTACTGACCTTCCGGGAAAAACTCACCGAGCTCATGGGCCTGGCCAGGGAGAACCTGTCCAGGGCCCAAAGGAAGCAAAAGGTCTGGTATGACCGTAACGCCAGGGTCCGAGCCTATGCCACCGGGGACCAAGTGATGGTCCTTGTACCTGTGCAGCAGAACAAGCTGCAAGCTGCCTTGTATGGTCCCTTCAAGGTTGTCAAACAGCTAAGGAGGCTACACCCCAGAGGGGCACCCTCGGGCTCCTCTCCCCAGGACGGGTTGGAATGACTGTCTCTGCCGGCTGCACTGACTCTTCTGTGCTGAGCTGGGCCTCTGTCGCCTCATGAACTTCCCATTGTATCTGCTGAGTGAGAGTCACTCCTGCCTGCGGCTGAGGGTGGGGGGGCAGAGCTTGGGGACCCCAGATCTCCATGATGCTGCCATAGCCTTTGGGTCTCCCAAAGCTGCCCACAGGGCAGTGGGGAATCTTCTGACAGAGTTGTCTTCCCTGGGGAGATGTACAGAGTCAGGCTCCCTTGGATGCTGGAGGCCAAGTCTTGGTTCATTCGCCATTTGGATTACCCAAAGTAATCCAGAGACTCAAGTATCCTGTACGAGATGAGATCTGGGACACCTGGGTCCCTGGATTACTGTGGGTAATCCAAATGGCGTATGCACCATGATTTGGTCTCCAGCATCCAAGGGAGCCTGACTCTGTACGTCTGTAATGGAGTGTGGGGAGTGCATGTGTGAGTCAGGCTGGATGTCTGAGGCAAGCAGCAGCTCCCAGTGGCTAAGGATGACCCTGGGGCTACAACTGGCAGGTAACACCTCTGCCTGAACAAAGAGGAGGGAGGAGCTGAGCTGCTTTTGAATCGGGGGTGGCAGTTAGAGGCTAGGAAAAGAGAGAGCTGGAAGGCAGCCAGCCTGAGGAGGGGGAAGCTACACCCCAGAGGGGCCCCCCTCGGGGTCTTCTCCCCAGGACAGGTTGGAAGGACTGTCTCTGGCTGCTGTGCTGACACTTCTGTGAGAAACTGGGCTTCTGTTGCCTAATAAACCTTGTGTTGTACCTGCTGAGTGAGAGTCACTCCTGCCAACGGACGGGGTGCAGTGCAGGGGGACCCCTGAACCCCATCACACTGGCGTCAGGAGTGGGATGCACTGCACCCACGGATGAGCTCCCAGCAGTGTCTGACTGAGCACAAGAGAAGGAAGGAGTCGCACAAGAGCCAGAGGGGAAACAGAGCCATTCCTGCAGCTGCTGCTGGTGAGTGGATACCCCGGGAGACAGCGGGGAGATAGATTATACCCGACTCCTGAAGGCAGAGCTAGCGGGGCGGTGCAGAGAGAGGGGCCTGACCGTGGGGAAGGTGACCAAGGCCCAGCTGATTGCCCAGCTGGAAGAGAATGACCGATCCGGGGGGCCAGATCCTGTCCCGGCAGAAAGTGGCTGGTCAGCCTCGGGAAGCGTTTCGGATTCTCCGACAGGAGCAGGGGCTCGACGCCGTCAGACAGACGCGGTGCCCGCCAGGTCGTGCTCAGCTAGCGGTGGTCCATCGCGGGCAGAGTCCCCCGCCGCAGAGCTGCAACGGCTGGAGCTCGAGGTGAGATTAAAGGAACTGGAAGCCCAGGAACAGCAGAGGGAACATGAGCGCCAGCTACAAGAGAGACAGCGGGAGGAAAGAGAGCGAGAGCGGGAGCATGAGCGAAAAATGGCAGAGGCGAGATGCCAAGTGGCCCCAGCTGCGGTAAGCGGGGAGAGGGCCAGACGGCTCGGGGTGGCCAGTCACTTGGAGACGCGTGTGCTGGCCCAGTGTCAGGACCCAGGGGACATGGACGAGTTCCTTACCGCCTTTGAGCGAGCCTGTGAGTTGCATGAGGTTCCCCCAGCTGAGTGGCTCCGGCACCTCACCCCCTTGCTGGGCCAGAAGGCCGCAGCGGTGCTCAGCCGGCTGGAGGGGCTGCAGCCTGGGGACTATGAATGGTTCAAACAGGCCCTGCTGCATAAGTTCGGGCTGACTCCGGAGATGTACAAGAAGAAGTTCCAGGAGGCGCAGAAGAGGCCAGAGGAAACCCACGTAGATACAACCGCCCGCCTGAAGCAATACTACCAGAAGTGGGCGTTCGGAATGGGAGTCCGGTCCGTAGAGGACCTGATCGAGCTGGCGGTCGTGGAGCGATTCTACGAGATGTGCGCACCTGACCTGAGGGTGCGGCTCGTGGACCGGAAGCCGGGGGACTCTCACGATGCAGGGAAACTGGCAGATGACTTCACAAACAGCTGGGCCAGGTTTGAAAGTGAACCCCACAAAGAGAGGGAGTCCCGGAGGGAGAGGGAGTCCCGGAGGGAGAGGGAGTCCCGGAGAAACCGAGAATCTCAGAGAGACTGGTCCCTAACTGTACGACAGAGGGGACCACCTCTTGGGCAAGCCCAGGAAAGAGGGGCCAGCCACCCACCCCCCAGAGAGCCAAACAGAGCCTGGACAGAGCAGCCGGCCCGAGGGACACAACAAGACCCAGGCTGTTATCGCTGTGGGCGAAAGGGGCATAGAGCAGCCCAGTGCCCCAAGCTCCCAGACAGGCTGAGCAGACCGGGGGGTCATGGAGTCAACTGGGTGGGGTCCCAGAAGCCAGAGGGGCTGGCGGCCAAGGCGGGTGGTGCTGACAATGGGCACTCGGATTGGCCCGAGTCCGCCCCACAGACCAGCTCCTCAGGGGGACCAAATGCTCAGAGGCCAGTTTACAGAGTGGGGGCGGCACTGCCTCTGCGGAGCAAGTGCCTCAAACACCTCAAAGTAGACGGGAAAAAGGTCACGAGGTTCTGGGACACAGGCGCTGACGTGACACTGGCCCGACCCGGGGTGGTGGCACCGGGCTGCATGATACCCAATTCCCACCTGACGATAACAGGAATTGATGGGACCCCTTTCAAGGTGCCCATGGCGAGGGTGCACCTGAAATGGGGGAAGAAGGAAGGCCCCAAGGAAGTGGGCGTGCACAGCCATTTGCCGGCGGATGTACCGATGGGGGCTGACCTGGAGAACTGGCAAGGTGAACGCCCTCGTGCCCTGGTCCTGACCCGTAGCCAAAGAAAACGAGGGGTGCGCTCCCCAGATTCAGGGGTACAGGCCCAGCCAAAGTCACAGGAGCCACAGGGGCCAACCCTGAGAGAAAGGGGGCCCCCAAAAACCAGATCTCACAGGCCAGGGGTGCTGGAGCCAGGCAGGGATGGGGAAGTAGCTTCCGCCCCTGCCCCAGCCAAACAGTTCCAGGCAGAGCAGCAGAGAGACGCCTCCTTGCAGAAGCTGAGGGAACCGGCCAGTCTCAGCTCAGCTCCCCAGCTGGGGGAGGGCTGCAGGGAGAGACTCCTGTGGGAAAAGGGATTCCTGTACCGGGAGTGGGCTCCCAGACGCAAAGCGGAGCCATGGAAGGTCCAGAGGCAACTGGTGGTCCCCCAAAAGTACCGGCGCAGGTTGCTGTACCTAGCCCATGATGTCCCGCTCGCAGGACACCAGGGGATCCACCGCACCAGGAGAAGGTTGTTACAGAACTTTTTTTGGCCAGGGATCTTTGCAGCTGTCCGTCTATATTGCCTGTCCTGTGATCCCTGCCAGAGGGTGGGGAAGAGCCGGGACAAGGGGAAAGCTGCCCTGAGGCCACTGCCCATCAGAGAGGAGCCTTTCCAGAAAGTGGCTATGGACATAGTGGGCCCCTTCAGCAAGGCAACGCGTTTGGGGAAGAAATATATTTTGATGGTGGTGGATTTTGCCACGCGATACCCAGAAGCTGTGGCCTTGACCTCTGTCGACGCTGACACTGTGGCGGATACACTGCTGTCCATTTTCAGCAGAGTGGGGTTCCCCAAGGAGGTCCTCACAGATCAGGGGTCCAACTTCACGTCGGCACGTTGGGGACAAAGCTTGTGGGACAAGTGTGGGGTCCGGCACACCTGGGCCACAGCCTACCACCCGCAGACCAATGGGCTGGTGGAGAGGTTCAATGGGACTCTGAAGCAGATGCTGAGAACCTTCATGAATCAATACCCCCATGACTGGGACAAGTACTTACCCCACCTGCTGTTTGCATACAGGGAGGTGCCCCAGGAATCCACGGGGTTCTCCCCGTTTGAGCTGCTGTATGGAAGGAGGGTACGGGGACCCTTGGACTTGCTCAGAGAAGAGTGGGAGGGGACGGCCTCTCCTGAAGGGGAGTCAGTGGTACAGTATGTACTGACCTTCCGGGAAAAGCTCACCGAGCTCATGGGCCTGGCCAGGGAGAACCTCTCCATGGCCCAAAGGAAGCAAAAGGTCTGGTATGACCGTAACGCCAGGGGCCGAGCCTATGCCACCGGGGATCAAGTGATGGTCCTTGTACCTGTGCGGCGGAACAAGCTGCAAGCGGCCTGGGATGGGCCCTTCAAGGTCGTCAAACAGCTGAATGACGTGAATTATGTGGTGGAACTGTCGAACCGGGCCCACAGCCACCGGGTCTATCATGTGAACATGATGAAACCTTACTGGGACAGAGAGAACTTGGTGCTGGCCGTGTGCAGACACTGGGAGGGGCAGGGGGATGATCCCTTGGTGGATTTGCTCACAAGGACTGGAGCCGGCTCCTTGCTGGAGTCTATTCCCCTCTCAGACCAGCTAACCCCTGCCCAGCAGACGGAGATCAAGGAGGTGCTGCTTTCACACCAACAGCTCTTCTCGGACAGACCCGGACGCACTGACCTGGCTGCCCACCGAATAGAGACAGGCACCCACGCCCCTATCAAGTGTGTGCCATTCAGAGCCACAGGGAGGACGGCTCAGGACATAGAGCGGGAGGTTGAAGACATGCTGGCTCTGGGGGTGATCCAACCCTCCTCCAGCCCCTGGGCCTCTCCCGTGGTGTTAGTCCCTAAAAAAGATGGGTCTGTTCGGTTTTGTGTGGACTATCATAAGCTTAACGCCGTCACTGTCTCGGACGCCTACCCCATGCCCAGGCCTGATGACCTTTTAAACAAGCTGGGGGGAGCCCGTTACCTCACCACCATAGACCTCACCAAGGGGTACTGGCAAGTGCCATTAGACCAAGATGCCCGGCTGAAGTCGGCTTTCATCACCCCTGTGGGGCTCTACGAGTTCCTGGTCCTGCCCTTTGGCCTCAAGGAGGCACCCGCTACCTTCCAGCATCTGGTGGACCAGCTACTGAAAGGGATGGAGAGCTTTGCCCTGGCTTACATGGACGACATTTGCATCTTCAGCCAGACGTGGGAGGATCATGTGTCCCAGGTCAAGCAGGTGCTGGACCGACTCCAGAAGGCCGGGCTGACTATCAAGGCAGGGAAGTGCAAGGTGGGAATGGCTGAGGTGACCTACCTGGGCCACAAGGTGGGCAGCGGCTGCTTAAAGCCAGAGCCGGCTAAAGTGGAGGCTGTCAGAGATTGGCCAACACCCCAGACTAAGAAACAGGTCCAGGCCTTCATTGGGATGGCAGGGTACTACCGGAGGTTTGTGCCCCAGTTTAGCTCCATCACAGCCCCCCTCACGGAGCTGTGTAAAATGGAAAGCCTGCCAAGGTGGTCTGGACCGAGCAGTGCCAAGAGGCCCTCTGCGTGCTGAAGGAGGCTCTGGTCAGGGCCCCAGTGCTGGCAAATCCAGACTTCAACAAGCCCTTCCTGGTGTTCACCGATGCCTCAGATGTGGGGCCGGGGGCGGTGCTAATGCAGGTGAATGACCAAGGGGAGAAACACCCCATCGTGTACCTGAGTAAGAAGCTGCTGCCCCGGGAGCAGAGCTACGCGGCCATAGAGAAGGAATGTCTGGCCATGGTGTGGGCGCTGGGGAAGCTGCAGCCGTACCTGTTTGGACGGCGTTTCACCGTGTACACCGATCACTCACCCCTGACCTGGCTGCATCACATGAAAGGGGCCAATGCCAAGCTCCTGCGGTGGAGTCTGCTCCTGCAGGACTACGACATGGAGGTGGTCCACGTCAAGGGGAACAGCAACACCATAGCCGATGCCCTGTCACGCAGGGAGGGCCCCGAACTTCCCCAGGTCACTGGCTAAGTGACCCCGCTCAGTGCGGTCTGGGAGGGGGGAGAGATGTAATGGAGTGGGGGGAGTGCATGTGTGAGTCAGGCTGGATGTCTGAGGCAAGCAGCAGCTCCCAGTGGCTAAGGATGAGCCTGGGGCTACAACTGGCAGGTAACACCTCTGCCTGAACAAAGAGCAGGGAGGAGCTGAGCTGGGTTTTGAATCGGGGGCGGCAGTTAGAGGAGAGGAAAAGGGAGAGCTGGAAGGCAGCCAGCCTGAGGAGGGGGAAGCTACACCCCAGAGGGGCACCCCTCGGGGTCTTCCCCCCAGGACAGGTTGGAAGGAGTCTCTGGCTGCTGTACTGACACTTCTGTGAGAAACTGGGCTTCTGTTGCCTAATAAATCTTGTGTTGTACTTGCTGAGTGAG
Organism: Carettochelys insculpta; assembly: GCF_033958435.1. NCBI lineage: Eukaryota > Metazoa > Chordata > Testudines > Carettochelyidae > Carettochelys > Carettochelys insculpta. The sequence continues at coordinate 1,171,776 of NC_134137.1, forward strand.
AGTCACTCCTGCCAGCGGACGGGGTGCAGTGCAGGGGGACCCCTGAACCCCATCACAACGTCCCTTGCCATAAGCATGAGGAAAACGTGCATTCACTCAAGGTGTACCTCAGCGACCCGATGCCATTCTGGGTAACAGCCCATTAGACATGGTTCAGCAATTCTATTACCTTGGATCTGCTGTCACCACAAACTTGTCCACAGATGAAGAACTGAACGTCAGAGTCAGGAAGGCAGCTACGATTTTTGGCAGACTTATGAAATGAGCATGGAAGAATCCTAAACTGATGGTGCAAATGATATTAATCTACCAGTTATGTGTGTTGAGTACCTTGCTATATGGTTCTGAGGCACGGACAACCTACTCGAACCAGGAGAAAAAACTGAACAGCTTCCGTCTTCGCTGCTTCTGCAGAATTATGAATATCAACTGGGAAGATCAAGTTTCAAATGCAGATGCCCTGTCAAGATCTGGCGTACCCAGCCTGATGACGATACTCAGCAGCAGGAGACTATGGTGGCTGGGTCATGTGAGAAGAATGAGTGACGAACGTCTTCCCAAAGAAATCCTCTTTGGTGAACTGTCATGTGGGGTAAGAACTAGAAGAAGACCAAAGCTAAGATTCTAGGATACATGGAAAAGCACCATGAAAAAGTTCAACATCGATCCAAAATCTTGGGAATCTACATCGTCAGATGGAAATACCTGGGGACAATTGCTACGACAGGGCACATCATCCTCCGATAGGGTATGTGCAAACCCTGCAAAAGAACTTCCTCTCAGAAGGAAAAACTCTCAGACTCCAGAGCTGGGAGACAGACTGGCGTGCGGTCAGACTCCAGAGCTGGGAGACAGACTGGCGTGAGGTCAGACTCCAGAGCTGGGAGACAGACTGGCGTGCGGTCAGACTCCAGAGCTGGGAGACAGACTGGCGTGAGGTCAGACTCCAGAGCTGGGAGACAGACTGGCGTGAGGTCAGACTCCAGAGCTGGGAGACAGACTGGCGTGCGGTCAGACTCCAGAGCTGGGACACAGACTGGCGTGCGGTCAGACTCCAGAGCTGGGAGACAGACTGGCGTGAGGTCAGACTCCAGAGCTGGGAGACAGACTGGCGTGAGGTCAGACTCCAGAGCTGGGAGACAGACTGGCGTGAGGTCAGACTCCAGAGCTGGGAGACAGACTGGCGTGAGGTCAGACTCCAGAGCTGGGAGACAGACTGGCGTGCGGTCAGACTCCAGAGCTGGGAGACAGACTGGCGTGCGGTCAGACTCCAGAGCTGGGACACAGACTGGCGTGAGGTCAGACTCCAGAGCTGGGACACAGACTGGCGTGCGGTCAGACTCCAGAGCTGGGAGACAGACTGGCGTGAGGTCAGACTCCAGAGCTGGGAGACAGACTGGCGTGAGGTCAGACTCCAGAGCTGGGAGACAGACTGGCGTGCGGTCAGACTCCAGAGCTGGGACACAGACTGGCGTGAGGTCAGACTCCAGAGCTGGGAGACAGACTGGCGTGCGGTCAGACTCCAGAGCTGGGAGACAGACTGGCGTGAGGTCAGACTCCAGAGCTGGGAGACAGACTGGCGTGAGGTCAGACTCCAGAGCTGGGAGACAGACTGGCGTGAGGTCAGACTCCAGAGCTGGGAGACAGACTGGCGTGAGGTCAGACTCCAGAGCTGGGAGACAGACTGGCGTGCGGTCAGACTCCAGAGCTGGGAGACAGACTGGCGTGAGGTCAGACTCCAGAGCTGGGAGACAGACTGGCGTGAGGTCAGACTCCAGAGCTGGGAGACAGACTGGCGTGAGGTCAGACTCCAGAGCTGGGAGACAGACTGGCGTGAGGTCAGACTCCAGAGCTGGGAGACAGACTGGCGTGAGGTCAGACTCCAGAACTGGGAGACAGACTGGCGTGAGGTCAGACTCCAGAGCTGGGAGACAGACTGGCGTGAGGTCAGACTCCAGAGCTGGGAGACAGACTGGCGTGAGGTCAGACTCCAGAGCTGGGAGACAGACTGGCGTGAGGTCAGACTCCAGAGCTGGGAGACAGACTGGCGTGAGGTCAGACTCCAGAGCTGGGAGACAGACTGGCGTGAGGTCAGACTCCAGAGCTGGGAGACAGACTGGCGTGAGGTCAGACTCCAGAGCTGGGAGACAGACTGGCGTGCGGTCAGACTCCAGAGCTGGGAGACAGACTGGCGTGAGGTCAGACTCCAGAGCTGGGAGACAGACTGGCGTGAGGTCAGACTCCAGAGCTGGGAGACAGACTGGCGTGAGGTCAGACTCCAGAGCTGGGAGACAGACTGGCGTGCGGTCAGACTCCAGAGCTGGGAGACAGACTGGCGTGAGGTCAGACTCCAGAGCTGGGAGACAGACTGGCGTGAGGTCAGACTCCAGAGCTGGGAGACAGACTGGCGTGAGGTCAGACTCCAGAGCTGGGAGACAGACTGGCGTGAGGTCAGACTCCAGAGCTGGGAGACAGACTGGCGTGCGGTCAGACTCCAGAGCTGGGACACAGACTGGCGTGCGGTCAGACTCCAGAGCTGGGAGACAGACTGGCGTGAGGTCAGACTCCAGAGCTGGGAGACAGACTGGCGTGAGGTCAGACTCCAGAACTGGGAGACAGACTGGCGTGAGGTCAGACTCCAGAGCTGGGAGACAGACTGGCGTGAGGTCAGACTCCAGAGCTGGGAGACAGACTGGCGTGAGGTCAGACTCCAGAGCTGGGAGACAGACTGGCGTGCGGTCAGACTCCAGAGCTGGGAGACAGACTGGCGTGCGGTCAGACTCCAGAGCTGGGACACAGACTGGCGTGAGGTCAGACTCCAGAGCTGGGACACAGACTGGCGTGCGGTCAGACTCCAGAGCTGGGAGACAGACTGGCGTGAGGTCAGACTCCAGAGCTGGGAGACAGACTGGCGTGAGGTCAGACTCCAGAGCTGGGAGACAGACTGGCGTGCGGTCAGACTCCAGAGCTGGGACACAGACTGGCGTGAGGTCAGACTCCAGAGCTGGGAGACAGACTGGCGTGAGGTCAGACTCCAGAGCTGGGAGACAGACTGGCGTGAGGTCAGACTCCAGAACTGGGAGACAGACTGGCGTGAGGTCAGACTCCAGAGCTGGGAGACAGACTGGCGTGAGGTCAGACTCCAGAGCTGGGAGACAGACTGGCGTGCGGTCAGACTCCAGAGCTGGGAGGCAGACTGGCGTGAGGTCAGACTCCAGAGCTGGGAGACAGACTGGCGTGAGGTCAGACTCCAGAGCTGGGACACAGACTGGCGTGAGGTCAGACTCCAGAGCTGGGAGACAGACTGGCGTGAGGTCAGACTCCAGAGCTGGGAGACAGACTGGCGTGCGGTCAGACTCCAGAGCTGGGAGACAGACTGGCGTGAGGTCAGACTCCAGAGCTGGGAGACAGACTGGCGTGAGGTCAGACTCCAGAGCTGGGAGACAGACTGGCGTGCGGTCAGACTCCAGAGCTGGGAGACAGACTGGCGTGAGGTCAGACTCCAGAGCTGGGAGACAGACTGGCGTGAGGTCAGACTCCAGAGCTGGGAGACAGACTGGCGTGAGGTCAGACTCCAGAGCTGGGACACAGACTGGCGTGAGGTCAGACTCCAGAGCTGGGAGGCAGACTGGCGTGAGGTCAGACTCCAGAGCTGGGAGACAGACTGGCGTGAGGTCAGACTCCAGAGCTGGGAGACAGACTGGCGTGAGGTCAGACTCCAGAGCTGGGAGACAGACTGGCGTGAGGTCAGACTCCAGAGCTGGGAGACAGACTGGCGTGAGGTCAGACTCCAGAGCTGGGAGGCAGACTGGCGTGAGGTCAGACTCCAGAGCTGGGAGACAGACTGGCGTGAGGTCAGACTCCAGAGCTGGGAGACAGACTGGCGTGAGGTCAGACTCCAGAGCTGGGAGACAGACTGGCGTGCGGTCAGACTCCAGAGCTGGGAGACAGACTGGCGTGAGGTCAGACTCCAGAGCTGGGAGACAGACTGGCGTGCGGTCAGACTCCAGAGCTGGGAGACAGACTGGCGTGAGGTCAGACTCCAGAGCTGGGAGACAGACTGGCGTGAGGTCAGACTCCAGAGCTGGGAGACAGACTGGCGTGCGGTCAGACTCCAGAGCTGGGAGACAGACTGGCGTGAGGTCAGACTCCAGAGCTGGGACACAGACTGGCGTGAGGTCAGACTCCAGAGCTGGGACACAGACTGGCGTGAGGTCAGACTCCAGAGCTGGGAGACAGACTGGCGTGAGGTCAGACTCCAGAGCTGGGAGACAGACTGGCGTGAGGTCAGACTCCAGAGCTGGGAGACAGACTGGCGTGAGGTCAGACTCCAGAGCTGGGACACAGACTGGCGTGAGGTCAGACTCCAGAGCTGGGAGACAGACTGGCGTGAGGTCAGACTCCAGAGCTGGGAGACAGACTGGCGTGAGGTCAGACTCCAGAGCTGGGAGACAGACTGGCGTGAGGTCAGACTCCAGAGCTGGGAGGCAGACTGGCGTGCGGTCAGACTCCAGAGCTGGGAGACAGACTGGCGTGAGGTCAGACTCCAGAGCTGGGACACAGACTGGCGTGAGGTCAGACTCCAGAGCTGGGACACAGACTGGCGTGCGGTCAGACTCCAGAGCTGGGAGACAGACTGGCGTGAGGTCAGACTCCAGAGCTGGGAGACAGACTGGCGTGAGGTCAGACTCCAGAGCTGGGAGACAGACTGGCGTGAGGTCAGACTCCAGAACTGGGAGGCAGACTGGCGTGAGGTCAGACTCCAGAGCTGGGAGACAGACTGGCGTGAGGTCAGACTCCAGAGCTGGGAGACAGACTGGCGTGAGGTCAGACTCCAGAGCTGGGAGACAGACTGGCGTGAGGTCAGACTCCAGAGCTGGGAGACAGACTGGCGTGAGGTCAGACTCCAGAGCTGGGAGACAGACTGGCGTGAGGTCAGACTCCAGAGCTGGGAGGCAGACTGGCGTGAGGTCAGACTCCAGAGCTGGGAGACAGACTGGCGTGAGGTCAGACTCCAGAGCTGGGAGACAGACTGGCGTGAGGTCAGACTCCAGAGCTGGGAGACAGACTGGCGTGAGGTCAGACTCCAGAGCTGGGAGACAGACTGGCGTGAGGTCAGACTCCAGAGCTGGGAGACAGACTGGCGTGCGGTCAGACTCCAGAGCTGGGAGACAGACTGGCGTGAGGTCAGACTCCAGAGCTGGGAGACAGACTGGCGTGCGGTCAGACTCCAGAGCTGGGACACAGACTGGCGTGAGGTCAGACTCCAGAGCTGGGAGACAGACTGGCGTGAGGTCAGACTCCAGAGCTGGGAGACAGACTGGCGTGAGGTCAGACTCCAGAACTGGGACACAGACTGGCGTGAGGTCAGACTCCAGAGCTGGGACACAGACTGGCGTGAGGTCAGACTCCAGAGCTGGGAGGCAGACTGGCGTGCGGTCAGACTCCAGAGCTGGGAGACAGACTGGCGTGAGGTCAGACTCCAGAGCTGGGAGACAGACTGGCGTGAGGTCAGACTCCAGAGCTGGGAGACAGACTGGCGTGAGGTCAGACTCCAGAGCTGGGAGACAGACTGGCGTGAGGTCAGACTCCAGAGCTGGGAGACAGACTGGCGTGAGGTCAGACTCCAGAGCTGGGAGACAGACTGGCGTGAGGTCAGACTCCAGAGCTGGGACACAGACTGGAGTGAGGTCAGACTCCAGAGCTGGGAGACAGACTGGCGTGAGGTCAGACTCCAGAGCTGGGAGACAGACTGGCGTGAGGTCAGACTCCAGAGCTGGGACACAGACTGGCGTGAGGTCAGACTCCAGAGCTGGGAGACAGACTGGCGTGAGGTCAGACTCCAGAGCTGGGAGACAGACTGGCGTGAGGTCAGACTCCAGAGCTGGGAGACAGACTGGCGTGAGGTCAGACTCCAGAGCTGGGAGACAGACTGGCGTGAGGTCAGACTCCAGAGCTGGGAGACAGACTGGCGTGAGGTCAGACTCCAGAGCTGGGAGACAGACTGGCGTGAGGTCAGACTCCAGAGCTGGGAGACAGACTGGCGTGAGGTCAGACTCCAGAGCTGGGAGACAGACTGGCGTGAGGTCAGACTCCAGAGCTGGGAGACAGACTGGCGTGAGGTCAGACTCCAGAGCTGGGACACAGACTGGAGTGAGGTCAGACTCCAGAGCTGGGAGACAGACTGGCGTGAGGTCAGACTCCAGAGCTGGGAGACAGACTGGCGTGAGGTCAGACTCCAGAGCTGGGAGACAGACTGGCGTGAGGTCAGACTCCAGAGCTGGGAGACAGACTGGCGTGAGGTCAGACTCCAGAGCTGGGACACAGACTGGAGTGAGGTCAGACTCCAGAGCTGGGAGACAGACTGGTGTGAGGTCAGACTCCAGAGCTGGGAGACAGACTGGCGTGAGGTCAGACTCCAGAGCTGGGACACAGACTGGCGTGAGGTCAGACTCCAGAGCTGGGAGACAGACTGGCTTGCGGTTGTTGCAATCGACCGCGCAGATCCAGTTTTGGATGGATAAGCCAGGAGAGAAGCTGCAGACTCGAACGCCGTCCATAGACCCCCAGTGCCGCCATCTCTCGAGATGAAACGGGGCCGTGGGTATAAGTGGAAGTCAGGGCTACGTACAATAATACATCACATGACGTGACACAAAATTGACAAGCTCCGGTGAGAAAATAGTTAAAACAAAGACGTATTCACGTCGTTGCTCCTTAGAGCCCAGTGCCTTGGTACAGCCCTCCCAGGACCCCCAAAGCCCTGTGCCATGGTGCGACCCCCAGCCCCCCAACTGTTATGCACCCAGTGCCCCCTTTGCTCCTCACTGGAGCATCTGGGCTCCTGCCCCCCACTCCTGGCTGCACTGGGGCCCTGTCATCTGGGGCAGCAGAACTCAAGTGGCCCTGGCACGGCAGGCGGGTGGCAGCTGATGCTGCAGGAGTCCCAGTGGGGCCAGGCTACACGGTGCCCAAGGGAGCAGGACAGTCAGAGCCCCAGAGGCTCTGCCTCCAAGGGTGCGAAACTCCCGCCATCTACGGGGAGCCGCAGCTGGGCCTGTCCCAGCCCAGCAGGTGTCAGCTCTGAAGCTGAGCAACCCGGGGAAGACACACGGCTCTGTGGTGTCCGAGCGCTGCCCAGCCCTTCCCCCACGGTGGCCAGCCCTCCCCAGGCCACACTCAGTCTGGGCCCTCGATGCCTGGTGCCCACAGCTTACGTGGGGAAAGGTGTGTGCCCACCGTAGTGTAGGAGGTTCTCCGAGGCACCGCGGCTGGGCCAAACCAGGGGCAAATGCAGAGCTGGCTGGGCCAGGTATGCAGGTTCCCTGCGCGGAGTCCAAGCAGAGAGACCGGCTGGGCGCTGGCGGCGGCACTGGCTGGGTCAAGTACACAAGTTACCTCCATGGAGGCCAAGCAGAGAGACCGGCTGGGCGCTGGCTGGGCCGGGTACGCAGGTTCCCTCCGCGGAGTCCAAGCAGAGAGACCGGCTGGGCACTGGCGGCGGCGCTGTCTGAGTCAGGTACGCGGGTTCCCTCCGCGGAGTCCAAGCAGAGAGACCGGCTGGGCGCTGGCTGGGCCGGGTACGCGGGTTCCCTCCGCAGAGGGCAAGCAGAGAGACCGGCTGGGCGTTGGCGGCGGCGCTGTCTGAGTCAGGTACGCGGGTTCCCTCCACGGAGTCCAAGCAGAGAGACCGGCTGGGTGCTGGCGGCGGCGCTGGCTGGGTCAAGTACACAAGTTACCTCCGCGGAGTCCAAGCAGAGAGACCGGCTGGGCACTGGCGGCGGCGCTGTCTGAGTCAGGTACGCGGGTTCCCTCCGCGGAGTCCAAGCAGAGAGACCGGCTGGGCGCTGGCTGGGCCGGGTACGCGGGTTCCCTCCGCAGAGGGCAAGCAGAGAGACCGGCTGGGCGCTGGCGGCGGCGCTGTCTGAGTCAGGTACGCGGGTTCCCTCCACGGAGTCCAAGCAGAGAGACCGGCTGGGTGCTGGCGGCGGCGCTGGCTGGGTCAAGTACACAAGTTACCTCCGCGGAGTCCAAGCAGAGAGACCGGCTGGGCACTGGCGGCGGCGCTGGCTGGGTCAGGTACCCAGGTTCCCTCCGCGGAGTCCAAGCAGAGAGACCGGCTGGGCGCTGGCGGCGGCGCTGGCTGGGTCAGGTACGCGGGTTCCCTCCGCGGAGTCCAAGCAGAGAGACCGGCTGGGCGCTGGTGGCAGCGCTGGCTGGGTCAAGTACACAAGTTACCTCCATGGAGGGCAAGCAGAGAGACTGGCTGGGCGATGGCTGGGCCGGGTACGCAGATTCCCTCCGCAGAGGCCAAGCAGAGAGACCAGCTGGGTGTTGGCAGCAGCACTGGCTGGGTTGGGTACACTAGTTACCTCCACGGAGGGCAAGCAGAGAGACCGGCTGGGCGCTGGCTGGGCCGGGTACGCGGGTTCCCTCTGCAGAGGCCAAGCAGAGAGACCAACTGGGTGATGGCGGCGGCGCTGGCTGGGCCAGGTACGCGGGTTCCCTCTGCGGAGGCCAAGCAGAGAGACTGGCTGGGCGCTGGTGGCAGCGCTGGCTGAGTCAGGTACACAAGTTACCTCCACGGAGGCCAAGCAGAGAGACCGGCTGGGTGCTGGCGGCGGCGCCGGCTAGGCCGGGTACGCGGGTTCCCTCCGCGGAGGCCAAGCAGAGAGACTGGCTGGGCACTGGCGGCAGTGCTGTCTGAGTTGGGTACGCCGGTTCCCTCCGTGGACGTATGATGGGGTTCAGGGGTCCCCATGCACTGCATCCTGTCGGCTGGCAGGAGTGACACTCATTCAGCAGGTACAACAGGAGGTTTATTAGGCGACAGATGCCCAGTTTCTCACAGAAGTGTCAGTGCAGCAGTCAGAGACAGTCCTTCCAACCTGTCCTGGGGAGAGGAGCCCGAGGGGTGCCCCTCTGGGGTGTAGCTTTCCCCCTCGCCATGCTGGCTCCTTCCAGCTCCCTCTCCCCCTAGCCTCTAACCACTGCGCCCCCCCACCCCCGATTCAAAAACCAGCTCGGCTCCACCCTCCTCTTTGTTCAGGGCAGAGGTGTTACCTGCCAGCCCTTGCTCTGGCTTATTTATACCTGGCCCTGCAGATTTCCAAGACCAGCATCTGATGAAGTGAGTCTGTGCTCATGAAAGCTCATGCTCAAAACTTTTCTGTTTGTCTATAAGGTGTCCCAGGACCCTTCATTGCTGTTACAGATCCAGACTAACAAGGCTCCCCCTCCGATACTCAACAGGAGTTAGAATCCCAGGGCTGGAAGGGACCTCAGGAGGTCATCTAGTCCAGCCCCCTGCTTCAAGCAGCATCAACCCTCCCTAAGTCATCTTAGCCATGACTTGAAAACTTCAAGGGATGCAGAATCCACCACCTCTCTAGGCAACGCATTCCAGTGCTTCACCACCCGCCTGGTGAAGTAGTTTTTCCTAATATCTAACCTGCACCTCTCCCTCTTCAACTTCAGACCATTGCTCCTTGTTCTGCCATCTGACACCACTGAGAACAGTTTCTCACCCTCCTCTTTAGAGCTCCCCTTCAGGAAGTTGAAGGCTGCTATTAAATCACCCCTAAGTCTTCTCTTCTGTAAACTAAACAAGCCCAAATCCCTCAGCCTCTCCTCATAGTCTTGTGCTCCAGCCCCTTAATCATTTTTGTTGCCCTCCGCTGAACCTGCTCCAGCAAATCCACATCCTTTTTATATTGGGGGGCCCAAAACTGGACACAATATTCCAGATGTGGCCTCAGGACAGCCTCACTGCCCAGCCCCCCCCACCAGCCCAGCCCCCACCAGCCTGTTCCCGCTGCCCCCCAGCCCAGCCCTCACTGCCCGGCCTCCGGGCCCTCCCCACCAGCCCAGCCCCGCGTCTGCCACTCCAGGCGCTCGATGCGCAGCGCCAGCTTGAGGGCGCTGGACTCCAGCTCGGCCAGCAGGCGGGCGAACTTGGTGTGCAGGGCGTCCAGGGCCTGCTCCAGCGCCGTGGTGCGCTGCTCAGCCGCCTGCTGGCGCTCCAGCTGCGCCGCCTCGGCGTGCTCGTCCAGCTTGTCCATGCGCAGCAGGATCTCCCGGCCCTTGGCCTCCAGGGCCGCCTTGGCAGCCGGGAACTCGGCCAGCACCTCCCGCAGGTCCTCCTTGGACAGGCAGAACAGGTCCGAGTAGCCGATGCTCTTGATGTTGGCCGTCCGCCGGTTCCCCGACTTGTTCCCTGGGGAGAGAGCATGAGGGGCGGCATGTGTGGGGGGAGAGGTCATTCCCCTTCCTGTGGGGCAGGGGCCTCCTACTGCCCGCAGTAACCCCCGGGTGCCTCAGTTTCCCTAGGCCCAGCAGCAGTGCATAGCAGTGAGTGCTGACCTCTCACAGATGGGCAATGGCCCCCGGCCTTTCTGACCTGCGCAACCTGGTGACCCCTTTCCTCCCCAGGAAGCAGGAAGGGGGCCTGGCTGGGGTGACTGGGAACTAGGCAGCTGGGTGGGGCAGGCTGGGCCGGGGCACCAGGGCCCGGCTTGGGCTCCCCTCAGGGGCCCTCGCCCAGGATGGATGGCACTGACGCTGTCTGGCTCCTGGGCTGGCCAGTCTGTACCACGCTGCGCCCTGTCACCTGCCGACCCTCCTGTTCCCCCCGGCTGGGAGTCCCGGCCCCTGCAGCTGGGGGCAGGGCTGGAGGACCCCCCGACACTGTGACAGGTGGGACCTGCAGGGATTGAGACCGGGGTGCAGCCAGGGGAGGGCCCAACAGCCTGGCCTAGAGCCCCCACAACGCTCACAGCTCAGCCCCGCAGCCCCCAGCAGCCTCAAGAACCCAGCCCCAGAGCCCCACCACACTGGCTTGGCTTGGCCCTGTTCAGAATGAGGGGGCTGGGGGGACCCAGAAGGTGAGCTGGGGGGCAAGAGCAGGGCTGGGGGGATCCAGAGGCTGGGCTGGGGGCCAGGGCAGGGCAGGGCAGGGCAGGGAGACCTGGGGGGGGGGACCCCGCCCCACGGCACGGCACGGCAGCCACTACCTTTGATGTTGATGATGCTGATCTCGCCGAAGTAGAGGCCTTCGCCCAGCACCGCGTACTGCGTGCGCCCGTCATCGCCCACCACGGCCAGCTGCCCCTCGCGGATGAAGTACATCTCCCGGCCAATGTCGCCCTTGCGGCACACGTACTCACCCGGGCTGTAGACCTGGGGCCGCAGCTTGAGCACCAGCTCCTCCAGCAGGCCCTGCTCGCAGGTCTGGAAGAGCTGCACCTTGCGCAGCGTGGCCAGGTGCACGCTCACCGCCACCTCAGCCCGCAGCCGCTCGGGCAGGTGCTGCAGCACCAGCTGCTCGTTGGTCAGCTTCTTGTGCAGGTGCAGGTGCTGGTGCCAGCGGGCCACGCGGCGCTCCAGGCCGCCGGCCACGCGGTGCAGCCGCAGGTAGCCACGCACCCGCTCGGCATCGGGGTAGAAGGCCGCCTCGGCCGTGCTCATGTTGGAGATGACGGAGCTCATGCTGCCCATGATGGTGGCGAAGCCCATGACGGCCAGCAGGCAGTCGGCCACCATGAAGAGGAACTCCTCCTGGCGCGAGGGGTCGGGCGTGTTGCCCACGGTGGTGAGGGTGAGCGTGGAGAAGTAGAAGCTGTGGAGGTACTGGCGCAGCGGGCGGGCGAAGACGGGCTGGCTGAGGTTGGGGTAGACCCACGTGTCCGTGCCGTAGCCGAGGGCGCCCGAGAGCGCGAAGTAGGCGCAGGCGTTCCAGTGGATGGCCACGAAGACGTAGAGCATGAGCTTGGCGATGCGGAAGGCGTAGGGGTGGGCCGTGCGCATCTCCTGCCGGTCGAAGGCCTCGAAGAGGCGCGGGGTGCGCAGCAGCCGGTTGGCGCGCACGGCCGGCACGTGCGGCCCCAGCGGCAGATACAGCAGGTCGGTGGGCAGCACGGCCGCTGCGTCCCACAGCAGGTGCCAGGAGCGCAGGTAGCGCCGGGAGGTCTGGGCCCGGTCCTGCACCAGGATTCCCTGCTCCAGGAAACCTGCGGGGAGGGGCGCTGGGGCTGAGCACCGGCCTCCGGCTCTGGCCGGGCTGGGGCTCCACAGCAGGTCTCCGGGGGCGCGGGGGCTCCTGGCGCTCAGGCGCCCCCCAGGCTGGAGACGCAGCTGGGGAGGAGCCCCCAGGCCCCGCTCTGCTGCTGGGGCTGGGGGTCCCGGTGGGCACGGTGCCCATCGTGGGAGCTGGGCAGGGGCGTACCCTGGGGCCTGGAAGTGCCTCTGCACCCAGGGTGAGGGCGCGGCCCAGGAGGCCCAGCAAGCTCTGCTCTGTGCTCAGCCTGGCCACGGGGCCTGCAGTGCCCACGGGCTGCTGCCTTTGGCGGAGCTGGGCGCTGGGCGGGCTGCTCCGCTTCCCGGGGGCCTGAGGCCAGGCTGATGGCGGAGCTTCCCCTGCCTCCCCGGCCAGGGCCCCAGGGCGCCCAAGGAGGCTCAGAGCCTGGCCAGAGCTCCCCCTCCGACTCCCCCAACAGAGTCGCTGCCCGGCCAGACCCCCCAAAGACTCACTGTCCCCTCCGAACACCCCAAGAACTCACTGCCTGGCCAGGGCCCCCTGGGAGTGGGTGCAGCAGGGATGGGAGCAGGGAAGGCGCGGGAGCAGCGGGGGGGCGGGAGCAGCGGTGGGAGCAGGGAAGGGGCGGGAGCAGCGGGGGGGCGGGAGCAGTGGTGAGAGCAGGGAAGGGGCGGGAGCAGCGGGGGGGCGGGAGCAGCGGTGAGAGCAGGGAAGGGGCGGCAGCAGCGGGGGGGCGGGAGCAGCGGTGAGAGCAGGGAAGGGGCGGGAGCAGGGGCGGGAGCAGCGGTGAGAGCAGGGAAGGGGCGGGAGCAGGGGTGGGAGCAAGGAAGGGGCGGGAGCAGCGGGGGGGCGGGAGCAGGGGTGGGAGCAGGGAAGGGGCGGGAGCAGCGGGGGGGGCGGGAGCAGCGGTGAGAGCAGGGAAGGGGCGGGAGCAGCGGGGGGGCGGGAGCAGCGGTGAGAGCAGGGAAGGGGCGGGAGCAGGGGTGGGAGCAGGGAAGGGGCGGGAGCAGCGGTGGGAGCAGGGAAGGGGCGGGAGCAGCGGGGGGGCGGGAGCAGCGGTGGGAGCAGGGAAGGGGCGGGAGCAGCGGGGGGGCGGGAGCAGCGGTGAGAGCAGGGAAGGGGCGGGAGCAGGGGTGGGAGCAGGGAAGGGGCGGGAGCAGCGGGGGGGCGGGAGCAGCGGTGAGAGCAGGGAAGGGGCGGGAGCAGGGGTGGGAGCAGGGAAGGGGCGGGAGCAGCGGGGGGGCGGGAGCAGGGGTGGGAGCAGGGAAGGGGCGGGAGCAGCGGGGGGGCGGGAGCAGCGGTGAGAGCAGGGAAGGGGCGGGAGCAGCGGGGGGGCGGGAGCAGCGGTGAGAGCAGGGAAGGGGCGGGAGCAGCGGTGGGAGCAGGGAAGGGGCGGGAGCAGGGGTGGGAGCAGGGAAGGGGCGGGAGCAGCGGGGGGGCGGGAGCAGCGGTGGGAGCAGGGAAGGGGCGGGAGCAGCGGTGGGAGCAGGGAAGGGGCGGGAGCAGGGGTGGGAGCAGGGAAGGGGCGGGAGCAGCGGGGGGCAGGTGCCAGGTGGGCGGCAGGGTGGCGCCCCGTGGCCGGTGCCAGCGGCACTCACCGGTGTGGAAGCGCACAGCGATGTCCAGCAGGTAGAGCAGGTCGCTCAGGTAGTCCAGGGCCAGCCACATGGCCAGGAGCTCCTGCTGCACGCTGGGGAAGCAGGACCTGCCGGGACCGAGCCCAGCATCACCCGGAGCCACACCCCACTGGCTCCATCCTGCCCGGGGCTCAGGGCCTACCACCCGCCTGGCCCAGGTGCCTGGGTGACGCTGGGCTCTCCAGACGGCGAGGTCCAGGTCGGCTGCACCAGGACTGCACCTGGGAGCACTTCCCCTCGCCCGTGGGGCCCCCGCCCAGTCCTGCCCCTCCGCCCACCTGCAGATGATGACGACCCAGTTGTACAAGACCGGCAGCACCATGACGTTCAGCCACCAGTAGTGCAGCTCCCCCGCGGGGTCCAGGACCCAGGTCCTTGGGGTGCTGCCAGGAGAGAGAGCCCCGGCCTTAGCTCCGGCACCAAGTGGGGGGTGGGGCCAGGGGAGCAGAGTGGGGGGCTGGGCTGGGTGAAGGGCAGGGGGCAGGGAGTGTGGGGGTTGGGCTGGGTGAAGGGCAGGGGGCAGGGAGTGTGGGGGTTGGGCTGGGTGAAGGGCAGGGGGCAGGGAGTGTGGGGGCTGGGCTGGGGGAAGGGCAGGGGGCAGGGAGTGTGGGGGTTGGGCTGGGTGAAGGGCAGGGGGCAGGGAGTGTGGGGGCTGGGCTGCGGGAAGGACAGGGGGCAGGGAGTGTGGGGGCTGGGCTGGGTGAAGGGCAGTGGGGCAGGGAGTGTGGGGGTTGGGCTGGGTGAAGGGCAGGGGGCAGGGAGTGTGGGGGCTGGGCTGGGGGAAGGGCAGGGGGCAGGGAGTGTGGGGGAAGGGCTGGGTGAAGGGCAGGGGGCAGGGAGTGTGGGGGCTGGGCTGGGTGAAGGGCAGTGGGCAGGGAGTGTGAGGGGAGGGCTGGGTGAAGGGCAGGGGGCAGGGAGCGTGGGGGCAGGGAGTGTTGGGGCTGGGCTGAGTGAAGGGCAGGGGGCAGGGAGCGTGGGGGCAGGGCTGAGTGAGGGGCAGGGGGCAGGGAGTGTGGGGGTTGGGCTGGGTGAAGGGCAGGAGGCAGGGAGTGTGGGGGTTGGGCTGGGTGAAGGGCAGGGGGCAGGGAGTGTGGGGGCTGGGCTGGGGGAAGGGCAGGGGGCAGGGAGTGTGGGGGTTGGGCTGGGTGAAGGGCAGGGGGCAGGGAGTGTGGGGGCTGGGCTGCGGGAAGGACAGGGGGCAGGGAGTGTGGGGGCTGGGCTGGGTGAAGGGCAGTGGGGCAGGGAGTGTGGGGGCTGGGCTGGGTGAAGGGCAGTGGGGCAGGGAGTGCGGGGGCTGGGCTGGGGGAAGGGCAGGGGGCAGGGAGTGTGGGGGAAGGGCTGGGTGAAGGGCAGGGGGCAGGGAGTGTGGGGGCTGGGCTGGGTGAAGGGCAGTGGGCAGGGAGTGTGAGGGGAGGGCTGGGTGAAGGGCAGGGGGCAGGGAGTGTGGGGGCAGGGCTGGGCTGGGTGAAGGGCAGGGGGCAGGGAGTGTTGGGGCTGGGCTGAGTGAAGGGCAGTGGGCAGGGAGTGTGGGGGCTGGGCTGGGTGAAGGGCAGGGGGCAGGGAGTGTGAGGGCTGGGCTGGGTGAAGGGCAGGGGGCAGGGAATGTTGGGGCTGGGCTGGGTGAAGGGCAGGGGGCAGGGAGTGTGGGGGCTGGGCTGGGTGAAGGGCAGGGGGCAGGGAGTGTTGGGGCAGGGCTGAGTGAAGGGCAGTGGGCAGGGAGTGTGGGGGCTGGGCTGGGTGAAGGGCAGGGGGCAGGGAGTGTGAGGGCTGGGCTGGGTGAAGGGCAGGGGGCAGGGAATGTTGGGGCTGGGCTGGGTGAAGGGCAGGGGGCAGGGAGTGTGGGGGCTGGGCTGCGTGAAGGGCAGGGGGCAGGGAGTGTGGGGGCTGGGATGGGGGAAGGGCAGGGGGCAGGGAGTGTGGGGGCTGGGCTGGGGGAAGGGCAGTGGGGCAGGGAGTGTGGGGCCTGGGCTGGGGGAAGGGCAGTGGGGCAGGGAGTGTGGGGGCTGGGCTGGGGGAAGGGCAGGGGGCAGGGAGTGTGGGGGCTGGGCTGGGGGAAGGGCAGCGGGCAGGGAGTGTGGGGGCTGGGCTGGGGGAAGGGCAGTGGGCAGGGAGTGTGGGGGCTGGGCTGGGCTGGGTGAAGGGCAGGGGGCAGGGAGTGTGGGGGCAGGGCTGGGTGAGGGGCAGGGGGCAGGGAGTGTGGGGGCAGGGCTGAGTGAGGGGAAGGGGGCAGGGAGTGTGGGGGCAGGGCTGAGTGAGGGGAAGGGGGCAGGGAGTGTGGTGGCAGGGCTGGGCGAAGGGCAGGGGGCAGGGAGTGTGGGGGCAGGGCTGGGCTGGGTGAAGGGCAGGGGGCAGGGAGTGTGGGGGCAGGGCTGGGTGAGGGGCAGGGGGCAGGGAGTGTGGGGGCAGGGCTGGGTGAAGGGCAGTGGGCAGGGAGTGTGGGGGCAGGGCTGAGTGAGGGGCAGGGGGCAGGGAGTGTGGGGGCTGGGTGGGGCTGGGCTGGGTGAAGGGCAGGGGGCAGGGAGTGTGGGGGCAGGGCTGAGTGAGGGGCCGGCGGCAGGGAGTGTGAGGGCAGGGCTGGGTGAAGGGCAGGGGGCAGGGAGTGTGGGGGCAGGGCTGAGTGAGGGGAAGGGGGCAGGGAGTGTGGGGGCAGGGCTGGGCTGGGTGAAGGGGAGGGGGCAGGGAGTGTGAAGGCAGGTCTGGGTGAGGGGCAGGGGGCAGTGAGTGTGGGGGCTGGGCTGGGTGAGGGGCAGGGGGCAGGGAGTGTGGGGGCAGGGCTGGGTGAGGGGCAGGGGGCAGGGAGTGTGAGGGCAGGTCTGGGTGAGGGGCAGGGGGCAGGGAGTGTGGGGGCAGGGCTGAGTGAGGGGAAGGGGGCAGGGAGTGTGGGGGCAGGGCTGGGCTGGGTGAAGGGCAGGGGGCAGGGAGTGTGGGGGCTGGGTGGGGCTGGGCTGGGTGAAGGGCAGGGGGCAGGGAGTGTGGGGGAAGGGCTGGGTGAAGGGCAGGGGGCAGGGAGTGTGGGGGCTGGGCTGGGTGAAGGGCAGGGGGCAGGGAGCGTGGGGGCAGGGCTGAGTGAGGGGCAGGGGGCAGGGAGTGTGGGGGTTGGGCTGGGTGAAGGGCAGGGGGCAGGGAGTGTGGGGGTTGGGCTGGGTGAAGGGCAGGGGGCAGGGAGTGTGGGGGCTGGGCTGGGGGAAGGGCAGGGGGCAGGGGGCAGGGAGTGTGGGGGTTGGGCTGGGTGAAGGGCAGGGGGCAGGGAGTGTGGGGGCTGGGCTGCGGGAAGGACAGGGGGCAGGGAGTGTGGGGGCTGGGCTGGGTGAAGGGCAGTGGGGCAGGGAGTGTGGGGGTTGGGCTGGGTGAAGGGCAGGGGGCAGGGAGTGTGGGGGCTGGGCTGGGGGAAGGGCAGGGGGCAGGGAGTGTGGGGGAAGGGCTGGGTGAAGGGCAGGGGGCAGGGAGTGTGGGGGCTGGGCTGGGTGAAGGGCAGTGGGCAGGGAGTGTGAGGGGAGGGCTGGGTGAAGGGCAGGGGGCAGGGAGCGTGGGGGCAGGGAGTGTTGGGGCTGGGCTGAGTGAAGGGCAGGGGGCAGGGAGCGTGGGGGCTGGGCTGCGGGAAGGACAGGGGGCAGGGAGTGTGGGGGCTGGGCTGGGTGAAGGGCAGTGGGGCAGGGAGTGTGGGGGCTGGGCTGGGTGAAGGGCAGTGGGGCAGGGAGTGCGGGGGCTGGGCTGGGGGAAGGGCAGGGGGCAGGGAGTGTGGGGGCTGGGCTGGGTGAAGGGCAGTGGGGCAGGGAGTGTGGGGGTTGGGCTGGGTGAAGGGCAGTGGGGCAGGGAGTGCGGGGGCTGGGCTGGGGGAAGGGCAGGGGGCAGGGAGTGTGGGGGCTGGGCTGGGTGAAGGGCAGTGGGGCAGGGAGTGCGGGGGCTGGGCTGGGTGAAGGGCAGTGGGGCAGGGAGTGTGGGGGCTGGGCTGGGTGAAGGGCAGTGGGGCAGGGAGTGCGGGGGCTGGGCTGGGTGAAGGGCAGTGGGCAGGGAGTGTGAGGGGAGGGCTGGGTGAAGGGCAGGGGGCAGGGAGTGCGGGGGCTGGGCTGGGTGAAGGGCAGGGGGCAGGGAGTGTTGGGGCAGGGCTGAGTGAAGGGCAGTGGGCAGGGAGTGTGGGGGCTGGGCTGGGTGAAGGGCAGGGGGCAGGGAGTGTGAGGGCTGGGCTGGGTGAAGGGCAGGGGGCAGGGAATGTTGGGGCTGGGCTGGGTGAAGGGCAGGGGGCAGGGAGTGTGAGGGCAGGGCTGGGCGAAGGGCAGGGGGCAGGGAGTGTGAGGGCTGGGCTGGGTGAAGGGCAGGGGGCAGGGAATGTTGGGGCTGGGCTGGGTGAAGGGCAGGGGGCAGGGAGTGTGAGGGCTGGGCTGGGTGAAGGGCAGGGGGCAGGGAATGTTGGGGCTGGGCTGGGTGAAGGGCAGGGGGCAGGGAGTGTGGGGGCTGGGCTGGGTGAAGGGCAGGGGGCAGGGAATGTTGGGGCTGGGCTGGGTGAAGGGCAGGGGGCAGGGAGTGTGAGGGCTGGGCTGGGTGAAGGGCAGGGGGCAGGGAATGTTGGGGCTGGGCTGGGTGAAGGGCAGGGGGCAGGGAGTGTGGGGGCTGGGCTGGGGGAAGGGCAGGGGGCAGGGAGTGTGGGGGCTGGGCTGGGGGAAGGGCAGTGGGGCAGGGAGTGTGGGGGCTGGGCTGGGGGAAGGGCAGTGGGGCAGGGAGTGTGGGGGCTGGGCTGGGGGAAGGGCAGGGGGCAGGGAGTGTGGGGGCTGGGCTGGGGGAAGGGCAGCGGGCAGGGAGTGTGGGGGCTGGGCTGGGGGAAGGGCAGTGGGCAGGGAGTGTGGGGGCTGGGCTGGGCTGGGTGAAGGGCAGGGGGCAGGGAGTGTGGGGGCAGGGCTGGGTGAGGGGCAGGGGGCAGGGAGTGTGGGGGCAGGGCTGAGTGAGGGGAAGGGGGCAGGGAGTGTGGGGGCAGGGCTGAGTGAGGGGAAGGGGGCAGGGAGTGTGGGGGCTGGGCTGCGTGAAGGGCAGGGGGCAGGGAGTGTGGGGGCTGGGATGGGGGAAGGGCAGGGGGCAGGGAGTGTGGGGGCTGGGCTGGGGGAAGGGCAGTGGGGCAGGGAGTGTGGGGCCTGGGCTGGGGGAAGGGCAGTGGGGCAGGGAGTGTGGGGGCTGGGCTGGGGGAAGGGCAGGGGGCAGGGAGTGTGGGGGCTGGGCTGGGGGAAGGGCAGCGGGCAGGGAGTGTGGGGGCTGGGCTGGGGGAAGGGCAGTGGGCAGGGAGTGTGGGGGCTGGGCTGGGCTGGGTGAAGGGCAGGGGGCAGGGAGTGTGGGGGCAGGGCTGGGTGAGGGGCAGGGGGCAGGGAGTGTGGGGGCAGGGCTGAGTGAGGGGAAGGGGGCAGGGAGTGTGGGGGCAGGGCTGAGTGAGGGGAAGGGGGCAGGGAGTGTGGTGGCAGGGCTGGGCGAAGGGCAGGGGGCAGGGAGTGTGGGGGCAGGGCTGGGCTGGGTGAAGGGCAGGGGGCAGGGAGTGTGGGGGCAGGGCTGGGTGAGGGGCAGGGGGCAGGGAGTGTGGGGGCAGGGCTGGGTGAAGGGCAGTGGGCAGGGAGTGTGGGGGCAGGGCTGAGTGAGGGGCAGGGGGCAGGGAGTGTGGGGGCTGGGTGGGGCTGGGCTGGGTGAAGGGCAGGGGGCAGGGAGTGTGGGGGCAGGGCTGAGTGAGGGGCCGGCGGCAGGGAGTGTGAGGGCAGGGCTGGGTGAAGGGCAGGGGGCAGGGAGTGTGGGGGCAGGGCTGAGTGAGGGGAAGGGGGCAGGGAGTGTGGGGGCAGGGCTGGGCTGGGTGAAGGGGAGGGGGCAGGGAGTGTGAAGGCAGGTCTGGGTGAGGGGCAGGGGGCAGTGAGTGTGGGGGCTGGGCTGGGTGAGGGGCAGGGGGCAGGGAGTGTGGGGGCAGGGCTGGGTGAGGGGCAGGGGGCAGGGAGTGTGAGGGCAGGTCTGGGTGAGGGGCAGGGGGCAGGGAGTGTGGGGGCAGGGCTGAGTGAGGGGAAGGGGGCAGGGAGTGTGGGGGCAGGGCTGGGCTGGGTGAAGGGCAGGGGGCAGGGAGTGTGGGGGCTGGGTGGGGCTGGGCTGGGTGAAGGGCAGGGGGCAGGGAGTGTGGGGGAAGGGCTGGGTGAAGGGCAGGGGGCAGGGAGTGTGGGGGCTGGGCTGGGTGAAGGGCAGGGGGCAGGGAGCGTGGGGGCAGGGCTGAGTGAGGGGCAGGGGGCAGGGAGTGTGGGGGTTGGGCTGGGTGAAGGGCAGGGGGCAGGGAGTGTGGGGGTTGGGCTGGGTGAAGGGCAGGGGGCAGGGAGTGTGGGGGCTGGGCTGGGGGAAGGGCAGGGGGCAGGGGGCAGGGAGTGTGGGGGTTGGGCTGGGTGAAGGGCAGGGGGCAGGGAGTGTGGGGGCTGGGCTGCGGGAAGGACAGGGGGCAGGGAGTGTGGGGGCTGGGCTGGGTGAAGGGCAGTGGGGCAGGGAGTGTGGGGGTTGGGCTGGGTGAAGGGCAGGGGGCAGGGAGTGTGGGGGCTGGGCTGGGGGAAGGGCAGGGGGCAGGGAGTGTGGGGGAAGGGCTGGGTGAAGGGCAGGGGGCAGGGAGTGTGGGGGCTGGGCTGGGTGAAGGGCAGTGGGCAGGGAGTGTGAGGGGAGGGCTGGGTGAAGGGCAGGGGGCAGGGAGCGTGGGGGCAGGGAGTGTTGGGGCTGGGCTGAGTGAAGGGCAGGGGGCAGGGAGCGTGGGGGCTGGGCTGCGGGAAGGACAGGGGGCAGGGAGTGTGGGGGCTGGGCTGGGTGAAGGGCAGTGGGGCAGGGAGTGTGGGGGCTGGGCTGGGTGAAGGGCAGTGGGGCAGGGAGTGCGGGGGCTGGGCTGGGGGAAGGGCAGGGGGCAGGGAGTGTGGGGGCTGGGCTGGGTGAAGGGCAGTGGGGCAGGGAGTGTGGGGGTTGGGCTGGGTGAAGGGCAGTGGGGCAGGGAGTGCGGGGGCTGGGCTGGGGGAAGGGCAGGGGGCAGGGAGTGTGGGGGCTGGGCTGGGTGAAGGGCAGTGGGGCAGGGAGTGCGGGGGCTGGGCTGGGTGAAGGGCAGTGGGGCAGGGAGTGTGGGGGCTGGGCTGGGTGAAGGGCAGTGGGGCAGGGAGTGCGGGGGCTGGGCTGGGTGAAGGGCAGTGGGCAGGGAGTGTGAGGGGAGGGCTGGGTGAAGGGCAGGGGGCAGGGAGTGCGGGGGCTGGGCTGGGTGAAGGGCAGGGGGCAGGGAGTGTTGGGGCAGGGCTGAGTGAAGGGCAGTGGGCAGGGAGTGTGGGGGCTGGGCTGGGTGAAGGGCAGGGGGCAGGGAGTGTGAGGGCTGGGCTGGGTGAAGGGCAGGGGGCAGGGAATGTTGGGGCTGGGCTGGGTGAAGGGCAGGGGGCAGGGAGTGTGAGGGCAGGGCTGGGCGAAGGGCAGGGGGCAGGGAGTGTGAGGGCTGGGCTGGGTGAAGGGCAGGGGGCAGGGAATGTTGGGGCTGGGCTGGGTGAAGGGCAGGGGGCAGGGAGTGTGAGGGCTGGGCTGGGTGAAGGGCAGGGGGCAGGGAATGTTGGGGCTGGGCTGGGTGAAGGGCAGGGGGCAGGGAGTGTGGGGGCTGGGCTGGGTGAAGGGCAGGGGGCAGGGAATGTTGGGGCTGGGCTGGGTGAAGGGCAGGGGGCAGGGAGTGTGAGGGCTGGGCTGGGTGAAGGGCAGGGGGCAGGGAATGTTGGGGCTGGGCTGGGTGAAGGGCAGGGGGCAGGGAGTGTGGGGGCTGGGCTGGGGGAAGGGCAGGGGGCAGGGAGTGTGGGGGCTGGGCTGGGGGAAGGGCAGTGGGGCAGGGAGTGTGGGGGCTGGGCTGGGGGAAGGGCAGTGGGGCAGGGAGTGTGGGGGCTGGGCTGGGGGAAGGGCAGGGGGCAGGGAGTGTGGGGGCTGGGCTGGGGGAAGGGCAGCGGGCAGGGAGTGTGGGGGCTGGGCTGGGGGAAGGGCAGTGGGCAGGGAGTGTGGGGGCTGGGCTGGGCTGGGTGAAGGGCAGGGGGCAGGGAGTGTGGGGGCAGGGCTGGGTGAGGGGCAGGGGGCAGGGAGTGTGGGGGCAGGGCTGAGTGAGGGGAAGGGGGCAGGGAGTGTGGGGGCAGGGCTGAGTGAGGGGAAGGGGGCAGGGAGTGTGGTGGCAGGGCTGGGCGAAGGGCAGGGGGCAGGGAGTGTGGGGGCAGGGCTGGGCTGGGTGAAGGGCAGGGGGCAGGGAGTGTGGGGGCAGGGCTGGGTGAGGGGCAGGGGGCAGGGAGTATGGGGGCAGGGCTGGGTGAAGGGCAGTGGGCAGGGAGTGTGGGGGCAGGGCTGAGTGAGGGGCAGGGGGCAGGGAGTGTGGGGGCTGGGTGGGGCTGGGCTGGGTGAAGGGCAGGGGGCAGGGAGTGTGGGGGCAGGGCTGAGTGAGGGGCCGGCGGCAGGGAGTGTGAGGGCAGGGCTGGGTGAAGGGCAGGGGGCAGGGAGTGTGGGGGCAGGGCTGAGTGAGGGGAAGGGGGCAGGGAGTGTGGGGGCAGGGCTGGGCTGGGTGAAGGGGAGGGGGCAGGGAGTGTGAAGGCAGGTCTGGGTGAGGGGCAGGGGGCAGTGAGTGTGGGGGCTGGGCTGGGTGAGGGGCAGGGGGCAGGGAGTGTGGGGGCAGGGCTGGGTGAGGGGCAGGGGGCAGGGAGTGTGAGGGCAGGTCTGGGTGAGGGGCAGGGGGCAGGGAGTGTGGGGGCAGGGCTGAGTGAGGGGAAGGGGGCAGGGAGTGTGGGGGCAGGGCTGGGCTGGGTGAAGGGCAGGGGGCAGGGAGTGTGGGGGCTGGGTGGGGCTGGGCTGGGTGAAGGGCAGGGGGCAGGGAGTGTGGGGGAAGGGCTGGGTGAAGGGCAGGGGGCAGGGAGTGTGGGGGCTGGGCTGGGTGAAGGGCAGTGGGCAGGGAGTGTGAGGGGAGGGCTGGGTGAAGGGCAGGGGGCAGGGAGCGTGGGGGCAGGGAGTGTTGGGGCTGGGCTGAGTGAAGGGCAGGGGGCAGGGAGCGTGGGGGCAGGGCTGAGTGAGGGGCAGGGGGCAGGGAGTGTGGGGGTTGGGCTGGGTGAAGGGCAGGGGGCAGGGAGTGTGGGGGTTGGGCTGGGTGAAGGGCAGGGGGCAGGGAGTGTGGGGGCTGGGCTGGGGGAAGGGCAGGGGGCAGGGAGTGTGGGGGTTGGGCTGGGTGAAGGGCAGGGGGCAGGGAGTGTGGGGGCTGGGCTGCGGGAAGGACAGGGGGCAGGGAGTGTGGGGGCTGGGCTGGGTGAAGGGCAGTGGGGCAGGGAGTGTGGGGGTTGGGCTGGGTGAAGGGCAGGGGGCAGGGAGTGTGGGGGCTGGGCTGGGGGAAGGGCAGGGGGCAGGGAGTGTGGGGGAAGGGCTGGGTGAAGGGCAGGGGGCAGGGAGTGTGGGGGCTGGGCTGGGTGAAGGGCAGTGGGCAGGGAGTGTGAGGGGAGGGCTGGGTGAAGGGCAGGGGGCAGGGAGCGTGGGGGCAGGGAGTGTTGGGGCTGGGCTGAGTGAAGGGCAGGGGGCAGGGAGCGTGGGGGCAGGGCTGAGTGAGGGGCAGGGGGCAGGGAGTGTGGGGGTTGGGCTGGGTGAAGGGCAGGGGGCAGGGAGTGTGGGGGTTGGGCTGGGTGAAGGGCAGGGGGCAGGGAGTGTGGGGGCTGGGCTGGGGGAAGGGCAGGGGGCAGGGAGTGTGGGGGCTGGGCTGGGGGAAGGGCAGGGGGCAGGGAGTGTGGGGGTTGGGCTGGGTGAAGGGCAGGGGGCAGGGAGTGTGGGGGCTGGGCTGCGGGAAGGACAGGGGGCAGGGAGTGTGGGGGCTGGGCTGGGTGAAGGGCAGTGGGGCAGGGAGTGTGGGGGCTGGGCTGGGTGAAGGGCAGTGGGGCAGGGAGTGCGGGGGCTGGGCTGGGGGAAGGGCAGGGGGCAGGGAGTGTGGGGGAAGGGCTGGGTGAAGGGCAGGGGGCAGGGAGTGTGGGGGCTGGGCTCGGTGAAGGGCAGTGGGCAGGGAGTGTGAGGGGAGGGCTGGGTGAAGGGCAGGGGGCAGGGAGTGTGGGGGCAGGGCTGGGCTGGGTGAAGGGCAGGGGGCAGGGAGTGTGGGGGCTGGGCTGGGTGAAGGGCAGTGGGGCAGGGAGTGTGGGGGCTGGGCTGGGTGAAGGGCAGTGGGGCAGGGAGTGCGGGGGCTGGGCTGGGGGAAGGGCAGGGGGCAGGGAGTGTGGGGGAAGGGCTGGGTGAAGGGCAGGGGGCAGGGAGTGTGGGGGCTGGGCTGGGTGAAGGGCAGTGGGCAGGGAGTGTGAGGGGAGGGCTGGGTGAAGGGCAGGGGGCAGGGAGTGTGGGGGCAGGGCTGGGCTGGGTGAAGGGCAGGGGGCAGGGAGTGTTGGGGCTGGGCTGAGTGAAGGGCAGGGGGCAGGGAGCGTGGGGGCAGGGCTGAGTGAGGGGCAGGGGGCAGGGAGTGTGGGGGTTGGGCTGGGTGAAGGGCAGGGGGCAGGGAGTGTGGGGGCTGGGTGGGGGAGGGCTGGGTGAAGGGCAGGGGGCAGGGAGTGTGGGGGCTGGGTGGAGCTGGGCTGGGTGAAGGGCAGGGGGAGGGAGTGTGGGGGCAGGGCTGGGCGAAGGGCAGGGGGCAGGAAGTGTGAGGGCAGGGCAGGGTGAAGGGCAGGGGGCAGGGAGTGTGAGGGCAGGGCTGGGCGAAGGGCAGGGGGCAGGAAGTGTGAGGGCAGGGCAGGGTGAAGGGCAGGGGGCAGGGAGTGTTGGGGCAGGGCTGAGTGAAGGGCAGTGGGCAGGGAGTGTGGGGGCTGGGCTGGGTGAAGGGCAGGGGGCAGGGAGTGTGAGGGCTGGGCTGGGTGAAGGGCAGGGGGCAGGGAATGTTGGGGCTGGGCTGGGTGAAGGGCAGGGGGCAGGGAGTGTGGGGGCTGGGCTGGGTGAAGGGCAGGGGGCAGGGAGTGTGAGGGCAGGGCAGGGTGAAGGGCAGGGGGCAGGGAGTGTGAGGGCAGGGCTGGGCGAAGGGCAGGGGGCAGGAAGTGTGAGGGCAGGGCAGGGTGAAGGGCAGGGGGCAGGGAGTGTGAGGGCAGGGCAGGGTGAAGGGCAGGGGGCAGGGAGTGTGAGGGCAGGGCTGGGCTGGGTGAAGGGCAGGGGGCAGGAAGTGTGAGGGCAGGGCAGGGTGAATTGCAGGGGGCAGGGAGTGTGAGGGCAGGGCTGGGCTGGGTGAAGGGCAGGGGGCAGGAAGTGTGAGGGCAGGGCAGGGTGAAGGGCAGGGGGCAGGGAGTGTTGGGGCTGGGCTGGGTGAAGGGCAGGGGGCAGGGAGTGTTGGGGCAGGGCTGAGTGAAGGGCAGTGGGCAGGGAGTGTGGGGGCTGGGCTGGGTGAAGGGCAGGGGGCAGGGAGTGTGGGGGCTGGGCTGGGTGAAGGGCAGGGGGCAGGGAGTGTGAGGGCTGGGCTGGGTGAAGGGCAGGGGGCAGGGAATGTTGGGGCTGGGCTGGGTGAAGGGCAGGGGGCAGGGAGTGTGGGGGCTGGGCTGCGTGAAGGGCAGGGGGCAGGGAGTGTGGGGGCTGGGCTGGGGGAAGGGCAGGGGGCAGGGATTGTGGGGGCTGGGCTGGGGGAAGGGCAGTGGGGCAGGGAGTGTGGGGGCTGGGCTGGGGGAAGGGCAGTGGGGCAGGGAGTGTGGGGGCTGGGCTGGGGGAAGGGCAGGGGGCAGGGAGTGTGGGGGCTGGGCTGGGGGAAGGGCAGCGGGCAGGGAGTGTGGGGGCTGGGCTGGGGGAAGGGCAGTGGGCAGGGAGTGTGGGGGCTGGGCTGGGCTGGGTGAAGGGCAGGGGGCAGGGAGTGTGGGGGCAGGGCTGGGTGAGGGGCAGGGGGCAGGGAGTGTGGGGGCAGGGCTGAGTGAGGGGAAGGGGGCAGGGAGTGTGGGGGCAGGGCTGAGTGAGGGGAAGGGGGCAGGGAGTGTGGTGGCAGGGCTGGGCGAAGGGCAGGGGGCAGGGAGTGTGGGGGCAGGGCTGGGCTGGGTGAAGGGCAGGGGGCAGGGAGTGTGGGGGCAGGGCTGGGTGAGGGGCAGGGGGCAGGGAGTATGGGGGCAGGGCTGGGTGAAGGGCAGTGGGCAGGGAGTGTGGGGGCAGGGCTGAGTGAGGGGCAGGGGGCAGGGAGTGTGGGGGCTGGGTGGGGCTGGGCTGGGTGAAGGGCAGGGGGCAGGGAGTGTGGGGGCAGGGCTGAGTGAGGGGCCGGCGGCAGGGCGTGTGAGGGCAGGGCTGGGTGAAGGGCAGGGGGCAGGGAGTGTGGGGGCAGGGCTGAGTGAGGGGAAGGGGGCAGGGAGTGTGGGGGCAGGGCTGGGCTGGGTGAAGGGGAGGGGGCAGGGAGTGTGAAGGCAGGTCTGGGTGAGGGGCAGGGGGCAGTGAGTGTGGGGGCTGGGCTGGGTGAGGGGCAGGGGGCAGGGAGTGTGGGGGCAGGGCTGGGTGAGGGGCAGGGGGCAGGGAGTGTGAGGGCAGGTCTGGGTGAGGGGCAGGGGGCAGGGAGTGTGGGGGCAGGGCTGAGTGAGGGGAAGGGGGCAGGGAGTGTGGGGGCAGGGCTGGGCTGGGTGAAGGGCAGGGGGCAGGGAGTGTGGGGGCTGGGTGGGGCTGGGCTGGGTGAAGGGCAGGGGGCAGGGAGTGTGGGGGAAGGGCTGGGTGAAGGGCAGGGGGCAGGGAGTGTGGGGGCTGGGCTGGGTGAAGGGCAGTGGGCAGGGAGTGTGAGGGGAGGGCTGGGTGAAGGGCAGGGGGCAGGGAGCGTGGGGGCAGGGAGTGTTGGGGCTGGGCTGAGTGAAGGGCAGGGGGCAGGGAGCGTGGGGGCAGGGCTGAGTGAGGGGCAGGGGGCAGGGAGTGTGGGGGTTGGGCTGGGTGAAGGGCAGGGGGCAGGGAGTGTGGGGGTTGGGCTGGGTGAAGGGCAGGGGGCAGGGAGTGTGGGGGCTGGGCTGGGGGAAGGGCAGGGGGCAGGGAGTGTGGGGGTTGGGCTGGGTGAAGGGCAGGGGGCAGGGAGTGTGGGGGCTGGGCTGCGGGAAGGACAGGGGGCAGGGAGTGTGGGGGCTGGGCTGGGTGAAGGGCAGTGGGGCAGGGAGTGTGGGGGTTGGGCTGGGTGAAGGGCAGGGGGCAGGGAGTGTGGGGGCTGGGCTGGGGGAAGGGCAGGGGGCAGGGAGTGTGGGGGAAGGGCTGGGTGAAGGGCAGGGGGCAGGGAGTGTGGGGGCTGGGCTGGGTGAAGGGCAGTGGGCAGGGAGTGTGAGGGGAGGGCTGGGTGAAGGGCAGGGGGCAGGGAGCGTGGGGGCAGGGAGTGTTGGGGCTGGGCTGAGTGAAGGGCAGGGGGCAGGGAGCGTGGGGGCAGGGCTGAGTGAGGGGCAGGGGGCAGGGAGTGTGGGGGTTGGGCTGGGTGAAGGGCAGGGGGCAGGGAGTGTGGGGGTTGGGCTGGGTGAAGGGCAGGGGGCAGGGAGTGTGGGGGCTGGGCTGGGGGAAGGGCAGGGGGCAGGGAGTGTGGGGGTTGGGCTGGGTGAAGGGCAGGGGGCAGGGAGTGTGGGGGCTGGGCTGCGGGAAGGACAGGGGGCAGGGAGTGTGGGGGCTGGGCTGGGTGAAGGGCAGTGGGGCAGGGAGTGTGGGGGCTGGGCTGGGTGAAGGGCAGTGGGGCAGGGAGTGCGGGGGCTGGGCTGGGGGAAGGGCAGGGGGCAGGGAGTGTGGGGGAAGGGCTGGGTGAAGGGCAGGGGGCAGGGAGTGTGGGGGCTGGGCTCGGTGAAGGGCAGTGGGCAGGGAGTGTGAGGGGAGGGCTGGGTGAAGGGCAGGGGGCAGGGAGTGTGGGGGCAGGGCTGGGCTGGGTGAAGGGCAGGGGGCAGGGAGTGTGGGGGCTGGGCTGGGTGAAGGGCAGTGGGGCAGGGAGTGTGGGGGCTGGGCTGGGTGAAGGGCAGTGGGGCAGGGAGTGCGGGGGCTGGGCTGGGGGAAGGGCAGGGGGCAGGGAGTGTGGGGGAAGGGCTGGGTGAAGGGCAGGGGGCAGGGAGTGTGGGGGCTGGGCTGGGTGAAGGGCAGTGGGCAGGGAGTGTGAGGGGAGGGCTGGGTGAAGGGCAGGGGGCAGGGAGTGTGGGGGCAGGGCTGGGCTGGGTGAAGGGCAGGGGGCAGGGAGTGTTGGGGCTGGGCTGAGTGAAGGGCAGGGGGCAGGGAGCGTGGGGGCAGGGCTGAGTGAGGGGCAGGGGGCAGGGAGTGTGGGGGTTGGGCTGGGTGAAGGGCAGGGGGCAGGGAGTGTGGGGGCTGGGTGGGGGAGGGCTGGGTGAAGGGCAGGGGGCAGGGAGTGTGGGGGCTGGGTGGAGCTGGGCTGGGTGAAGGGCAGGGGGAGGGAGTGTGGGGGCAGGGCTGGGCGAAGGGCAGGGGGCAGGAAGTGTGAGGGCAGGGCAGGGTGAAGGGCAGGGGGCAGGGAGTGTGAGGGCAGGGCTGGGCGAAGGGCAGGGGGCAGGAAGTGTGAGGGCAGGGCAGGGTGAAGGGCAGGGGGCAGGGAGTGTTGGGGCTGGGCTGGGTGAAGGGCAGGGGGCAGGGAGTGTTGGGGCAGGGCTGAGTGAAGGGCAGTGGGCAGGGAGTGTGGGGGCTGGGCTGGGTGAAGGGCAGGGGGCAGGGAGTGTGAGGGCTGGGCTGGGTGAAGGGCAGGGGGCAGGGAATGTTGGGGCTGGGCTGGGTGAAGGGCAGGGGGCAGGGAGTGTGGGGGCTGGGCTGCGTGAAGGGCAGGGGGCAGGGAGTGTGGGGGCTGGGCTGGGGGAAGGGCAGGGGGCAGGGATTGTGGGGGCTGGGCTGGGGGAAGGGCAGTGGGGCAGGGAGTGTGGGGGCTGGGCTGGGGGAAGGGCAGTGGGGCAGGGAGTGTGGGGGCTGGGCTGGGGGAAGGGCAGGGGGCAGGGAGTGTGGGGGCTGGGCTGGGGGAAGGGCAGCGGGCAGGGAGTGTGGGGGCTGGGCTGGGGGAAGGGCAGTGGGCAGGGAGTGTGGGGGCTGGGCTGGGCTGGGTGAAGGGCAGGGGGCAGGGAGTGTGGGGGCAGGGCTGGGTGAGGGGCAGGGGGCAGGGAGTGTGGGGGCAGGGCTGAGTGAGGGGAAGGGGGCAGGGAGTGTGGGGGCAGGGCTGAGTGAGGGGAAGGGGGCAGGGAGTGTGGTGGCAGGGCTGGGCGAAGGGCAGGGGGCAGGGAGTGTGGGGGCAGGGCTGGGCTGGGTGAAGGGCAGGGGGCAGGGAGTGTGGGGGCAGGGCTGGGTGAGGGGCAGGGGGCAGGGAGTATGGGGGCAGGGCTGGGTGAAGGGCAGTGGGCAGGGAGTGTGGGGGCAGGGCTGAGTGAGGGGCAGGGGGCAGGGAGTGTGGGGGCTGGGTGGGGCTGGGCTGGGTGAAGGGCAGGGGGCAGGGAGTGTGGGGGCAGGGCTGAGTGAGGGGCCGGCGGCAGGGCGTGTGAGGGCAGGGCTGGGTGAAGGGCAGGGGGCAGGGAGTGTGGGGGCAGGGCTGAGTGAGGGGAAGGGGGCAGGGAGTGTGGGGGCAGGGCTGGGCTGGGTGAAGGGGAGGGGGCAGGGAGTGTGAAGGCAGGTCTGGGTGAGGGGCAGGGGGCAGTGAGTGTGGGGGCTGGGCTGGGTGAGGGGCAGGGGGCAGGGAGTGTGGGGGCAGGGCTGGGTGAGGGGCAGGGGGCAGGGAGTGTGAGGGCAGGTCTGGGTGAGGGGCAGGGGGCAGGGAGTGTGGGGGCAGGGCTGAGTGAGGGGAAGGGGGCAGGGAGTGTGGGGGCAGGGCTGGGCTGGGTGAAGGGCAGGGGGCAGGGAGTGTGGGGGCTGGGTGGGGCTGGGCTGGGTGAAGGGCAGGGGGCAGGGAGTGTGGGGGAAGGGCTGGGTGAAGGGCAGGGGGCAGGGAGTGTGGGGGCTGGGCTGGGTGAAGGGCAGTGGGCAGGGAGTGTGAGGGGAGGGCTGGGTGAAGGGCAGGGGGCAGGGAGCGTGGGGGCAGGGAGTGTTGGGGCTGGGCTGAGTGAAGGGCAGGGGGCAGGGAGCGTGGGGGCAGGGCTGAGTGAGGGGCAGGGGGCAGGGAGTGTGGGGGTTGGGCTGGGTGAAGGGCAGGGGGCAGGGAGTGTGGGGGTTGGGCTGGGTGAAGGGCAGGGGGCAGGGAGTGTGGGGGCTGGGCTGGGGGAAGGGCAGGGGGCAGGGAGTGTGGGGGTTGGGCTGGGTGAAGGGCAGGGGGCAGGGAGTGTGGGGGCTGGGCTGCGGGAAGGACAGGGGGCAGGGAGTGTGGGGGCTGGGCTGGGTGAAGGGCAGTGGGGCAGGGAGTGTGGGGGTTGGGCTGGGTGAAGGGCAGGGGGCAGGGAGTGTGGGGGCTGGGCTGGGGGAAGGGCAGGGGGCAGGGAGTGTGGGGGAAGGGCTGGGTGAAGGGCAGGGGGCAGGGAGTGTGGGGGCTGGGCTGGGTGAAGGGCAGTGGGCAGGGAGTGTGAGGGGAGGGCTGGGTGAAGGGCAGGGGGCAGGGAGCGTGGGGGCAGGGAGTGTTGGGGCTGGGCTGAGTGAAGGGCAGGGGGCAGGGAGCGTGGGGGCAGGGCTGAGTGAGGGGCAGGGGGCAGGGAGTGTGGGGGTTGGGCTGGGTGAAGGGCAGGGGGCAGGGAGTGTGGGGGTTGGGCTGGGTGAAGGGCAGGGGGCAGGGAGTGTGGGGGCTGGGCTGGGGGAAGGGCAGGGGGCAGGGAGTGTGGGGGTTGGGCTGGGTGAAGGGCAGGGGGCAGGGAGTGTGGGGGCTGGGCTGCGGGAAGGACAGGGGGCAGGGAGTGTGGGGGCTGGGCTGGGTGAAGGGCAGTGGGGCAGGGAGTGTGGGGGCTGGGCTGGGTGAAGGGCAGTGGGGCAGGGAGTGCGGGGGCTGGGCTGGGGGAAGGGCAGGGGGCAGGGAGTGTGGGGGAAGGGCTGGGTGAAGGGCAGGGGGCAGGGAGTGTGGGGGCTGGGCTCGGTGAAGGGCAGTGGGCAGGGAGTGTGAGGGGAGGGCTGGGTGAAGGGCAGGGGGCAGGGAGTGTGGGGGCAGGGCTGGGCTGGGTGAAGGGCAGGGGGCAGGGAGTGTGGGGGCTGGGCTGGGTGAAGGGCAGTGGGGCAGGGAGTGCGGGGGCTGGGCTGGGGGAAGGGCAGGGGGCAGGGAGTGTGGGGGAAGGGCTGGGTGAAGGGCAGGGGGCAGGGAGTGTGGGGGCTGGGCTGGGTGAAGGGCAGTGGGCAGGGAGTGTGAGGGGAGGGCTGGGTGAAGGGCAGGGGGCAGGGAGTGTTGGGGCTGGGCTGAGTGAAGGGCAGGGGGCAGGGAGCGTGGGGGCAGGGCTGAGTGAGGGGCAGGGGGCAGGGAGTGTGGGGGTTGGGCTGGGTGAAGGGCAGGGGGCAGGGAGTGTGGGGGCTGGGTGGGGGAGGGCTGGGTGAAGGGCAGGGGGCAGGGAG
This sequence comes from Carettochelys insculpta, assembly GCF_033958435.1. Taxonomy (NCBI): domain Eukaryota; kingdom Metazoa; phylum Chordata; order Testudines; family Carettochelyidae; genus Carettochelys; species Carettochelys insculpta. The sequence continues at coordinate 1,202,841 of NC_134137.1, forward strand.
TGTGGGGGCTGGGTGGAGCTGGGCTGGGTGAAGGGCAGGGGGAGGGAGTGTGGGGGCAGGGCTGAGTGAGGGGAAGGGGGCAGGGAGTGTGGGGGCAGGGCTGGGCTGGGTGAAGGGGAGGGGGCAGGGAGTGTGAAGGCAGGTCTGGGTGAGGGGCAGGGGGCAGTGAGTGTGGGGGCTGGGCTGGGTGAGGGGCAGGGGGCAGGGAGTGTGGGGGCAGGGCTGGGTGAGGGGCAGGGGGCAGGGAGTGTGAGGGCAGGTCTGGGTGAGGGGCAGGGGGCAGGGAGTGTGGGGGCAGGGCTGAGTGAGGGGAAGGGGGCAGGGAGTGTGGGGGCAGGGCTGGGCTGGGTGAAGGGCAGGGGGCAGGGAGTGTGGGGGCTGGGTGGGGCTGGGCTGGGTGAAGGGCAGGGGGCAGGGAGTGTGGGGGCAGGGCTGGGTGAGGGGAAGGGGGCAGGGAGTGTGGGGGCAGGGCTGGGCTGGGTGAAGGGGAGAGGGCAGGGAGTGTGGGGGCAGGGCTGGGTGAGGGGAAGGGGGCAGGGAGTGTGGGGGCTGGGTGGGGCTGGGCTGGGTGAAGGGGAGAGGGCAGGGAGTGTGGGGGCAGGGCTGGGTGAGGGGAAGGGGGCAGGGAGTGTGGGGGCTGGGCTGGGTGAAGGGCAGGGGGCAGGGAGTGTGGGGGCAGGGCTGGGCGAAGGGCAGGGGGAGGGAGTGTGGGGGCTGGGTGGGGCTGGGCTAAGGGAGGGAGTGGCCTGGCCCAGAGAGCCCCCACTCTGACCCAGTGCCAGAAGTCCCCACGCAGCAGCCAGGCAGGTGGACCGGAGCTCTGTGCCTGGCGGGTTGGTGCCGCTGGATGGCAGGGGTGGGTCCATGGGCAGGGCAGCGATGGCTGCTGGCGCGGGTGTAGCTGTGCCTTGGGGGGGTCAGGCCCCTGCTGCCATGTCGCTTCCCAGCACGGACCCCCGCCAGCTGCCCCGGGCCCAGCCGCTGGTGTGCGGAGAACCCCCGGCCCCGTCTTCCTGCCTGCCCCGGGCCCAGCCGCTGGTGTGCGGAGAACCCCCGGCCCCGTCTTCCTGCCTGCCCCGGGCCCAGCCGCGGGTGTGCGGAGAACCCCCGGCCCCCTCTCCCCGGCTGCCCCGGGCCCAGCCGCGGGTGTGCGGAGAACCCCCGGCCCCGTCTGCCCGTCTGCCCCGGGCCCAGCCGCGGGTGTGCGGAGAACCCCCGGCCCCCTCTCCCCGGCTGCCCCGGGCCCAGCCGCGGGTGTGCGGAGAACCCCCGGCCCCGTCTGCCCGGCTGCCCCGGGCCCAGCCGCGGGTGTGCGGAGAACCCCCGGCCCCGTCTGCCCGGCTGCCCCGGGCCCAGCTGCTGGTGTGCGGAGAACCCCCGGCCCCGTCTGCCCGGCTGCCCCGGGCCCAGCTGCTGGTGTGCGGAGAACCCCCGGCCCCCTCTCCCCGGCTGCCCCGGGCCCAGCTGTGGGTGTGCGGAGAACCCCCGGCCCCGTCTGCCCGGCTGCCCCGGGCCCAGCTGTGGGTGTGCGGAGAACCCCCGGCCCCCTCTCCCCGGCTGCCCCGGGCCCAGCCGCGGGTGTGCGGAGAACCCCCGGCCCCGGCTGCCCGGCTGCCCCGGGCCCAGCCGCGGGTGTGCGGAGAACCCCCGGCCCCCTCTCCCCGGCTGCCCCGGGCCCAGCCGCGGGTGTGCGGAGAACCCCCGGCCCCGTCTCCCCGGCTGCCCCGGGCCCAGCTGTGGGTGTGCGGAGAACCCCCGGCCCCCTCTCCCCGGCTGCCCCGGGCCCAGCTGTGGGTGTGCGGAGAACCCCCGGCCCCCTCTCCCCGGCTGCCCCGGGCCCAGCCGCGGGTGTGCGGAGAACCCCCGGCCCCGTCTGCCCGGCTGCCACGGGCCCAGCCGCGGGTGTGTGGAGAACCCCCGGCCCCGTCTCCCCGGCTGCCCCGGGCCCAGCCGCGGGTGTGCGGAGAACCCCCGGCCCCGTCTCCCCGGCTGCCCCGGGCCCAGCCGCGGGTGTGCGGAGAACCCCCGGCCCCCTCTCCCCGGCTGCCCCGGGCCCAGCTGCGGGTGTGCGGAGAACCCCCGGCCCCGTCTGCCCGGCTGCCCCGGGCCCAGCTGTGGGTGTGCGGAGAACCCCCGGCCCCGGCTGCCCGGCTGCCACGGGCCCAGCCGCGGGTGTGCGGAGAACCCCCGGCCCCGTCTGCCCGGCTGCCCCGGGCCCAGCCGCGGGTGTGCGGAGAACCCCCGGCCTCGCCTTCCCAGGCCGGCCAAGCCCTGCGGCCTCTCTTCAGGTTCTCGCTGCCCCCAGACGCTCCCCAGCCCCTGCTCTGCACGGTGGGTCCCCGGCTGGGGGCCTGGCCCCCCACTCACCGCTGTGTGGCCCCCCCGCCCTCAGTGGACTGGGTCGTGCTGACCAGCTCCTCCTTGTCCCCTGCTGGCTGGGCGATGGCTGGCGCCTGGTGACTCATCCTGCTGCCCCGCCAGTGCCCCCGGCTGCCCCCCGTGCCGGCTGGGTGACGTCCAGGCCTGGCACAGCGGGTGTGTCCCTGCCAGCCTGGGCTGCAGCGGCACTGAGCAGCTCACGCTGGCTCTTAGCAACCGCCCGGGTCCCGCGGGCGCTGCACACCTGAGCCCGGAGCCTGTGACGCTAAAGGCAGTAATCAGGGCGGGTGCGGGGCTGTAATGGCCACCCCGGGAGCCAGGCCCTGGGGGCAGGAGTCCAGGTGCCTCATCCCCTCCCTAGCAGGGGTGTCTCTGGAGGTGGGGCCCGCCTGGGACTCCAGGGAGGGGTCGTGTGCTGCAGGTTCCCCACTGCAGCGGGCTGTGCTGTCCCCAGGCACAAAGGGCTCAGCCGCTGCTCTTGGGGCGCTGGGCAGGCTGCAGAGACCCCGCAGGAGCTCCGGCCGAGCTGTAGCTGCTGAGGGTCTGCCGCAGAGAGGGGCTAGCTGGGGGGCGAGGGAGCCCCGGAGCTCTGGGGCCGTGCAGTTGCGGGAGCCTAGGGCACAGGGGGTTTTGCTCCCCGGCACAATGTTACCGGACGTTAGGAGGGACGTGCGAGACATCGCTGGGCCTGCGGTTCTTCGCGCCAGGTGAGGTGTCTGCGGGACGTTCTCGTCGGCTGCTGCAGGGCCCCTTGGTGCGTGCGGTGAGCCGTTGGCTCTGGGAGGCCTCGGGGAGGCCTGGTGGCAGCCCGGTGTGAAAGGTCCCTAGTGCAGGGGGAGCAGAGGTTTGCCATCCGGCCCCACTCTCTGTCCCAGCAAGCAGCAGGCTCCTGCCCGCCTCCGTCTAACGCCGGCCAGGCCGGCGGGACTTTGGGCTTTGTGCTCATGGAGAGACCTTTCTGGCAGGGGTAAGGCAGCCTGGCTGCAGCCGGTAAAAGCGCTGGGAGGCCGGACAGCCTCGGCCACACGCAGCCACAGAAACCACCAAATCCCTGTGTTTGTAAGGAGACCCAGAGCCGCTCGTGGTGCACCCCCACCGACGGCCACGCTGGCCCCCGCTTCCTGCGCTGCCCTAGAGAAGGGAGCTGCATGTGCTCGGGGAGCCACTTACCCCGACCACGTAACCCAGCCGAGAGCCACGGGCTGCTGGGAACCTGCTCCTGACGGGCTCCAGCTGCAATGCGCTCCCAGCTGGGAGACCACTTCCGACCTCAGCCTCCTCGTGGGCCTGCCGGACAGCCCAGGGGCTGGGCCAGACAGCAGCGAGGGAGCGGTGGAAAGCACGGGGGCGACACTACTGAGTCCGAACGGGGCAGGAGCTGCAGACGGGGGTTTAAGAGGGAGTTGGACCAAGGGAGGCCTGCGATGGTTAGGAAGAGCCGCAGCACCTGTGCCAGCACTACTGCTGTGTCGGGGAAGCCACTTTCCCCTGGGGTACAGAGTTCCCCAAAGGTCCGAGGCTGGAGGTCAAAGCAGTGAGGCAAGAGCGAGATCCAAAAGGAAAGTTTATTTGCATATCTGCAGGCTGCCAGCTTCCAGAGAAGTGGGAGCCCTGAGAATCAGTTTTCAGGCCCTTTTATACAGTTTGTTTGGATAGTTTGGTAATTAATTGTCGTCTTTAACATACCAAAGTCTCAGCCAAGTTATCCTGAGATCTGTCTGCAAACACCAGCTCTGCTGACCTCAGTTTACCCTACAAAGGTCCATGATGACAAGAACAAACGAGTCTTCAGGGTAAATTGTCTCTGAGTGACAAGGTAACAACTTCAAAGAGGTGCAGATGACCCCCTAATTTCCTCTCACAGAGGGGGGTCTGGTTATTGTGGAAAAGTAAAAATTTTAACCCCTACAGCAGTTTTTCTATTTTTTCCATTTTCCCCCACCGCTGCCTCCTCCACCTGTGCCGTAGCCAGACAGGCTGCCTGGCCATGGGTGCCTCTACCCAGATCGTGGTGTGTCCTTGCAGGGACCGTGGCTTGCAATTCCCACTCACTGATATCCAGGCTGGGGGGACCATCCAGTGCGAAAGGTGCCTACTGGTGGAATCTCTCAGGCGGCAGGTAGGAGAGCTGCAGGACGAGGTGTTGTCAAGGACTGTCCGGCCCTCTGACAGCTACCACAATTCTAAGAAAGGGTAGAAGGGAGAACAGCAAAATAGAGAGAATGGATTTCAGGAGTGCAGATTTTGGTAAACTCAAAGAGCTGATAGGTAGAGTCCCATGGGAAGCAAAACTTAGGGGAAAAACAACGGAGAGGAGTTGGCAGGTTTTCAAAGGACATTATTAAGGGCCCAAGAGCAAATTGTCCCGCTGCATAGAAAAGATAGAAAATATGGCAAAAGACCACCTTGGCTTCACCAGCTCGTGTGTGATCTCAAAATAAAGAAGGAATGATATAAAAATGGAAACTAGGACAAATTATACATATATAATATAATAATACAATAAAGACTCAGCAAGAGAGTGTGGAATACAACAAGCTGTACACTCACACCAAAATGCAAGTCTACAGAGCCTGCATCCTCAGCACCCTCCTTTATGGCAGCGAGACTTGGACCCTGTATGCCCAGCAGGAAAAGAGGCTGAACGTCTTCCACCTGCGCTGCCTCAGGAGCATCCTTGGAATATCATGGAAGGACAGAGTGACCAACACTGCCGTCCTCGAGCAAGCTGGAATCCCAACCATGCACACCCTCCTCAGGCAGCGTCGGCTCCGCTGGCTTGGCCACGTCCACAGGATGAATGATGGAAGGATTCCAAAAGACATCCTGTATGGTGAGCTAGCCTCTGGCAAAAGACCCCCCGGACGCCCCCAGTTGCACTACAAAGATGTCTGCAAGAGAGACCTCAGAGAGGCAGACATCAAGCTGGACAACTGGGAAGAACTAGCAGACGACCGCGGCAGATGGAGGCAGGGGTTACACAAGGGCCTTCAGAAGGGCGAATTGAAGATCAGACAGCTAGCAGAGGAGAAGCGAGCGCACAGAAAGCACACTAAGGACTTGCCAGACACCCACCACATCTGCAAGAGATGCAGCAAGGACTGTCACTCTCGTGTGGGTCTTTATAGTCACAATAGACGCTGTAAATGAAGTCTTCAATTGAAACTTTAAAGGGCGCGATCCATAGTCTATGCAGACTGAAGGATGCTTACTACTACTACAATAATAATATAATATAATAAAATATATATAATATATATAATAATATAATAGTAATATTATAATAAAAATATAATAATAATATAATACAATATATAATATAGGCAAACAACACAAGAATGCAGGAGCAAGATTAGACGGGCTAAGGCACAAAATGAGCTCAAACTAGCTACAGGCGTAAAGGGAAACAAGAAGGCTTTTTATAAATATATTAGAAACAAGAGGAAGACCAGGGACAGGGTAGGGCCATAGCTCCGTGAGGAGGGAGAAACAGTAACAGGGAACTTGGAAATGGCAGAGATGCTAAATGACTTCTTTGTTTCGGTCTTCCCCGAGAAGTCTGATGAAGGAGCGCCCAACACAGTGAATGCTGGTGGGAAAGAGGTAGGGTGAGAGCACGGTTTCCCAAACTGGGGGGTGTCCCCCCCCTGGGAGGGCATGAAGAAATTCCAGGGGGGGGCGCGAGGTGACCCAGCCTCCCCCCATAATTTCTCCCCACCTGAAGAAAGATCCGGCCTTTGTTTCCGGCTCTCAGCCCCTGCCATTTCACATTGGTGACCCGGTGCAGGCGCTATAGAAAGCAGGCAGCCAGCCAAGGCCCACGTGGAGCTGGATGTCTTCTGCAGAGGTGAGTGAGTGTGGGACATGTGAACAATAAACAGGTTATCAGAGAAGGTGTGGGGCCATTACTGGATGAGGGAGGTAACCTAGTGACAGATGATGCAGCAAAAGCTGAAGTACTCAATGCTTTTTTTGCCTCAGTCTTCACAGACAAAGTCAACTTCCACATGACGGTTCTAGATAATGCAGTACGGGAAGGTGGAGGGCAGCCATCTGTGGGGAAGGAACAAGTTCTGAGCTATCTAGAAAAACTAGATGTGCACAAGTCCATGGGTCTGGATTTAATGCACCCCAGGGTACTGAGGGAATTCGCAGAGGTCATTGTTGAACCTTTGGCCATTATCCTTGAAGACTCTTGGAGATCAGGGGAGATACTGGGTGACTGGAAGAAGGCAAACGTAGTGCTCATCTTTAAAAAAGGAAAGAAGGACAATCCAGGGAACTACAGACCCGTCAGCCTTACCTCAATCCCTGGGAAAATAATGGAGGGAATCCTCAAGGAATCCATTTTGAAGCACTTGGAAGAGGGGAAAGTGATCAAAAGTAGCCAACATGGATTCACCAGGGGCAACTCCTGCCTCACCAATCTGATTAGCTTCTATGATGAGGTAATAAGCTCTGTGGACATGGGGAAGTCAGTGGATGTGATACACCTTGACTTCAGCAAGGCTTTTGATACGGTCTCCCACAACATTCTTGTCCATAAGTTAAGGAAATATGGATTGGATCCTTGGACTATAAGATGGATAGAAAGCTGGCTTGATGGTCGGGCCCAACGGGTAGTGGTCAGTGGCTCAATATCTGGATGGCGGTCTGTTTCAAGCGGCGTGCCGCAAGGCTCGGTTTTGGGGCCGGTGTATTTCAACATCTTTCTTAATGACCTGGCTGAGGGACTGGATTCCACGCTCAGCAAGTTTGTGGATGACACAAAACTAGGGGGAGAGGTAGATACGTTGGAGGGGAGAGAGAGAATCCAGAGTGACCTGGATAAATTGGAGGACTGGGCCAAAGGAAATCTGATGCGGTTCAATAGGGAGAAGTGTAGAGTCCTGCACCTGGGGTGGAAGAATCCCAAACATTGTTACAGGCTGGGGACCGACTGGCTTAGCAGCAGTAGGATGGAAAGGGACCTAGGGGTTATGGTGGATGAAAGGCTGGATATGAGTAAACAGTGCGCCCTTGTAGCCAAGAAGGCTAGCGGCATACTGGGGTGCATTAGGAGGAGCATTTCGAGCAGATCTAGGGAAGTGGTTATTCCTCTTTATTCGGCACTGGTGAGGCCACATCTGGAATGTTGTGTCCAGTTTTGGGCCCCCCAGTATAAAAAGGATGTGGATTTGCTGGAGCAGGTTCAGCAGAGGGCAACAAAAATGATTAAGGGGCTGGAGCACAAGACCTATGAGGAGAGGCTGAGGGATTTGGGCTTGTTTAGTTTACAGAAGAGCAGACTTAGGGGTGATTTAATAGCAGCCTTCAACTTCCTGAAGGGGAGCTCTAAAGAGGAGGGTGAGAAACTGTTCTCAGTGGTGTCAGATGGCAGAACAAGGAGCAATGGTCTGAAGTTGAAGATGGGGAGGTGTAGGTTAGATATTAGGAAAAACTGTTTCCCCAGGCGGGTGGTGAAGCATTGGAATGTGTTGCCTGGAGAGGTGGTGGATTCTCCATCCCAAGAGGTTTTTAAGTCCCGGCTGGACAAGGTCCTGGCTGGGATGACTTAGTAGGGGTTGATCCTGCTTGAAGCAGGGGGCTGGACTAGACGACCTCCTGAGGTCCCTTCCAGCCCCGTGATTCTGTGATTCTGGGCTGGGGTGGAGGAGGAGAAAGATGGGGTTAGATGGGGGCTGGGGTGCCTGGCTGTGTGGCAGGGCAGGGCAGGGCAGGGGCTTGGGTGGGTGGCTTGCATGACTTGTGGGGCTTGGGCTGCTGGCCAGCTTGTGGGACTCATGGGGCTCAGGCAGCCAGCCCCAGCAGAGCAGGTCTTGGGCAGCCGGCCCCATCAGTGTGGGGCTTGGGCAGGCAGCTTGGGCAGCTGGCCTGTGGCTGGGGTGGGTGGCTGGTGGGTGGGCAGCTGGTCCTGGCATCACGGGGCTTGGGCAGCCTGTGGGCAGGTGGACGGCTGGCCCCGGTGGCATGGGGCTCAGGTGGGTAGCTCTGGCACTGCCTGTCTGAGGTGGGTGAGTGGCTGGCACAGGGCTCGAGCGGCTGGTGGGGGGCTGCGGTAGCTGGCTAGCATGGGGCTGGCGCAGCTGGCGCGGGGCTGGGGCGGCTGGCTGGCGTAGGGCTTGGGCGTCATGGTGGGGGGCTGGAGTGGCTGGCGTGGTGTGGGGCTCAGGTGGCTGGCGTGGGGCTCGGGTGGCTGGTGTGGGGCTGGGGTGGCTGGCTGGCATGGGGCTGGGGCAGCTGGTTGGCATGGGGCTGGGGCGGCGTGGTGTGGGGCTGGAGTGGCTGGTGTGGTGTGGGGCCTGGGTGGCTGGCATGGGGCTGGTACAGCTGGCGTGAGGCTTGGGCGGCTGGTGTGGGGATGGGGTGGCTGGCTGGCATGGGGCTGGTGCGGCTGGCGTGGGGCTCAGGTGGCTGGCTGGCATGGGGCTGGTGCGGCTGGCGTGGGGCTGGGGCGGCTGGCTGGCATGGGGCTGGTGCAGCTGGCGTGGGGCTGGGGTGGCTGGCTGGCATGGGGCTGGTACGGCTGGCGTGAGGCTTGGGTGGCTGGCGTGGGGCTGGGGCGGCTGGCATGCAGCTGGTGCGGCTGGCATGAGGCTAGGGCGGCTGGCTGGCGTGGGGCTGGTGTGGATCTGGTGCGGCTGGGGTGGGGCTGGGGTGGCTGGCTGGCGTGCAGCTGGGGCGGCTGGTGTGGCGTGGGGCTGGTGCAGCTGGCATGGGGCTGGTGCAGCTGGCACGGGGCTGGGGCGGCTGGTGTGGCGTGGGGCTGGTGCAGCTGGCGTGCGGCTGCACCAGGCAATCATGGGGGCAAAGGAAAGTGGTTTGTGGTTGTTTGGGGTGTAAGTCACATGGTGTGATGGGGTTCTGGGGTCCCCCAAGCTCTGCACCCTGTCCGCAGGCAGGAGAGTCTCTCACTCAGCAGGAGAACAGCGGGTTTATTAGCCGACAGGACACAGCATCGTACAGAGGAGTCAGTACAGCCGGCAGAGACAGCCAGTCAAATCCACGTTGGGGAGAGGAGGCCCCGAGGGGCCCCCGGAGCTGGGGCCTGGCCCCCTCCTTTGTCTCTCTCTCCCTCAGCCCAGACTAACTGCTTCCAACTCCCAGTTCCAATTCAAACCCCTCAGGCTCCACCTCCTTCTTTGTCTGCAGCCCAGAGGTGTTACCTGGTTGTCAGGGTTACCCTCTGTGAGCCACACACACACACACAGGTATCCCCCACTCCATCACATCTCTCCCCCCTTCCAGACCGAACTGAGCGGGGTCACTCAGCCAGTGACCTGGGGAAGTTCGGGGCCCTCCCCTCGTGACAGGGCATCGGCTGTACCCTCGGTGCTTCCCTTGATGTGCACCACCTCCATGTCATAATCCTGCTGGGGGAGGCTCCAACTCAGGAGCTTGGTATTGGCCCTTTTCATGTGATGCAGCCGGACAAGTCCCTTTAGTTCCCTCAGGCTGGTTGGTCTCCCTGCTTCAGCCCCGGTCCGTCAGCCACGTTCTCAAGTCGGGCGGGCAGAGCCCATACAGATGCTGCAGCACCAGGAGATCAAACAGTTCTTCTCTGGTCTGGGCCCTGCCCTGTCTGACCACCAGTCCATACAGCTGCTCCAGCCAATGTCTGGAATTCAGTTACAGTCCAGTGACGGAAGGTACAAATGCTTCCACCCTTGGCATTTAGCCAGACCACCACAATGGCTGTGTGCCTCAGTTTCCCCTTCCATGCCACACAATAGGTTTGGAATGTTCCTTCTCATGTCAGAGGTTGCAAGACTAGTTACAGGGAACAACGGTGACATTTCAGAGTTACAGACTCCTTCAACATACAACTTATGCTCTACATCAATGTCATCATGTCACATGGCTCTTTCCAAACATTCAGTGCATGGTACAATTCTACAGCTTTTGGTAGCAGCACCCCTTGGTTACAGCAGTCAGCGTGAGTAACAGAACAACCCCATTGCAACTGCACATTTACGTTGCTCTTTGGTAGACCACAACCTTTGTGTAACCCCCTTGAGAATCTGGTATTTTGGGGATAAATGGCTGAGGCCTTTCTTAGCACCATCAAGTTCTAATCTTCTCCCTTGCCCCCTGGGGTGGAAATTTGATCTCTCTGGCTGTGCCCTCCCTTCTAACAAGAGCTGGGCCATTGATGATCTCAGGGAGACGGCCCCCTCCCAGCCAGCCTGGAAATTTGCAAACCAAACTGGTTTCTAAAAGTTGTTTTGTGAGTCCCAGACGCAGAATCCACATGGAGGAATCCCTGTTTATCCCTTATCGGCCCACCAGGCCCAAAGCTCCTTTGTCCTTCCACCTCCAACTACTGCCTCCCCATGGAATCAGAATTGGAGTCCAGTATGAGAATATAAGTGTTTCCCCCATCTGGAGATGGGGAATTGCTGGCGCTCTCCTGCATCCTACAGAGATTGGCTGTGCAGCCGTTTCACTTGGTTCTCACAGGGCTGCTCACATTCCCTGATAGTTTTCACTTTACTTGGACCAACTTCCAATTCCTGAGAAACTTTTACACTGCCTGCTTTGGACCCTTGCAGAGCACAGCCAGTGGTTTCACACTCAGGCAGGTCCTGGCCATCAGGAGCTGAAACAAACTTCTCCCCAGGCAAAGGGTTGCTCTGGTGCTTGCAGACAAGCACCTTTCCTGTTCACTCTCCTCCACCTCACTCCCATTTTCTGCAGTCCCCACAGACGGGTCAGGAAAAGTTTCAGGGAAATTCTCTTCCTCAAGTGCTCCCCCAAACAATAACTCACCCATGTCTGGCTCCACAGGGGCACTGCTCCCTTGAGCCACAACCAGCTCCTGGGGTTCACCTACACCCAGGATCACTTCTGGCCCATCAGGCAGATTCCCACGTAATCCCCCTCCAGGCAGACAGCCAGTACCACCGGACAGAAGGTCAGGGTCCCTTTCCTCCCTTCTGCTACCAGCTCCTTTATCTTCATCAGTCAGCGTAACTCCATTGCCCGTCTGTTCTTGTGTCCTGGCGAGAGGATGACTCTGGTAGGACAGAGTCCTCTCACCCCCTCCCAGTAACACCTCAGCATCAGGCAAAGAACAAGTACCAGGATCGTCTGGTCTCTGGGATTCCCTGATGATACTAACTGGATTAGACCAAGTTAAAGCATCATCCCCCCTGAGAGACACAGAGGTAGGCCTACTTCCCATCTGGGCTTCAGCTGCCCTCAGATCCAGCTTTGGGATCTTGGCTCCATCTCAAGCCCCCACAGGCTCAGACAAAGGATTCACTTCCCCAGAAGCAGAAGCACTTTTCTTGCACCAAGGACCAGTGTCCTTAGCAGGGACACCACTGCCCATCCCGGAGCCATTCCCTCTGCTCCAGCCCCCATGGCTGGATTCAGAGACACCTGGAATGGCCTTTCCTGGTGGTTCCCTCTCCAGGCACCCCAGGCTGGGGAATCTTCCTCAGACAATGGAAGAGTTTCCTTGCTGGCACCTTTTCCAAACGCAGGCTCTGCTCTCTCCCCAGGCTGCTGCTGCTGTTCAACACAGACAGACAATGGGAGACACTCTCTCCTTTGTCCCAGCCCCCGGCTGGTCTCCACACACACACAGAAGGTGAAGCAGCTTCTCTCACAGACAACTTGCCATTCCCAGTGGACAAGCTGCTTTCCTGCACAGACACACAGGCACCTTCCTCGGCCCAGGCCTGGAAAACTCTTCGCAGGTCTGTCTTGGCCACTAGTAGATGATGGGTTGGAATCGCTCCTTCCCTCCTTGAGCTGCGGCAGGCCACTCGGTTCAGAGCTCCAGGCAGTCCAGGGTTCCCTGCCCCGATCCAGGCTCACCTCTGCAGGATTTTCCTTAACCCTCAGCTCTGCCACTGCACATCCACGCTACCTTGTCCAGCTTCTTTAATCTCGATTCGGTTTCCAGGTGCTGCCACTTCACAGCGGAGTTGCTCAGCGTGGTTGCAGGCTCTCAGGCTGATGCCCGCTGCACCCCACGACTCCTGGAAGAATCCCTTCACTGTGCCAGGCTCCTTGCAGGTCACAAGCTCCCCGGGGTTAGGCCATAGGCCCCTCTGCCCTCTGGGACCGACTCCAACAGACTCTCAGAGGAACCCCTTCTTCGCTGTGACACCCGCTCTCAAGGACCATGAGCACCCTGTCTTGGGAAGAACTCATTCAGCGTCAGCCTCCTTGTGGGTCACTTGTTTCTGGGGGTTGGGCCCTCGTTCCCTCCACCTTCTGGGACCGACTCCAACAGATTCCCAGGAGTAACCCCTGCTCGGGTGTGGCACCCCCTCTCGAGGACCACGACCGCAGTTCCTTGGGTTCGGCCACAGGCCCCTCCGCCTTGGGGAGCTGCACCTCACTGCCCTTCAGCACACCTGGGTCTCGCAGGCCCCACTTCTTCCGGGGCCCCGGTCACTTACTGCTGGATGCTCCATCCTCAGGGTGCAGAACATCCCACTTCTGACACCAGTGTGATGGGGTTCTGGGGTCCCCCAAGCTCTGCACCCTGTCCGCAGGCAGGAGAGTCTCTCACTCAGCAGGAAAACAGCAGGTTTATTAGCCGACAGGACACAGCATCGTACAGAGGAGTCAGTACAGCAGGCAGAGACAGCCAGTCCCATCCATGTTGAGGAGAGGAGGCCCCGAGGGGCCCCCAGAGCTGGGGCCTGGCCCCCTCCTTTGTCTCTCTCTCCCAGCCCAGACTCCTTGCTTCCCAACTCCCAGTTCCAATTCAAACCCCTCCGGCTCCACCTCCCTCTTTGTCTGCAGTACAAAGGTGTTACCGGGTTGTCAGGTTACCCTCAGCCGGAGCCTCACACCCTCTGTGAGCCACACACACACACACAGGTATCCCCCACTCCATCACACATGGTAATGAGGTGTGTGTTTGTTGCAAGTTGTGGGTGGGTTTGGTTGGGGGTTGGTGACCAAGGGGGGTGGTGACTGGGGGGGGCAGTGAGAGGGGGCGGATTGTCACGGGTCACAGAGCCGATGGCGCAATTGGGAAGCGACAGGTGAGCAGCTGACGTTGGGGGGAAGAGTGAGAATTCGCTCAGGAGGGTTTGGTGCGTGCAAGGCCCCAGGGCCTGACGAGGCGCACCTCGGGCACCCGGAGCTGGTACAGGAGGTGTCTGAGCCATGAGCTGCCGTCCCCGGACAGTCCAGGGAGATGAGACCCCAGCAGAGACCCCAGCCGAGACCCCAGCACAGACCCCAGCCAAGACCCCAGCAGAGACCCCAGCACAGACCCCAGCCGAGATCCCAGAAGAGACCCCAGCCGAGATCCCAGCACAGACCCCAGCCGAGACCCCAGCAGAGACCCCAGCACAGACCCCAGCCGAGACCCCAGCACAGACCCCAGCCGAGACCCCAGCAGAGATCCCAGCACAGACCCCAGCTGAGATCCCAGCACAGACCCCAGCCGAGATCCCAGCCGAGACCCCAGCACAGATCCCAGCCGAGACCCCAGCACAGACCCCAGCCGAGACCCCAGCACAGATCCCAGCCGAGACCCCAGCCGAGACCCCAGCACAGACCCCAGCCGAGACCCCAGCACAGATCCCAGCCGAGACCCCAGCACAGACCCCAGCCGAGACCCCAGCACAGACCCCAGCCGACTGGGAAAGGACAGATCTGGTGCCTGGCTGTGAACAGAGGAATGAGAACAACCCGGGGGGGGGATCCACAGGCCACTCAGTGTAACCGCGGGGCCAGGAGAGACACTGGAGCAGCAGCAACAGTATTACTAGGAGCAGCACCGTTCAGTGTCCATAGACTATGGATCGCGCCCTTCGGCTGTGTGTGTGACGGACGGACACACGCACACACGCACGCACACACAGAGCCGGACGCGCGCGCGCACACACACACACACAGCCGGACACGCGCGCGCACGCACGCACACACAGAGCCGGACACACGTGCGCGTGCACACACACGCACACACACAGCCGGACACACGTGCGCACGCACGCACACACAGAGCCGGACACGCGCGCGCGCACACACACACACACAAAGAGCCGGACACACGCACGCACGCACACACAGAGCCGGACACGCGCGCGCACACACACACATACTAAACTAAGAGGTGGGGGAAAGCCGATGGGTGCGGGGGAGCACGTGGATCGGACGGAGACTTCTCTTACACGAGGCTCCATAGATAGGGATTCCCTAGAAGTTAGTCAGACAGGGAACGTGGGAAATAATATATGGGCAAGATCAGATGTGAAACAATCGCATATAAAAAAATCCAACGCGTCTGTGAAAGGCGGACACGTCAGTAGTGGTAGTTTTTTAAAGTGGTTTTACACTAATGCTCGGAGTCTGTCTAGTAAGATGGGTGAACTGGAGTAGCTCATATCAAAGGAGGAAGTTGACATAATAGGCATCACAGAAACATGGTGGAATGAGGACAATCAGTGGGACACTATCATACCGGGATATAAATTATATCGGAAAGACAGAACAGGTCGTGCGGGTGGCGGAGTGGTACTATATGTGAAGGATAATATAGAATCAAATGAAGTAAAAATCCTAAAGGAATCAAAATGTTCCATAGAATCATTATGGATAACAATTCATTCCTCTAATATGAATATGGCATTAGGAATATATTACCGACCACCTAACCAGGACAGTGATAGTGATGCTGAAATGATAAGGGAGATTAGAGAGGCTATCACAATAAAAAACACAGTAACAATAGGAGATTTCAATTATCCCCATATTGATTGGGTGCATGTCACCTCAGGACGGGATTCTGAGATTAAATTTCTTGATGCCTTAAATGACTGCTTCTTGGAGCAGCTAGTACAGGAACCCACAAGGGGAGAGTCAATTCTCGATCTAGTCCTGACTGGAACGCAGGATCTAGTCCAAGAGGTAACTGTTACTGGACCGCTTGGAAATAGTGACCACAATATAATAACTTTTAATATTCCTGTGTTGGGAAGAACACCGCAGCGGTCAAACACTCTGGCATTTAATTTCAAAAAGGGGAATTACACTAAAATGAGGAAGCTAGTTAAACAGAAACTAAAAGGTAGAGTAACTAAACTAAAATCCCTGGAAGCTGCATGGAAACTGTTTAAAGACACCATACTAGAGGCCCAACTTAAATGTATACCCCAAATAAAAAAACACAGTAAGAGACCTAACAAAGAACCACCATGGCTAAACAGCCATGTTAAAAAGGCAGTGAGAGAGAAAAGGGCAGCTTTTAAAAAGTGGAAGTCAAATCCTAGTGAGGAAAATAGAAAGGAACATAAACACTCCCAAATTAACTGTCATAATGTAGTAAGAAAAGCCAAAAAAGAGTTTGAGGAACAGCTAGCCAAAAATTCAAAAAACGATAGTAAAATGTTTTTTAAATACATTAGAAGCAGGAAGCCTGCTAAAAAAGCAGTGGGGCCCTTGGACGATAAAGATATAAAAGGAGCGATCAAGGAAGACAGTGCCATTGCGGAGCGATTAAATGATTTCTTTGCTTCAGTCTTCACGGCTGAGGATGTTACAGAGGTTCCTAAATCTGAGCCAGCCTTTTTCGGTGACAAATCTGAGGAACTCTCCCAGACTGAAGTGACATTAGAGGAGGTTTTGGAGTTAATTGATAAGCTGAATAGTAACAAGTCTCCAGGACCAGACGGTATTCACCCAAGGGTTCTGAAAGAACTCAAATGTGAAATTGCGGAGTTATTAACAGTGGTTTGTAACCTATCCTTTAAATCCACTTCGGTACCCGATGACTGGAAGACGGCCAATATAACGCCAATATTTAAAAAAGGCTCTAGAGGAGAGACCCTGGCAATTATAGACCAATAAGTCTAACATCAGTACCAGGCAAATTAGTAGAAACACTAGTAAAGAATAAAATTGCAAGGCACGTAGAAGAGCACGAATTGTTGGGCAAAAGTCAGCATGGTTTCTGCAGAGGGAAGTCGTGTCTAACTAATCTGTTAGAATTCTTTGAAGGGGTTAATAAACATGCGGACAAGGGGCACCCAGTGGACATAATATACCTAGATTTCCAGAAAGCCTTTGACACGGTCCCACACCAAAGGCTTTTATGTAAATTAGGTGGTCATGGGATAGGAGGAAAGATCCTTTCATGGATCGGGAATTGGTTAAAAGACAGAAAACAAAGGGTGGGAATAAATGGTAAATTTTCACAATGGAGGAGGGTAACTAGTGGTGTTCCCCAGGGGTCAGTCCTGGGACCGATCCTGTTCAACTTGTTCATCAATGATCTAGAAAATGAGGTAAGCAGTGAGGTGGCAAAGTTTGCAGATGACACCAAGTTGTTCAGGACAGTCAAAAGCAAAAGGGATTGTGAAGAACTACAAAAAGATCTCAGCAAACTGAGTGATTGGGCAGCAAAATGGCAAATGAAATGTAATGTGGGTAAGTGTAAGGTAATGCATGTTGGAAAAAATAACCCAAATTACACGTACTACATGATGGGGTCAAATTTAGGTACGACAGATCAGGAAAGGGATCTTGGAGTTATAGTGGATAGTTCTCTGAAGACATCCACGCAGTGTGCAGCGGCAGTTAGTAAGGCAAATAGGATGTTAGGAATTATTAAAAAAGGGATCGATAATAAGACAAAAGATATCGTACTTCCCCTATATAAAACTATGGTACGCCCACATCTCGAGTACTGCGTGCAGATGTGGTCTCCTCACCTCAAAAAAGATATATTGGCATTAGAAAAGGTTCAGAAAAGGGCGACTAAGATGATTAGGGGCTTGGAACGGGTCCCATATGGGGAGAGGCTAGAGAGACTGGGACTTTTCAGTTTGGAAAAGAGGCGATTGAGGGGCGATATGATAGAGGTATATAAAATCATGAATGGTGTGGAGAAAGTGAATATAGAAAAATTATTTACCTTTTCCCATAATACAAGAACTAGGGGACACCAAATGAAATTGATGGGTAGTAGGTTCAAAACTAATAAAAGGAAATTTTTCTTCACACAGCGCACAGTCAACCTGTGGAACTCCTTGCCGGAGGAGGCTGTGAAGGCCAGGACTCTATTAGGGTTTAAAAAAGAGCTTGATAAATTTTTGCAGGTTAGGTCCATAAATGGCTATTAGCCAGGGATAAAGTATGGTGCCCTAGCCTTCATAACAAGGGCAGGAGATGGATGGCAGGAGATAAATCACTTGATCATTGTCTTGTGTTCTCCTTCTCTGGGGCACCTGGCATTGGCCACCGTCGGCAGATGGGATGCTGGGCTGGATGGACCTTTGGTCTGACCCAGTACGGCCATTCTTATGTTCTTATGTTCACACACACAGCCAGACGGACACACACACACACACACACACACACACACAGCCGGACACAAACACACACAGCCGGACGGACGAACACATACACACACACACACACACAGCCGGACACGCATGCACACACGCACACGCAGACACACAAACACACACACAAACACAGAGCTGGACAGATGGACACACACAGCTGGACACACACACAAACAGACACACAGGCGGACACAAACACACAGACACACAGGCAGGCACGCACGCGCACACACAGCTGGACACACAGACACACAGGTGGACACACACACACGCACACACAGACAGACACACAGACACAGACACACAGGTGGGCGGACAGACGGACGGATGGACACACACACGCAGACACAGACACAGAGGCGGACACACACACAGCCGGATGGACAGACCCACACACACGCACACACAGACACATGCACACACAGACACACACACACACAGATGCACAGGCATACACACAGACACGCACGCACATGCACACGAACACAAAGACACACAGGTGGACACACATACACAGACACACACACAGACGGACACAGACAGACAGACAGGCGGACACACACACACGCACGCCTGGACACACACACGCACACACAGGCGGACACACATACACAGACACACACAGACAGACAGGCGGACACACACAAACATATGCACGCCTGGACACACAGACAGACGGACACACAGACAGACAGACAGATGGACACAAACACACGCACAGACACACAGGCAGAAACACACACACAGACACACAGACGCACAGGCATACACACAGACACAAACAGACATGCACGCACAGACACACAGGCGGACACAGACACAGACACAGACAGATGGACATACACACAGACAGACAGACAGACAGACAGGTGGACACACACAAACACACGCCCGCCCAGACAAACACACACACACAAACGCACACGCACACACAGATGGACACAGACACACAGTCGGATGGATGGATGTGCGCGCACACACACATGCACACGCACGCACAGACACACAGGCACAGACACAGAGGAGGACACACACAAACACACAGCCAGACAGATGGACACACACACGCGCGCACACAGACACAGACACAGACACGCACGGACACACGCAGATGCACACAGACACACGGGCGGACACACAGGCGGACACAGGCATGCACACACAGACATAGGCGGAAGCACACGCACACGCACACACAGACATGCACACACAGACATGCACATGCACACACACACAGGCACGCACACACAGCCGGAAGGGGACACACACACGCACACACACACACAGAGCCGGGGACACACATGCACACATACACACGCAGCCGGACAAGCATGCATGCATGCACGCGCACACACACACACACAGCCAGGGAGAGACACATGCACACACACACGCAAACACAGCCAGACACAAACACACACAGCCGGCCGGCCGGCCGGATGGACACACACACACACAGCTGCACATGCATGCAAACACACACACACAGCTGGGGACACACACACGCGCACACACACACAGCCAGACACAAAAACACACAGCCAGACGGACACACACACACACACTTACAGCCGGACATGCACGCGCGCACACACACACACAGCTGGGGACACACACACGGAACACCACACACAGCCGGACAGCCGGACGGACACCCACGCACACACAGACGCGCACACACACACAGCCAGACACAAAAACACACAGCCGGATGGACACACACACACACACTCACAGCCGGACATGCACGTGCACACACACACACAGCTGGGGACACACACGCACACAAACACACACACACACAGCCGGACGGACACACACACACAGAGCCAGACACAAACACACGCACACGCACACACACACACAGCCAGACATGCACGCACGCACACACACAGCCGGACACACACGCACACACACACGGCCGGGCAGACATGCACACACGCGCACACACACACACAAAAAGCCGGCCGGCTGGCCGGACACACACACACACGCAGACACAGACACACAGGCGGGGACACACACACACACACACACAGCCGGATGGACGCACGGACACACACACACACACAGCTGAACGCACGGACACACACAGCTGGACAGACAGACACACGGACACACACAGACAGACACACACACACAGGCGGACACAAACACACAGACACAAACAGGCACGCACGCACGCGCGCAAACACACAGCCGGACGGACACACACGCACACACAGACACACAGGCGGACACACACACGCACACCCGGACACACACACGGACGGATGGACACACACACGCAGACACAGACACTCAGGCGGACACACACACGCACGCATGCACACACACACAGCTGGACACACACACAGCTGGACACACACACACAGAGCCAGATGGATGGACCCACCCCCACACACGCACACAGACACACAGGCGGACATGCAGACACACAGGCAGAAACACACACACACAGAGATGCACAGATGTACACACAGACACACAGAGGTACGCACGCACATGCACACGCACACACAGAAAGACGCACACGCGCGCACACAAACACACACAGATGCACATGCACAGACATGCACGCGCGCACAGACAGATGCACACACGCATGTACACACGGACGTGCACACAGACAGATGCACACAGATGCGCGCACACGCACGAGCACATAGACACACGTGCGCAGGCACACGCAGACGCAGACGCTCAAACAGACGCGCGCAGACGCGCACAGACACACGCACAAACGCGCACACGCACACAGAGACGCGCACACAGACACACACACGCACGCGCGCGCGCACACTGACATACGCAGACGCGCACGCGCACGCACACACAGATGCACACACGTACGCGTTCACATGCGCGCGCGCGCACAGACAGACAGACGCGCCCAGGCGCACGCGCACAGCAGGACGGACCGAGCCCGCAGCGCTGGGGGGCGGGGCGCTCCCGGACTCCTGCGTCCCCCCGCCGGCCCCACGCGCCCGCCGCGGAGCTGCAGGAAACCGAGGCGCGGCTGAGGGGCCGCCACCCCTGCAGGAAGTCCCGCCCCCTCCCCGGGCTCACAGCGGCGGGGGCGTGCCCCGGCCCCGGCCTCGGCCAATCAGCAGCTGCTAGGGGGTTGAGGGGCGGGGCCGGGGGGGGCGGGGCCGGGCGTCGTCCGCGTCGAGAGGCGGCGGCAAGATGGCGGCGGCTGGAGCGGGGCCGGACCGGTGAGCGGGGGCGGGGGCGGGGGCGGGGGCGTGAGGGGCTGGGAGGAGCAGTGGGGGCTGGGTGCGGGTAGGTCTCTGGGCTGGGGGGCCGGGACGAGGGGGGCTGGGGCAGGACTCCAGAGCGCGCTGGGGGGCCGGGACGAGGGGGGTGGGGGGCTGGGGCAGGACTCCAGAGCGGGCTGGGGGGCCGGGACGAGGGGGGTGGGGGGCTGGGGCAGGACTCCAGAGCGCGCTGGGGGGCCGGGACGAGGGGGATGGGGCAGGACTCCAGAGCGGGCTGGGGGGCCGGGACGAGGGGGGTGGGGGGCTGGGGCAGGACTCCAGAGCGGGCTGGGGGGCCGGGACGAGGGGTGCTGGGTGGCTGGGGCAGGACTCCAGAGCGCGCTGGGGGGCCGGGACGAGGGGGGCTGGGGCAGGACTCCAGAGCGGGCTGGGGGGCCGGGACGAGGGGGGTGGGGGGCTGGGGCAGGACTCCAGAGCGCGCTGGGGGGCCGGGACGAGGGGTTCTGGGGGGCTGGGGCAGGACTCCAGAGCGCGCTGGGGGGCCGGGACGAGGGGTGCTGGAGGGCTGGGGCAGGACTCCAGAGCGGGCTGGGGGGCCGGGACGAGGGGTGCTGGGTGGCTGGGGCAGGACTCCAGAGCGCGCTGGGGGGCCGGGACGAGGGGGGCTGGGGCAGGACTCCAGAGCGCGCTGGGGGGCCGGGACGAGGGGGGTGGGGGGCTGGGGCAGGACTCCAGAGCGCGCTGGGGGGCCGGGACGAGGGGTGCTGGGGGGCTGGGGCAGGACTCCAGAGCGCGCTGGGGGGCCGGGACGAGGGGGGTGGGGGGCTGGGGCAGGACTCCAGAGCAGTGGGTGTGGCATTGGCA